>NC_045451.1:41132392-41422856 GCF_002776525.5 Piliocolobus tephrosceles
TGGGGAGTTATACCTGATATAAATGATGAATTGATGGGTGCTGACGAGTTGATGGGTGCAGCACACCAACATGGCACATGTATACATATGTAACAAACCTGCACGTTATGCACACGTACCCTAGAACTTAAAGTATAATAAAATAAAATAAAAAAAAAAAGATCTGAAGTAGATATCACAAATTGTACACACTTGTTTCTTTGATTCATAGTAGATTAACCTAGGACTGTGATTCAGATTATTTACTGTAATGTTACACACATCTGTAACAAAATTTTAGTCTGATTTTCTAGTCCATGAAACACTACAACAATAAATTCTGTTGGGGTAGGAATAAGAAGTAGAGTGACTTTGCTGGAGGTAAGCATACTAACTGCAGCCCAAGTAATAGTTGTCAAGGCAGAGTTAGTAAAATGTGAAATAGTAGATAAATTCAAAAGAATGTAGCAATGAAAGGAAAAACAGTCTTGCCTACCTCAATACCATCTAAGAGCATTAATATGTAGTAATGAATATTTTTAATGATGTCTCCATGCCCTGCATAAAAATACCAAATGTTGCCTAGTGAGCTCTGTCTTTAAAAGATATTGAGGTTTGTGATATATTTTAGTGTGAATTTCTTTATTAATTTTAAGCTTAGATTGGCAAATTTCAATTGTATTTTTTATGAGCAGCACCTTTTATGATTGCCACTGCAAGAGTTTTCTTTTTTCTGCCAAATTACCTTCTTACACGGCCAATAGTAACTAATCTTTTAAATCCATGTTTCTGTATTGATTATAAAAAATTATTTTCTATTTTCTGTATGAATATATCTTAAATCTTTAACTATTCTTGAACTTGGAATACACTCTTCAAGGCCATTTTTTGCTTTATACCAAATAGCACTGAACTGTTTTCAGTACAGAAAGAAGAAACAAAATATCGCTGGTACAGCAAATTTCATTTTTTGCTGAGTCTTATCCATTTTGGCCAGTGGTACATATTGGAGTCTTTAAATTATGACTCTTCTGTTTATATAACCATGATGTATAATAAATTGAACATCAAGCTGAGTGGACAGACTTCATTTATCTATTTACTTTGATCACTAAACTAAACCAATCGAGTACCTTATCTGACCTCAGCTAAATTCCCAGAGAACTGGATGTATTTCCAAAGAGATGGGAATTTGGCCAAGAAACACTCTTTGATCTGTTCTACCAAGCAAATTATATACATTTATAGATGAAAATGTAAAAGAGAAAAAAAAAGCAAGAATAATATTTGCAAGCCCAGCATATTTTGCTAACACAGACCACTAGTCATCCATGCCTCAAGGAGTTGGCCTTAGCAGTGGTATGTCACCTTTTCTTCCTATTAAAAAAGGTCATTTTTTACTGTGATTGTCTAGAAACTGTTGCTGGAAATAATAGTGTGTAATATAACTGTAGATACTTTGAAAAGACCCTTGAGATTTATATCTTTCTCTTATATTTTATTGAGTATAGAAACACTAGTATTTGAGAAGCTTAAGTGAGCCTACTCTTCTACTTAAAAATCTAAGTGTTTAAAAAAGGCTATTAAATATATCTAACACTCATTCCCCATACCTAAATACTACATATTATCTTAAGACACATGTGCATTTGAAGTTGGAAAGGTAAACAATTTCAAAATATCTACTATGAAGAATGAGAATTCCTCTTGGTCTTTAATGCCCAGGTATCAAAGATGCTAGTCATTCTACAATGTGCATGACCAGTCACTCTTAGAAAACAAAAAAAACAATTGAATAAACCCAGAAACACTGGGTGATGTATCATAGTTTTTGGAAAAAATAATTTAGAAGGAAGAAAATTCTAGAAATTTACAGCAAGGAATCTATAGGGGAAAAGTGTGAATATCAAAATATCTTGAACACTCAAGAGAGACAGCAAGGGCATTGAGTTTCTGGAGGTTTAAAGACTGAGAACAAGTTAAAGAGATATGAACCTTGAGGGTGAAGACATTGAAGATAATTTGTCCCAGGCTGGCTTTGCTTCCTGGAAATTGAAAAGAGACTAACAAGTTGGGATTCAAAAGATTTTTCTGCCAAACAACAAAATTAAAATGAGAGATTTTGTGAAACCTAAATTGGATTAATACTTACTGACCAAGGCTCTGAAAGTACAGTAAACTCTCGTTTTGGATAAACTCTTGGGGAAATTAGTGCCTACAGATAATTAGGTGTTTTCTCCTAGTGTCACCAATTTATTCTGTGGTCCCTTGAACAGGACATCCTTATGCTGAGGCATTGAATCTGGTTCCTGGAACTCCTAGCATCAGAATTCTATATGAAATTCAGGGTCTTATAAATGTAATCTAGGGAATGTTTCTTCCAGCAATAGCAGACCAGATTATTTTGAACTATGATTCTTATTGAGGACAATTAGAGATATTGAACAAAATATTAAAAGTAGAAGTATAAGAAGACATTAAAGAACATCCAAGATTTCGTTTGGGAGTCAATATCTTGGAGAAAGCAACACCCAGAAAGATGAACTCAGTTGCTAGCGTTGCTTTTCTCCTCTAGCCATTTCCTTATTCTTAAAGCTACAGTGAGTGGACAAGGAAGCGGAACGGTATTTTCTGCAGGCTTGCATGGACAAAAATTGTAATTCAGCCACTTCCAAGGTGTCATTTTTGAAAATAATCTGTCATGTTGTTTTCTGATTATTTGATTGTTTTCAGTTGAATTGAAACCATGTAAAATTGTGCAGTTTCATAAAGTTCCTTCTTGTTTCATCCTGTATTAAGAAATAGCAGAGAGAGCCAAACTGTTTCCATATAAACTCCCACACTACAACCTCTTTCTGAGACTGATCAAGCCGATTTCTCCTAATGTTTTCACTCTTCTGTTGTTAACTAGTTTTTTTTTTCTTCACTTAATTCCCACTGTAATTAATGGGAACTAACATCTGACCTAACACTCTCACAATATTCCTAAATTTCTTTTTTTTTTTTTTTTTTTTCTGAGACGGAGTCTCGCTCTGTCGCCCAGGCTGGAGTGCAGTGGCCGGATCTCTGCTCACTGCAAGCTCCGCCTCCCGGGTTCACGCCATTCTCCTGCCTCAGCCTCCCGAGTAGCTGGGACTACAGGCGCCCGCCACCGCGCCTGGCTAGTTTTCTGTATTTTTTAGTAGAGACGGGGTTTCACTGTGTTAGCCAGGATGGTCTCGATCTGCTGACCTCGTGATCCGCCCGTCTCGGCCTCCCAAAGTGCTGGGATCACAGGCTTGAGCCACGGCGCCCGGCCTATTCCTAAATTTCTTAATTAAATTTCATTAAATGTTAAGCTAATGGAGGACTGTGATTTTTGTAGTAGTATTTTCTTTAAGGGGCCTGATGACTTGTACAAGACTGAGTACCACGTAAGTCATCAATAAATGTTTCTTTAAGTTTTAATTAGTTGACCCTATACAACTTTTTGTCTATGTGATTTATTCCAGCATAAGATCACACAGTTCCTTAAATTTTCGTATCCAACCCACATTTCTTGAACTCCTACAGAATTCTAGGCACTGTGACATGATCTGGATGTACAAAATATAAAAGAGAAACAGTCTTCAAAAAGCTCATAGCCTAGAGAAGAAAGAAAACATACAGGTATCACCTAGGCATACTTAAATTGCTTAAATTACCCTGAAGCAAATGAATATAAAAATGCCCATAATACATAGTAAGGTAGTTCTTTTAGAAACAGAACATTCAAATTAGAAAATGGAAAACATTAGTGGTAGACACATAGTATCTATAATAGATGCAAATAGCATAAATTATCAAATCATCAAAATCATGTTATTTTGAATATGCTGTTCTTTAAATTGTTGAAAAAGATTGAACATTGTGGAACCGAGAAATAATCTGTTTACCCCTACCACCACCCTCAAAATACTGACGGTAAACATTTAAAGTAAATGTGTTGTGGGTAGCGAAGTGTAAGGTTTGGAACACAGAGCTGAGAAATATTTGACACAATTTACATGAGCTTCCAGTTTTTTAGGAGAAATACAGATAATTATTTGGAAATGGCATACCGCATCCTCAGCTCTTCCACTGTCTTACTTCTAAATTTCCCCACCCTTCACATGCACTTTAGAATAGTCGTCACTATTGAGTCTCTAGAAGTTTTTTGAACAGGACATTCTCTCATGTCACATAATTTTGCATCTCCTTTTGTATAGAATCTTTTATCCTCATATTCATTCCACTCTCAATCCCCTCTCTCAGTTCACTCCACATTATCAGTCAAAACTATGTATCTCCAGGAATTTTTTCTTTATTCACCCATACTGGATACATATCTAAGTTTCCTTTCTTTGGATGATAGAGAGTGGGTGAAAGTGTGCTGAGAGATAAACCTAGAAGGACAGGAAGCACCTGGATGGTGGATAGCTTTTTAAGTCATTTTAACAATTTGAACTCTACCTTTGAGCAATGGGAAGACATTAGTTTTAAGCAAGGAGTAAACATTCTAGTTCATTTATTTCCACCCTCCTGCTACATTATCCTGATCAAATTCATATTTGCCTAAAATGCTAGTGAGACTATTTTGAGGGCTGGAATTCAAAGCCTATTTAAATGATGTTCAACTACATAATCTTATTACAAATCTCTCTTATGAGTTTTAATCTCTCATTTATATTTGTTTGTGGGCAATTTCTACTTAAATATTCTTCACATAAAAATAGGCCCAGGTAATGTAAGCTTATTAGCAATGTCTTTGTATGGCCTTATTTCAGTTAAAAGTGATTTTCTATTTCTACTATTCTAAAATCATTTTTTGTTGCTATTGAAGTGTAGAAAAATTGTGAGCTAAGATGTAGCAAACCTACCTAGAAGTATTGTCTTGCTATCCAGGCAAATTGTTTAGACTTTCTGAACTTCACTATTATTATCTACATAATGAAATTTGAAATGAAAGACATACTATGGCTACTTTCAGTGCAAATTTTTTTTATTTTTTAATTACCATTTCTTCAACACCCTCATTCAATCCTCTCAGCTGTTTTGTATCAGTCCAAGGACTATCTAATACACTCTTGTTTTTTCATTCTCATTGCTACTGGTCCCTGCCTCACCCTGACCTACCATGATTCTACCCTCTGTTAAAATTAACACTATTATTGTCACATCTTTAAGCAATTACCAAGGTTCTACACTGAATTCTCTCAGCCTGTCTTCTTAGTCTCTATTTCAAACCAGCTGTATACCTTACGTTACTGCTTTTGTCAAGAGGTTTCCCTTGCTTGTAGGATAAAATTAAGACCTATAAATTAAGATCCAAATCCTTCCAAAGGTGCATTGTTCTCCATAATTTCCTATTTTTTCTATATCAGCCTGTGGTCCAAAGAAACCCAGATGCTCTTACTTTTTATAAAAATATTACTTCCCTCTCAATGCAAAATTGTTCTTTCCATTGCTTAAAGGGTAGTCCCTAAATCTTTGGGGAAGTCCTCACTGATGAAGAAGTCCATCCAGGAAAGCTACTTGTATCCCTTGAACACTTAGGGTAGTGTTTCTATTTTCCCCTAGCCCCACATTGTTTTGTTAACCTGCAGGAAAAAAATTCATATCTAGTATGATCTCCAAATACATAACACTGACAATGCGGGTTTTGAGAGTTGACACAAGGCAAAATAATAAGTCAACAATTAATGTCGCAACAGCTCCCAACTACACTCTGCACTATAGATTACAATACTGTAGATTTTGTTTACAGAATACACTTTAATGTATTACCCTATTATGATGGGGAAGATGCTGTTAACCCTATTATTTAAAAACAAACCAAAACTGTGCTTCAGAGACTTTATGTGGCTTGCCTAAGGATTTACAGCTGGAAAAGTAGAGCCAATGCTTGGACAGATCTCCTGACATGTAAGTTCAGGACTTTCATGGTAATCAGTCAATATGTGCATCAAATAACTTACCATTTTGTATGAAGTAATTTTTGAGGTCAGAGAATATACCTTAATCATTGTATGCCAGATGATATCAACAATGCTTATTGTAATGACAATAAACATTTCCACTAGCTCTCTGTTAGAAGTCTTTGTCTTATATTAATGCCACTTCCCTGAGTCCCAGTGCTTTTTTAAATGACCAGAATTATAAAGCTGAACCCAAGATATCACTTGTCTCAAACATCTCATTACCTTCTTCCTTCCAGCCACACTTTACCTGTGGAATTTCTTTCTGAGGAAGCTGATATTAGCTAGTTATGTTGGAAAGGAACTGAACTTCAATCACATAAAGTATTAATTGCTGATTAGGCTTACAGTGTTTCAGTTTTCAGGGAAATTTCCAATTTAACTAGAAACAGTCCTGTAACCTGAAGGGACCAATTTCTAATGGAGTGATATCAGATAATTTGGTAAAGAGAGAGGGAAGATGTTTATGAGTGAGAATTCCTTTAAACCACATTCATAGTGATTGCCTAGTTGGCCTCAATCTAAAGTCAGACATGGTTTCAATGTTAATTTTTTCTTCCCTGTTTGCTAACAATTGTCTCTACGTTGTGCACAAAGATAAAGTGGTTGGAATTTCAAAAGCTTTCAGAAAGAGACAGGCTGGTTATATTCTTAGATGGTTTAAGACATTCTTGTATAATTTCATTTCAGCAGAAGCAGTCAGTAAATATCCACTAATTCAACCTTTGCAGAGGGAGAGGAAATATTTTCCCCTTGTTCAACTTTGCCTGCTACCAGAGCATTATTCTTTTTCTTTCTTTATTGCTCTCTCTTAAAATATATAGCTATTTGGGAATGGTTGAATGTATATTTGTAAACAGATGTAGGTAGTGTCCACATGTTAGGTAGAGCTTATGAATTATTTATACATAAATACAAATGAGTTTATTAGATCTCTTTATTACAGCAAATTTTGAGGGAGCAGTTACAAAGCACCAGAACAGGCAGAAGGGAGTGGTTTAATGAAATAGAATAAAGAATTTAGGAAGGGAGATAAAATGGGAAACGCTAGAACAGAATCTTTGCTTTAGCCTTGAGCTGGCAAAATTTCACCACTGACAAAACAAAATGGTACCATGAAACCATGAAATCAAGAGGGTGACCCAGACAAATCTTCTTGTCAAATGGTATGTTTTTCCTGTTCAATACATCATCTCTGGTTCTTTATTTTTTCTGAAATAAATTCTCTCGGAGAAAACACACATTCTAGAAAATAAAATGTTCAAGCTACAAAATGACATCTCAATTACTTGCACATTCAATCATTCTTACAAGTAAAACAAAATTGATCAATAATGTTTGCTGTAGTGTGCCCCATTAAGCAGCTTTTCTTCCTACTATATCTCCATAAAGCTTTCTATTCTCAGAAGGACAAGGATTGAAAGAATAACAACAAATATATCATGAAGAAGAAAAGTATATGGTGTGTTAGATCTGTTTATGTTAATCCTAATTTATCCCCTCCAAAGTGAGTAAGATGGAATTCTGAAAGCATCCACTTCTCATTCATGAACTTGCTTCCTACTATAGAAGTTGTCTTTCCTGAGATGCATTTGTAAAAAAACCATAGTTATTGACTAATATCTCAGATGTTTAGTTTGCTCTTGATTTCTATGGCCTTACTATATTAATTTTGACTTGTCATATTGACTGTTTCTTAATCTATATAATTTAAAGTTTCCTCTTCCCTCACCCCTCCCTCCGTAATATATTTTGCTGCAGTTTTAGCTATGGTTTTGCATATGTATCAGGAAATAAATTTAAACTACCTAAGCAAACCAAAACTAATATTATTATACTTTCCCTTTTTCCTTCCCTTTGCCATTCAGATTCAAACATATTCTTTAATACAACTGCAAATAGACAACAATAATGGCAATGGATAATCTTTTATTTGATTTTTATAACTCTGGTGAATGAGAAGAGAAAATAATATTATCTATCATATATTTATTCTCATTTCATTATTACCTTTTGGTTCTTTCTCTCTTCTACTCTCTTTCTCATCCCCTTTGTGACTACAGACTTCTAAAGTCACTGTGCTAGTGCCAGACATGTACTGTGTACTCAAGAAATGACTGTTGAATCAAGGAATAAACTATATTCTATAACACCCCATCTTCTCCATCAGCATTGGTTTACAACCATTATTAGCCTTTTTCTACATCTTATAAATTTGTTAAGTTCTGTGACAACGTTATATTCAATATGAATTATATTTATTGAGCACCAGTTATGTGCCAGGTACTACGCATAATTATTAAAACAATTAATAATCTTAGTTATTTTGGTGCTTTCATTCCAGTGAGAAAAGAGAGCAAATAATTAAAATTAACAAGTACAATACACTGTATGTACATTGAATATAAACGTAGAGGAGAAAAGCAGGGGAAAATCAATTTAGAAGTAGTCAGTGAAATCCTCACTAAGAAGGTACTATTTGCAAAATGCCTTGAAGTAGATGAAAAAATGAACTATGTCTGTAACAAGGGATACAACAAACTGAAAGGCGCCTGGAACATTCAAGGAAAACCAAAAGCACTGATGTGGCTGGAGTAAAGAAAGCAAAAGAGAAAGTAGTTGATGACTGGATCATGCCATTATGGTTCTCTCAGTTACAAAGCCTGCCTTGGTCTGCTTGGGCTGCCATAGCAAAATACCCTAATCTGTCTTAAACAGTTCTGGAGGCTGGGAAGTTTAAGATCAAGGTGCTGGCAGATTCACTTCCCGGTGTGGGCTCTCTTCTTGGTTTACAGATGGCCTCTTTTTCACTATATCCTCACATGATGAAGAGATTGAGAGGGAACTCATTGGTGTTTATTTTTACCAGACTAACAGTTCTTTTGTACCAGGACCTTACTCTTTGAACTCATTTAATAACCTCCTTATAGACTTTGTCTCTAAATGTAATCAAATTGGCTGTTAGAGCTTCAACATATAAATTTGTGGGGCAGCGGAGGGTGCACAATTTAGTCCACAGAAAAGCCCAAAGGAGGAATGAAAGGCCACTCAGAGACTCTGGAGTACTATCTCCTTGGAGTTTTCTGTACACTGGGCAAATAGCTGTTGAATTGCTCCTGTTGCTCCAAAGACCAAGAGGCTGGAGGGTACTTGGTGTCTGCCCTCAGTAATTTGTAAGGAGTTATTTGTACACCTGCATATTCACTCACAAATCTTCTACCCTCTGTTACTTATTTCAATATCTGTATTGCCCTATTCAGGATGTACTTGTGTATATCTTGATCCTCCCTGTGAAAGAGCATATAAAGGAGAGAAATACCCTTTTCTCACCCATTTCAAGGGTCATATGAGACAGATTAACAGGAGAAAAGCATACCAAATTAATTTAAGCAAATTTTTACATGACATGGGAAACTTAGAAATAAAGACCAAAAAACCCAGGAAAAACTTTGTATTTTTATGTTTAAATTCTATGAAGAGCGGGCGGTTGTGTAGAAGTATGATAGGACAAAAAGGGCATGATTTAATGCTAATTACCTGGGAGTGATGGGGTGTGTCAGAAAGGTTTGTCTGTTCAGATATTTCTTGTCCTCCAGATGGAGGTCAAGATCCATCTGACCTGTGATCTACTTTAAGTGAGGTTAGTCAGGTAACTCTTTTATGGCTAGCTCTCACCCAGAAAGCCAGAGGAAGATCAGATTGATATTCTTGTTTCTACAGCTTTCTCAATTGTCAATTTGCCCATATTTGAGAGTATTATATTCTGAGCCCCAACATGCACAATCTTTAAGAATCATCTTTTATACTTTTCCTAACCACAGTGCCCGGATCAGGGCTGAGGTCACTGTGGAAAGTCAATAAATATCTTTGCTACAGAGATATTTAATTTTTTTAGTTTTTTAGTTTTTCATTAGGAAAACTTTCATAGCCATGGTATAGTAAAATATTCATAAAATACAATTAGATCTCTAAATGTGTTTTTAATCTCATAGATGCATATTCATGTGTGTATTTGTGTGCACTTATAATGCAACAACAGCTATGACAGAAGCAAACATTTATATATAAGATCATTTTGCTGTCCAAGATATTATGGTGATCATTCCAAAATTGTGTTTTCCCAAGGATAAGTTTGGATAAATAAAAACGCTCCATGAATATTCAGCTGTGCTTTTGGATTGAGATTTCTACTGTTCTGAATAAATTCCAAGAGCATTTCTATATTTAAGGTTCTATTACTTCTTGAAAGGCTAGCTCACTGTGGAAAAGAGAGTTTGATTTGCTGATGCTTTTAAGGCAGGTCTGTGAGCTCAGTCAAAGATATCAGCTAGAGAAATAATTGTGTTGTATGTTTTATGCCTTTGAGCATTTCTACACAGTTAAAACTTTTTACTTTTAAAATATAAGATAATCATTCTTACCAATTTTGCAATCAATTAAATATAGCATGGATACAAAAATATATTTTATCATTTATAAAGTACATATCATTTTCTAGATTTCAAATATGAAATATTTTTGGAAAACCCAAAAATGAAATGATCAAACTGGCTCTCAAAAGAAAATTATAATAAATGACTGCTTATTAACATAAGCAAAGATGTTAGAGATCATTTGTTTTGAATACAGGAAATATATTTGTATTCTATTCCTATCACATTCCCATTTAGTGACTTTGGGAAAATCATTTTTCTGTTTCCTTGAAATGTTTATTTGGAAAGAAAATGAAAACTGATATTAACATGATGATGTTTTGGGGAAGATTCAATATTATAATGTAATATAATAATAATGTATATTATTATTCAATAATGTAATGTAATGCCTTCCTTAAAAGCAATGGCAAATCAAACTCCTTTCTACAGTGAGCTAGCCTTTCAAGAAGTAATGTTAGTAAGCTGAACAACACTATTCAAATCTAAGGTAGCTTTTAAACCATCTAAAGTAGAAATCTTACCTTCAATAACTTTGAAAAAGTTTCTCCTCTTACTGTGAGAAAGATAGATAATTCAAATCTGTGATTTAAATATAGATGGTGAAAATGAAAGGCTGCACATATTAGAACATGAGAGGTTCAAATTCCTCTTTCTCTCTTTCAAAATTGGCTACTGGTAGAGGAAGTCATCATGCATCAAAAAATTTTACCTAAACTTTCCTTTTTTCGTTTGGGAATGTCCGTTGGGCCTGACGATTGGGACCAGACAGACATCTGGAATCGCCCATTATCCTGGCTATGATTTGGCATCTCCCAGGATGGTCCATATTAACATATCCCTGGATAGCAGAAGTTATCATATGCCTTCATAGCATAACTTGTGCATTTTGGAAAGCATTTCTGAGAACAGATTTTTTCGACAATGAACACGCCAAAGGCTTGACATGAAAAGTACTTATGCCTAATGTCTGTCATTCTCTCTCTGCCAGTTCATCTTTCCTGGGCTGGCTCTCCACCACACTGGCACCTGAAATGCAGCAAACAATGTGGCTGGATGCTGAAGGTGTGACCGTAAGTTGCTGTTATCTTCCAAGCAATTACCATATGGTGTGCAATTCAGCTCTTCATCTCTCTGTTCATTGCGAGAATAATAACAATGACGATAATTCTATTTAATAATGTATTTTATCTTTATGGCCTATTTCATTCCCATATTTCTGTGCCTTTGAATTAATTGATGCAGGGAACCTTAGGTTAACACTAAAGTTTAGTCACCTCTGCAGAGTAGGAGGCTATTATATGTAAAACAATTCTAAAGCAGGCTTGATGAAGGAATGAATGGGATTAGCATATTGAAACAGGATTAGGGCGAAATTTTTTTTTAGAAACTACCAAGTGAAGCATGCCTTTATACAAAGCAGGCCTCATGTTCATGTTTCTGCTTTTCAATATCATTCCTAAAAAATATTCTGTGACGTGTCTGTATAAACTTCTTTATTTATTTTAGAGGTAACTTCTGCAAAAAGTACAATGCTCTCCTGACTATTCCTTGGGTTTTCTACTAGGCTTTTATGAGAGCTTCTATAATGTTATCATAAATATTTCTTGGGTTTTCTGCTAGGCCTCAGATTCAAGGTATGTGACTGTTGATTTTACAAAACTGAACCATACTTTTCACAAAATTACAAACTAGAAGAATACTGTTTTAAACTTTATAAGGAATCGGCTAAAAACTGAGATATGTTCTAAAGTTTATTCAGCCCATCAATATTTGCTGAATAATAATGTGTAAAAGATTCAATGTTTGCCTAAGTTTTAGTCCTGGAAGGCAAGGTCTTCGCATCATCATCATGGAGACTGAAAATTAAATCAAAGATTGTGATCCAGGATGAGAGGGTCTATGGTAGAGCATATAGTAAATTTGGGTATCTGTGAAGTCTTATTGGAGAAGATGCTCACTGTGCTTTACTTTATAGGGGGAAGTATAATTAATTTTATAAAATAGAAGAATGTTTATTACGTCAGAAAACACGCACATAGTTATGGAAGCCTAACCTCTACCACATATTCAGGAAACTGATTAGATTAATGTATTATTTGTTGTTAAATATATCATCCCTTTTTATTTTCAAAATAACCCTATCAAATGGAAAGCACAGGCAGTATTTTTCCCCATTTTATGGAAGAGGGCATGACTTTTCCACAGTTGAACTTAGACCACTAAGTTACTTGCCCAAATTCAACTATAATGACAAAAACATATAGCCTTGAGATTTTTATTTTTGGTACTCTATATCATGCACTACCTTGCACTAATTCATATTCCACGAGAAAGATGGACTACAATAAAGAGACACAGGAAGATGAATTCGTAAAATGGGAAGGGACTTTTGAGAAATCTCCAGAGGAGAATATGCAGCCACTCTCCTTATGCAATCTACTGAGAATTTCTTCCTGGCCCCACAACAACTGTTTATTTTTATTTTTCTGTTTGCTGCATAAAAATTAATCATTGAAACCTTTCACACATTTAAGCACTAAGAAGCCTTTTCTTCCAAGTGATACAAATGTAACATTGAATATAATTTCAAAAATTATTGTTGGATAACTTCCATGTACCAAATATATTGGCATTCTTAAGAAAGTATATGGAAGGTTACAAATACGAGTGTGGAACTTTCCATTCCTGTAGTAGACAGCAATTTAGTAAGGAATACTGACTGGAGGAGCTCTAAGTGAAGATAGAATAGGTACAAACAGCATAAATGTACACTGGGAATTTGAAAAAAAAAAAAAAACAATTCTATATTCATTGTGTGGTTACGTGGAAGATTTATTGGAGGAAGGAGAGTTGGACTGAAATCTAGAGAAAGCCATAATTTCAATAGATGTTATGGGATCAAAGTGGTTGCAGAGAAAGGGTACAACATGAGGGGAGAAAGGGATCAAAAAAACCTACGACATATTTTATAAATAGAGTAATGAAGTGAGAATGTTAATATGGTGAAAGATACAAGTGGAAAGCTTAGAAAATATAGATATATTTATATTGTAGGTAACTATTAGGAATTAAAAATTGTAGTTGTATCAATATTGATTTATTTTCCTCTGAATATATAGATTATTTATATGTATTTGTAGGTAGGTCTATGATATAATGATATAGATATATAATTATATATAGTCACAAATATGAAACATTGAAAGCATTTTAATCTCAATTTCATCATTTATAGATGAAAAAACTGATGTCTGAACAATTATACAAAGTTATGAAGATAATTAGCAACAAAAACAGGCTATAAACCAAGTGTGAATTATCAAGCCTCTAGGATGGCATTGTGCACACACACACACACAAAGTCCTTAAAATGGCATAGAAGAGCTTCCTTATCTATTCAGAATTTACATTTCTGGTTTCATTTCTGTAAGCATACTCCATTCTATTCTTTCTTATATTCTCACTGTTCCTGAGCTCCCAGCCTATTTTTCAAACCTTAAAGCCATTGCAAATGCTGGTCTTTCTTCCAGAAATTTCTTCTTTAGTATGGATACTCGCATCTATCTACCCAATTCTTTGAAGAAAAAGAACGGTGATATGAAGACAACCCTGACCCTAACTTCACACACTGACACATGGGGTTGTGATAGGTAAACCTTGAACTGGGTGATATCTGGATAGTACCATGAGATTTATTTATTTATGTAGTTATAATTTATAACCTGCTTACTTCCAGAAAGGATTTGAGTTAGCTATCTAAAAGTTAAAATACTTGGAAAAAATCCTATTTTGAAGTTCTTTGATGTGAAAATTATCCTGCACAAGCTGGCATGCCGAGAGTTTCTCCTGATTTCTGCCTCCATGTCTGATCCATTTCAGCAGGGCAATTGCTTGATGAATTTTTTTTTTTTTTTTTTAAGGAAATTTAACTGAACAACTCACACTCTCAGAAATGCTTTGATTTTACTTTGGTTTGTGCTCAGGGCAAAGATTTTGGCTCTGCCTTTCTCATCCACAATTGTGAATTCACTTTAAATAAAACGCAAAAGGAAATCAATGTCCAGTGTCTTGGCTGAAAAATAAATGAAAACAAACATACAGGATGAAGTAAATATCCAGGCTTCTGTAACTAAACTCAATAAAAACAAAACAATACAAATGTGATAAACCTAGAGGACTCTATTTCTCTCTGTTTGCAAATGACCAAGGGCTAATAATTAGCAACCTAAGATACTCTTCCTCGTCATTGCTGGTTGTAACATTTTGTGCATGAGGTAGGAGATCTTAAATATTTATATAAGCATTTACCTGCCTATTGGTTGCTTTGTGATACCTTAAAGCTCTCTCTTCATACTCCTCCCTCCTTCCTTTCTCCTTCCTTACTCTTGAATTTGGGTTAAGGTTATTGAAAGGCCCTCTTGATGTAATATACTGTCACAGTGATGGGACTTACAATGCATTATAATGAAGCAAATTAAAACATAGATTGGTTTTGATACTAAATTCTGTAACGATTTAGTTATTTAACTTAAAATGTATTTTTTTTGTGTGTGAAGTCTTAAGCAAAAAGCACAGTTCTCAGGTGCATCCAGAAGCTGCAATAATAAGTAAGTAATCTGTGGCTATTGTATTAAAAAAGAAAAAACATCAGATGAAAAGAAGAGCTTAAGAATGATTCCCTAACATGCTCGCAAGGGCAATAAAACTAACCAACCTCAGTTGAAAAATTAAAGATCAATTTAGAATTTTAAAGCTTGTCAAAGGAAGAGGTGAGAACTCCATAAAATATCCGAGAGAAAGATATAAGAGCAAGAGAAGAAAGCCCAGGAGACTGAAAGGAGCCATGAAAGAATCACTTGAATCCGAACCTGATTTGAAATAAGGAATCCTGCTAATCATTCTTTAGTTCTTGATTCCTGGGTTTTTGTTTGTTTGTTTTGTTTCTTGAGACGGAGTCTTGCTCTGTCCCCAGGCTGGAGTGCAGTGGGGCAATCTCAGCTCACTGCAACCCCTGCCTTACGGGTTCAAGCAATTCTCCTGCCTCAGCCTCCCAGTAGCTGGGACTATAGGCACGCGTGACCACGCCCGGCTAATTTTTGTGTTTTTAGTAGAGACGGTGTTTCACCATGTTGGCCAGGATGGTCTCAATCTCTTGACCTAGTGATCTGTCCGCCTTGGCCTCCCGAAGTGCTGTGACTACAGGCGTGAGTCTCCACGCCCGGCTGTTTTCTATTTTGTTTTGTTTTGTTTTAATATAAAAATATTCTTCTTAGTTCCTCCCTAATTTAATCACACACTCTGTCCTTCCCTTGGACAAGCATTGGGTTCTAATTCACTTCCAAATGTCCATGCCAGACTAGCAAAACTATGCCATTACTGAATAAAACTTATGCCTTTAAGTTTTCATTTATTCGACAATTTGTTGCATATAGGTCTGTGTATTCCTAGCGTTTCTTCTTCCAACTTCTAAGAAATCTGAAAGAACAAGTGGGAAGTGCTTAGAAAAGCTATGTTGGTTTAGATGAGAAAGAATCAGGAGGAAAAAAGGCCTTGGACTGGAATAAAAAATAAATAAGAGACTTAGACGAAGTAGATTGTGACAAGGTGTTAGGAGAAAGATGAATAGGGTTTTGGAGCATTTATAAACTCAAAGAATTTAACTCCCTTTGATGTGCTTTTAAGAGACTTCCACAAAAATTTACATTGTATTTTGGTATTTTTTGGAAGTCATATTTTGTGTTTTATTACTGTATCATCATACAGGTCTAACAACACTGAGGAGATGATATGCAGTTCCTGCCTTCGTGAAATTTGAGGTGCAAATGGTAAGGACCAACCCCACCACAATAATGACAAAGTGTCATTAAATTTACATTTATTATCTCATCGAATATTTTCTGTGACTTCTCTTACTATCATCTAGACTTGTACAGAGGGTCCTTAACTTACAACAGTTTGGTTTATGATTTGGGGGGTTTACAATGGCCATACAATCATTTTCTTATTTTTCCTTTTCAGTACAGTATTCAATAAATTACATGAGATGTGTAACACTACTATAAAATAGGCTTTGTGTTAGATGATTTTGCTCAACTGTTGGCTGATGTAAGTGGTTCTAAGCACTTTTAAAGGCAGGTTAGGCTAAGCTATGATGTTCTGGAGGTTAGGTGTATTAAATCCATTTTCAACTTACGTTGGGTTTATCGGGTTATAACCCCATTATAAATAGAAAAATATCTGTGTTGTCTTTAAGGCTTTTGCCAACCTGAGGGAACTGTTCGTGGACAGGGTTAGAGAGGGTGAGTCCTCTCTATCCTCATCACACTTTGCCCTGTATCATGTCTGTGTTTCATGAAGATAGATTTGAAAATTTGAAGACAGATCATCTTGATTTCAACTTTTGAATTTTTATCCTTACTTCTAGGCTTAAAACACCCACTTTAGTGCATGATATTTATTATTTAGATTTGTCCATAGCTATTAAGTAAATTATCCACAGTATTAGAAAACCAGTTAATACATAAAAATATAAAGAATTACTCTTCCTGGTTACATAGCGTGGATTTTACAAACTATGTTTGACTGTTATATTAGCCATGAGTTGATTCTCAACAACCATGGTTTCAATCAAATGTCATGTGCTTCCTAACATTTGCTAATTGATAGTGATAACTGACTAAACTAGAGCACTTAGTATTGGCCAAACCTCGGTATGAGTATTTTCAATATATTAACACATTGCGTCCTCCCAGAAATCCCTAAGGCAGGTGCTATTATTACCACCATTTACAGATGAGAAAACTAAGGCAAAGAAAGCCTAATGAATGTGCATGTAGCCTTACTGCAAATGGAAGAACCAGCATTCAAACCCAGTTTTGGTGGCTTGTAATTGGTTTGTATGATTAAATCCACTTCCATATTAATGCATCTGTTGAGCTTAGGATCATCATCACTTCTATTCTAAGGGGCCAAGCAGTGACTTGGATTGATACATGCTAATGTGTTTAAGGAGAAACTTGGTGATGTCTAGTTCCTTTGTCCCCGACACTTCTCTGCTCTTTATATTTCAACAATGGCCTTTTAGAGGTCATTTATATTAGATTCAGAATTGGTAAGAGTACCTTCAGGTAATTTCCTCATTTGAATCCTCCTAACAATCAGCTAATGAGATGAGTACCGTTACCCCTTTGTACCAGCAATCTGGCCTAAATATCAGAAAGCTTACATTATCAGCTGGGCCACAGAGCTGGTCTGTGCTATAGTCCAGAATCAGATCACATTAAAAAAAAAAACATATTATATATATACATATATATATATATAACATATTATATATATAATATATATTTTATATATTCTAGGGATTTTTCCACACTATCATATTGGCTCTCCTTACTCCATAGCCTTCAAGAACGTACAGACCAGAAAATATCCTAATTAAAACCTACTACAAGACAAGAATAATAATCAAATGTCAAGCAAATGTTATAAGGGGAAATTTAACTGCTTTCACCTTGCAGAGCCCCAAATATTCATCCTCAAAATTAGGAACAGTCTCACGTTTGACCATGGGTTTTGTTACTGTTTTTTTCATAAAGGAATTTTGATGCAATAATGAAGTATAAATTATTTCAATGATTGACTGAATCAAATTATAAAGTAATGTTGTGATAATGAGTTGCTAGGGCTGAGAAAAAAATGTTTACCAGGAACATCAAAAGCAAAATGTGTAGGCCTGGCTACTAAAATATGAGCAACCTTCCTCAGCTGAAAAGACAAGCGAACATTGAATTATAGAACCTTCTTCTATGACACACCTCTAACAGAATGAAGATTTTCAACTAAGAACATAATCTTGATCCTTAAGTGAGATAAGACTTTTTCAATTCTTCATTGAGTAACTTATCAAATATGTATTTTTATCTGTTTAGCAATTTTGAGAAATAAAGGTCATAATAAATTCTACCACCTTTGTCAACCCCCCCCCTACCACACATCACTGTATTTTAGTTCTGGAAATCAAGAAATTAAACTTATCCCTATAATATCAAAATTGGTAAACTTAACAAAACTTGAGCTATGAAAGATATGTTACATTTCATGCTCAGATTGAACTAAAGCAAATATGAGATTAAATTAATTCTCCATTTCCTTTTGAGGGTATACATGTACATCTGTATGGCTACAAAAATAACAATATGATTCAATTTGTGGTTTAGTATTTTCAAGTGATCTTATTTGATTGATAGAAACACACACACATATGTATATGAAAGATATTTTGTATAAATAAGGGCAAAGGAAAATCATATTAACTGAGGCAGGCAAATGCATTTAAGCACTTATGATACAAGTTAAAATTAAATAAATGATTTCTTGTAAGAAACAGGTCTACACACTAACAGACATCATAACTCTCTTATTAATTATTGACTGATTTATCCCACAGTCATACTGATGTTGTGATTTAATGTTCTGAGTAAGTGAGAAGAAACATAGATTCAAGTGATTATTTTAGAATGTATCGTAGTTTGAATCAGAGATTTACTTTTGGGATTGAAAGATAGAATGGGTTAGAGATAGGGTGAGAGTAATACAACTTAAAATAAATAAATAGAGTAACAGAAGACAGAAAAATGTAGTAAGTTACATCTGCATAGTAGAAGTTGCTCGGCAATTTTACTTAAAGAATCAGATACTGTATCAACAATACCCAAAGACACTGAGTAACTGACACATCTCCACTTCAACTCATATTGGATGCCTGGCTTCAAAAGCAATTTTACATTGGCTAAATGCAACTTAATATAAGAATATAAAAATGATAAAAGCTGCTATTTGGAATTTCAACAATAAAGGAGCAGAAAGATAATTCCATAGCTTGATTTTCTCTAATCTGTCTTAATGCTAAACAAAAGCTACATTCACCTGCTCTTCTATGTGACTATGTTGTGGCTACGTGGACTCTGCTGTCTCTCTCTGTCTCCATCCCTCTCTTGTCCCCTCTCTCTATTATTCATTCCACTTAAATTTTATTCCAAGATCTTGCTTTTCAACCACTTAAATATATCATTCTGATTAGACTGAAAAATTCAGTGCAAGATTTGTGTGTGTGTATGTGTCCATGTGGGCAGGGGGGTATTTGTGTGCATGTGTACCCTGAAAGGGGGTACTGTGGGTAAAACTGATGACAAAGATAGATGGAGAAGTGCAAAAAAAAAAAGAAAAAGAGAATAGGATAAACAGCCTCTGTTGCCAGGACATAGACAGAAACAGTCTTTTAGGTCTTGTGTAACATTTCAAGCATTCTTGTAGGGGGAAGAAAAGGTGGAACTCAAACTGGTGGAAAAGGAATTTGGAGGAAATGGTGTCATCACCAAAGGCATCTTTACCAGGCTCCCTCCTTTACCCTGAGCTGTAACTAATGACCTCACCAACTTTGGCATCACAAAGGATTGTTAACCATTTTGACCTCATTGATAAACAGATTCACTATGATAGTGGCTTAATCTGATTTTTAACACCCACCTTATTTAATCAATCAGTGTTTTAGCTGTAATGACTGTTAACTCCCATTAAAATTGCTAAACCAGCATAAATGGTCAAATTTCTCCAAATGATTTGAAAGAGGTGGTAGATAACTCAATGTGACAAATTTGTGTTATAGATGAGCCTTGTTAAAGAGGTGAGAGCATTTTTACCCTACTCAATTTATAAGACTCTATTAAAATTAATTTTTTAGTGAGTGAAACTTGTTTATGAAGCTAATTGCAGGGTTCAGGAGAAATACCCAGGTTTCGGGTCAACCACTTTAGATCAGGCTACTTCCAGAAATGCAGTCTAACTGGCTGGAGAAGTGGAATGTTATTAGTCCACTTTCACACTGCTATAAAGAAATAACTGAAAGAAAAAGAAAAAAGAAAATAAATATCTGAAACTGAGTAATTTATAAAGAAAAGGGGTTTTATTGGCTCATGGTTCCACAGGCTCTACAGGAAGCATGGCTGGGGAGGCCTCAGGAAACTTACAATCATGGTGGACAGTGAGGGGAAATCAGTCACATCTTACATGGCTGGAGCAGGAGGAAGAGAGAGAATGGGGAGTTGCTCTACACTTTTAAACAATCAGATCTCCTGAGAACTCACTCAGTCATGGGAAAAGCAAGGGGAAATCCAACCCCATGATCCATTCACCTCTTACCACGCCCGTCATCCAAATTGGGGATTACAGTTCAACATGAGATTTGGGTGGAGACACAAAAATTCAAGCCATATCATGGAGTTATAAACTATAAAAATTGAAAGGAAAATTTACTTGGGCTATACCCCAGATACAAATAACAAAGTCATTTTTCAGGAATTCATGATATGGACTTCAATAGGAAATTTCTTTTATTCAAACCTAGCAAGGATGGTTTGTGGACTCACATAGGAACTTATTTCAGAAGGGCCTTACATATGGTTTAAAGTTTTGCTGTTGCCA
The DNA here is from genome assembly GCF_002776525.5 of Piliocolobus tephrosceles. Taxonomy (NCBI): domain Eukaryota; kingdom Metazoa; phylum Chordata; class Mammalia; order Primates; family Cercopithecidae; genus Piliocolobus; species Piliocolobus tephrosceles. Next base: position 41,153,265 of record NC_045451.1, read on the forward strand.
TATTAAAATTGTTAATTTTTGAATAAGGGACTATATACTTTTATTTTGTACTGGGCCCTTCAAGTTTTATAACCATGTTTGCAGGACTGGGTGGAGTGGGGGGAGAGGGTGCTACTGGAAGTGTAGAAAAAGGGGATCTAGATATTAAAACTATGTTTTATTTCCAATTATAATTTCATAAACAATAGAATCAGCTCAAAATCTATACCATTCCCTCCCAGGACTAACAACTTATATATGCATATAAATGTAAGGAATCTCTGGGCTCACTTTGCTATGGTCTTCTGATCCTTGTGAAGGGGGGAAAACAAAAAAAATTAATGAGTGTGTAATTTTATTAAAATCTTCATCCTAAACTTTATACAGTAGCAGTTTATATAGTAGCAGATTGTTTGGCAGAATATCAGAGATAAAGTTATACAACCTGGACAGTTCACATTCACTTTCCTTGTACCTAGCAGAGAAACTGGTTATTGCATTTTCCAGAAGATTGAATTGTTATAATTACATTATGTGTTATAATAATATTCAAATAGCTCCCAGTGTTTGGCGGACACTTATCTGTATATTCTCAAGGGTTTCTTTTTTTTTTTTTTTTTTTTTTTCTGTCTCAGAACACTTTAGGTAGCCAAATGCGGGAATATTGGAGAGTCCTTGGAAAGGGCAGTTTCTTGATCTATTAGACACATGAGGATATCATTAAATTAAGATAACAAATGGAAAGACTGTCCTCATATTTATGACCCTAAGAAAAACCACTTTCATTGTCAACTGAGGTTACATTTTTATCAAATTAGGAGAGGTTAATTATTAACATTTTTTCTCAGTGGTTAAGGGCAAAGCTAGAATATGACTTTTTAAGTATAAGAGTTGGAATCTATGTTTTTTGTTATCTAAAGATAAACAGAACTTTTTTCTCAACTCCACATTTAGAAATAAAATCAAAACAAACAAACAAAAACTTAGTTTTAGTCTATTAATTTTATTTCTGAAGCATCTCTTGATCTTTTCACTTCTTTTTATTACAACTGTCATCATCTTAGTATAAGCCAGAGTCATATCTAACCTAAGCTACTGGCTAAAATTGATGTCTTTTCCCTTTGGTGTCACTTCACTCCAAGTTATTTTTTACATTGTAGCCAATAGGATCCTCCTAAGCCACAAATCTGATGAAATTACTTTTCTACTAAAGACAGAGTTCCAACGGCTTCCTGCTTTTCTTGTAATAAAGTTCAAACTCCCTAGTTCTGTTTCTATCACTGTCTAATACAGATCTCATTTTTTATTAGTATTTTCAAATTCTATTTTCCTGACTTGAGGGAAAATTTTTTTCTAAAACCTTTAGAGACACTAGTTTTACAGTGTAGAACCTAACAGCAAATTCCTTGTTTTATAGGGTTTGTACTTTAGTGATTAACATATTAATATCATAAGAGAATTAATACGATACTGTTGGGTAGTCCTTAGTGCTATGACAAAAACCATAGCAATCAATATAGAAGATGCTCATGTCAGTAAAATGATGGACTGGGACATTCTCAGCAAGACTGGAAGAGAGGCCATTATTTCCAATGCACAGACACCAACCCAAGGATATCAAGATTACAAAAGATCAAGCAAACATGACATCACTAAAGTAAACTAATAAAACTCTGGTAATTGGTTTTAGAGAAATAGAAATCCATAGACTGTCTTATAAGTAATTCAAAATTATAAACTCAAAGAGTAACAAGAGAACAGAGAAAGACAACTAAACTAAATCAAGAAAACAATATATGAACAAAATTTGATGTTCAATAAAGAAATAGAAACTGAAATAAAGAACCAAATGAATGTCATGGAGATGAAGAATATAATAAATGAACCGAGAAACTAAATAGAGAAACTTCAACAGTAGTTGTATTTTTAAGGAGGAAAAATAATCAACGAACTTAAAGACAGCTGATTTGAAATTATTCATTTAAAGGAATAAAAACAGAAAAGAACGAAAAAGATGAAGAAAGACTATATTACTTATGAGACGCTAAAAAATAAACCAATGTATGCATTATAGGAGTTCAAGAGGGAGAAGAGAAGAAGGAAGACACAGAAAATATGTTGTATAAACCATGTTTGAAAACTTTAAAATCTAGGGAGGGAAATAACCACTCAGATTTCTGAGATTTAAAGGTTGCCAAATACCTTCCGTGCAAAAATGTCTATGTTAGAATACATTAAATTTTCAGAAGCCCAAGTAAATAAAAGATATTGATAGCACCGAGAGAAAATGACATGTTACATACAAGATAATTTTTTTAAGACTATCAATGAATTTCTCAGCAAACACTTTACAGGCCTAAAAATATTTGGATAATATATTCAAAGTACTGAAAGAAAACAAAACAAAATAAAACTCTCAACAAATAATACCATCCTAGTTTGTTTGTTTGCTATAAAGGAAGACTTGAGGCTGGGTAATTTATATAGAAAAGCGTAATTTGGCTTTTAGTTGGCTCTTACTTGGCTCAGGGTTCTGTAGGCTATACAAGAGCATGGCATCAGCATTCATCTTATTAGCTTCTGGGGAGGGTTTCATGCTGCTTCCACTCATGGTGGCAGGTGAAGAAGGGTCAGCATTTCACTGCAAGAGAGAAAGAGAAGGAAGTGCCAGGCTCTTTTCAATGACCAATTCTTGAGGGATCTAAGAACTCTCTCTCATAAGAACACATCCTCCTACCAGGCCCAGCTTCCAACATTAGAGATCAAATTTTAACATGAGACTCAGCAGGACCATCCAAACCATATCCAAATTATAGCAAATATTTTACATAACAAAATTGTCCTTTAAGAAGAAAGGAGAGAAATAGAGGCTAAAACAAACAAAAACGGATTATTTTAGCACTACATCTGCCTTATAAGAACTAAAAGTAACTTTTCAAGATAAAGCAAAAAGATTGTACACAAAAACATGAAAGAATATGAAAATATAAATCTCATTTATGAAGGTAAATATAAAGACAAAAAATATTGTTATACTGTAACAATGGCATGCAAATGATGTTATACATTAATTAGTAAATTAAACAAAAAAAGTAGTAAGAATAATTGTAATCAATATAGAAAGAAGTAAAATCTGATCTTAATTATATAAAATGTGTGTTTTTTGCATGTGTGCATGCTTAGAGGTAAATAAAGTGTATAATTTCTTTAAACAATTGAAGTTATCAGCTTAAAATAGGCTGCTGTAACTATAAAATTGCCCTATGCATACAATGATACACACACACACACGAATATATGACATACAGTAGTTACACAAAAGATTAAAGAGAAAACAATTAAATCATACTACTACAAAAAATTGCCACAGATAAGAGAATAAGAGAAACACGGCAATTATAAAACAAACATAAAACAATTAGTAAACTTGCAATATTAAGGTCAATCCTATCAATAATTACCTTAGATATAGATCAAGTAAACTCCTCAATCAAAAAGCATAAAGTGGACAAAATATATATTTTAAAAAAGAGTCAAACAGAAATTTTGCTGTTAAAAACACAAATACTGGACTAGAATATTTCATGGAAAGCTTTAACAACAGACTCAATAAAACTGAAGAAAAAATCAGTGAGCTCAAAGATTAATCATTTGAAATTCTCCAGTCTGAGGCACAGCAATAACAACAGAGGAGTGAAGAAAGTCAGTGGTTCTATGTGAAACCATAAAGCAAACCAATTTACACATTATGCTAGTTCCAGAAGTAGTAGACAAAGAAAAAGGGGAAGAAAACTTACTGAAAGAAAAAAAAAATGACAGAAAATTCCCAAATCTGAAGAAGGAAATTACTGGATCCATGAAGCTCAAATAACTGTAAATAAAGTCTATATACACAGATCTTTTCTGAGACACAATATAAGCAAATTCTCAAAAGTTAAATACAAAGATAATTTTGAAAGCAGCAAGAGAAAAGCAAGTGAACACATACAAGGAAAACTCCACAGGACTAACAGCAGATTTCTTAGCAGAAGTCTTGTAGGTGAGGAGAGACTGGGATAATATATTCCAAGTTCTGAAAGAAAAGGAAGAAAACACTACCAACCAAGAAAACTATAGCTCTCAAAAATATCTTTCAGAAATGAAGGCAAGATAAGCACTTTCACTTTCCCAGGTAAGCAAAAGCTGTTAAAAGTTCAAGACCACTAGACTTCCCTTACGAGAAATACTAATGGAAGTTCTTCTAGTTGGTAAACAAGGTCACTTACAACATGTAACATGATAAAGTGTAGAATTCACTGTAAAGGTAAGAATATAGTGTAATTCAGAATACTATAATTCTGTAATGGTGTTGGTTAAATACTTTTTAGCTTTGGCATAAAAGTTAAAAGACAAAAGTATTGAAAATAAGTATGTTACAAAAATTTGGTAATGGACACATATATGTAAAGGATGTATATTGGGGTATATACAACATAAAATGTGGATGAGGAGAAATTAAATGTAGGATTTGTGTATATGGTTGAGTTAACTTGTTATCACCTTAAAATAGATTGTTATAAGATATTTTATATAAGCCTCATGTAACCAAAAAGGACAAGCCTATAGTAGATACAAAAAAGGCAAAGATAAATAAATCAAACATAGCACTGCAAACATATCAAGATGTCTCAGTGGAGTAGGCAGCACATCAGTCTCATAATCAAAGCATAGCACTGCAAAAATATAAAATCCTAAATTAGGATAGCAAGCAAGCAAGAAATAATGGAACAAATGTACTACAAAATCATCAGGAAAAAATTAACAAAATGGCAGTAATGCGTTCTAACCTATCAATAATTACTTTAAATGTAAGTGGATTTAATTTTTGATTAAAAGACAGAGTGAATGGATTAAAGAAACAAGATCTAACTATATCTACAAGAGATTCACTTTAGCTTTAAGAAAATACATAGTCTGAAAGTGAAGGTATAAATAAAGATATTCCATGCAAATGGTAATGAAAAGAGAGTAACAGTGGACATTATTTCAAAAATTGTCACAAAAGATAATTAAGGTTATATGTAATGATAAAGGAGTCAATTCATGAAGATGACATGCTAATTGTAAATATATATGCACTGAACTTTGGAACACCTAAGTGTAATTCAAATGTTAATAGAACAAAAGGGAAAAGTAGACAGCAATGCAAAGTCCCCTTAGTAAGGGACTATGATACTGTGCTTTCGACAATGGATACATTATTTAGACAGAAAATTCCTGGAGTAGAAAACACGAGAAGAAACCCAGAGAAAAACTTAAAGGAAATTTTGTGTGACTGGAGCAGTGTGAACACAGGCAAGATAGGTTAAGAAATGTTGCTGGAAATCAGATCATGCAGACAATTGTGAGGCATGGGAAGAACTTTACATTTTAGTCTTAAGTATGATGGGTAGCTACTGAAGTCCAAATGGAATCATCACATTACCTTATCCAGTTTTGGAAAGTGCATCTGGGTTACCTCAGAAGAATATACTGTAGGGGAAATAGTGGCATCAGAAAGTCCTGCTGGGAATTAGGAGTTTCATTTGCATAGTCCAGGAAAGATTCATACAGTTTGAGCAAGCTGAGGGTAGTTTGATTTGTGACGGAATTCAATGATAGATTTTAAGTGTAATAAAGCCAGGCATCATGGGTACCCACAAGGGTTTTCCCCAGTAAGTAAATGACTGTAGTATTTACTGAGGAAAACATTGAGGAAGGAGAAGATATTTGTGAGCTATGGAAGGAGGTACTATACAGTTTACTTTTAACATAGAAAGTTTCACATATTTTTGGTAGAGATTTTTAGATGCTACCCAAGCCCATTCCTGCTTCAGAAACACAGGAACACCACATTATTCTGCCTTATTTATATCTTGTTTGAAACTCTAAAATGTGGCAAGAAGTGATATAAGGCACTTCTGAGCTGTCTATCTCTGCTTCTCTCTGTCCCTTTGTCTCTTTCCTGAATATCTACCAATAAAATGGTTGACATAGTATTGACACACAATGGAAGGGGTCCTCTTGGAGGAGAGTTACTTGGAAAGCCTACCTTTATTAATGTTAAATTGTATTACTTAGAGTCAATAACCAGACAGAAACCACAAAGTAATATGAAGAAGAAAAATATAAGAATTATTAAGTAAAACAGAGTAACAAGAGCTTGGCTAGAAAGACTTATGAGAATTTTAAGGAATAGACAAATAGCAAAATACGAGGGGTAGCCTCTATCTTTAGGACTGAAAGAACACTTAAGAAGAAACCCTCACCCCAAGACTGAGATTCTTAACTTATAGAGCTGTTCCTGCCCTTGACTCACTGAATGTAAAATTTGCTGTAGTGACACCCTAGCACAGCTTGATGGAATGCCACTATCTGGGTCTCGCTAGAAATTTAGCCTCTAAGGTGTCAAGAGGCGCAAAATACCTCATTTAAGCCACTTTGCTATTAAACTACTTAAGGAGATTGATGGCCCCAGGTGGGTGGGTGCTGATAGCTACTATTTACATCCGTAGCCATATCCCGAATAAGCCTTCCACATGCAGGAGATAACACTGAAGAAGGTGTAGGTACTGCAGGAGACTGACAAGAAAGTGCATTGAAGCCCTCAAATTACTGCCTTCTATAATGTCTCCCTCATGCCTTCTGCTGACAAAGCTTAGCACCATATGAACTAGCAAAATAAAGATATTTAAATAACTCAGTTTTATGTTTTACAGATCTGGAAATTAAGGGCCAAGTTGGAACTGAAAGAAGATAAATTGATCACTGTAAAATTACTCTATTGTCTTCTGTTTAAATTTTGTTTTGTTCCTCTAAATGGATGTTTTTTTTTTTTCTCTCTGAGATTTTCTTCAATATATTCCTCAGTTTTTATTTATCTGAGTAAGATATGCTTTGGTGTCTTTTATTTTGTTTTGTTTTTTGAGTATGGGATAATATTCAATCTGTTTGGTGTTCTCTGATCTACCAAGACCTATGATTTGGTGTGAGTGATTTTTACAATTTATCAGTTATTATGTCTTCAAATATGTTTTCTAACCTATTCTGTTTTCTTCTTGAACTCTAGTAATGTGAACTGAAGTTTTGGTAATGTCCTGTAACTCTTGCATGCTCTTTTTACTTTTTATTATTTTTTCTTTTTTTCTTTATGCTTCCATTTGAATAATTTCTATAGACCTATCTTCAAGTTAATTGATTATTTCCTCAGATATATTATGTCCAGTGATGATCCCATAGAAGACATTTTTTATGGTAGTGTTTTCCCAGTCCAGCATTTCCATTTTTTTCCTCATATATCTTATCTCTTCTATTGAAATTATCTCTCTGATTTGCATGTTTTACATCATTTCCACTAAATCCCTTAACACATTAGTAATAATTACTTTAAATGTCCATCAGCCAGGCATGATAGTTCATGGCTATAATCCCAAGAACTTGGGAGACTGAGGCAGAATGATCTCTTGAGGTCAGTAGTAAGATACTAGCCTGGGCAGCATAGTGTGACCCCACCTGTAAAATAATAATAATTAAAAACAAAAAAAAACAAAAAAAACAGCCGAGGATGGGGGCACATGCCTGTACTTGCAGCTTTTTGGGAGGCTGAGGCAGGAGGATTGCTTGAGCTGAAGAGTTCAAGGCTACAGTGAACCGTATTTTGTCACAATGGCTCTTGCCTATAATCCTAGCTCTTTGGAGGCTGAGGTGGGAAGACTGCGTAAGACAAGTTGGAGACCATCTTGGACAATGTAGTGAGATGTTGTCTCTACAAAAAAATGTTAAAATTAGCCAGGTGTGGTGGTGCACACCTGTAATTCCCAGCTACTTGAGAGGCTGAAGCTGAGGAGGGAGGATTGCTTGAACCCAGGAGATCAAGGCTGCACTAAGCCATGGTCATGCCACTGCACTTCAGCCAGTCAACAGAGCAATAACTTGTCTCTTTAATTTAAAATCAAACATTTTTAAAATTAAAATAAACAATTTTTTAGTCAGGTAGTTTCAACATCTTAGTGTAAGAAACGGATATACATGCTGCTACCTTTAGGATGTTGTTAAAAACAATCATTGTATCTGGGAGATACTAATCCAAGTTTAGTTCTAATAATTATCTTTTCTGAATATCTTTTTCTTTTTTGCCATTTCTATGCTGTGTGTGTGTGTGTTTGGAAAGTTGAACATGTTATGTAAAGCACTGGAGACTGTGGTAAAATGATTTTTATGCTTGAAAATGGGCGGAACCCATTTGTGTTCAAGGGAAGCACTCCTTCCCCTTGATTTTGTTGGTGTGGCTTTCTCAGTTTTCCTGCCCTTCCTTCAACTGTAGTTTTTGGTCCCACTTACTGCTGTCCCCCTCCCTTTCTTACAATTGTCCCTACTTACAATTGTTTCCTCCCCCACCCCATGTTTTCTTTTAATCTCCCAAATACAATGATTTTCTTAACAACATCCTAAAGGTAGCAGCATGTATAAACTGTTTTCTTACAGTTTAAGGCTGTTGGTCCATAGTAGAGGTAGGGGAGAAGAACCCAGGCAGAATTTCTTGCCCCTCTTTCATGGCTGATAGTCCCTTATTTCAGTTTTACACCACAACGATTTTTTTTTTTTTTAAGAATTTTTATAAACTTTCTCTCTGGTGAAATCTGTGGCAAGAGGATATGGACCCTCCAATTTCTTTGACTCTTAGGGGCTTCACACTGTCATGGAGACTCAGTTGGCCTTCTCCAAACTGTCAGCTCTTCCAGCTGAACTCTTGACTGGTGTCTATTGCATCTGTCCAGCTTGAGAACATGCTGACATCACTGTTGTCCCTGAAGACATAAATTCTTTTTAGATTTTGAGACCATTGTTTGCTCCCTGACTTTCTTTTTCCAAAGGAATAAGAAAAATGGTTGATCTTTGAAGTTAGTCTGGTGTTTTTTCTTAGAAAGAATTAGAGCAACACTTCTTGCATTTCTAATACATGGTTCAGAAGCTCTTAATTCCATATGGCAGATTTTAAAATAAATACTAAATACATACTTATGAACATGGATAGGATTGATCTCCAAATATTAAGTAAAACATAAATTTGCTAAGTGACACATATACTATATTAAAAATTATATTATTTAGAAAACACACGGAACAATATGAGATAGTGCTTATATATATATTCATATTTTAAATGTATAAAAACAGACTGGAAAGGTACACAGCAATGCTATTATAGTGATTACCCCTGGGGATAGGGTAATAAAAAGAAATTTCAACTTTATCTGCAATGTTCTATTTCTTTTATAAAAAAATTACTTTAATGTCTGACTAGCACATCAACTGAAGTATTCTCAAAGCCAAAAGCATCATATATTCCTTACGATGTGCCAGTATGAGCTTAATTAGTGACTCAGTTATGGCAGTCATTCTGAAGGCAGATAATACACAGTTATCTTTAACACTCCTTAGTGTTGCAGTTATTTCAAATTTATAGATTATATGTGGATTTCATATATTTTATTTCCTCTACCACTACATCAATGTCATGTGCTTTTTGGGGGTGCATTTTTCCCACTTTGAAGCAGACCTGACATACACTTGCAGAGACCCTATTCCTCTAGCAAGTGTTCTACATGAATGCCTTCATAAGAAATTACCAACCCTATTCTTAATTTTGGCTGCACATAAACATCTTACACTTATTAATGATTAAATACATTTATCCACCTCCTAACATGGTCACTGCATAAACCTCTTCAATTGATGTGATAAGGAAGAACGACATGCCCCAATTCACACACTGAAGCAGTCTATATTATTATAATATTTAGAAAACAGAGCAATATGAGATAGTTTATGTATATTAGTGCTATATTCTTGCTGGGAAGATAAAGGCTGCACAATTGTAGTAGTCAAAATCACTATGCTGGGAGAAAGTATGTTGGAAGAACTATATGCCTATATATACATATACATAAAATTAATCAGTAAGTAGTAAAAGTATCACCATTTTAGTCTATGAAAAGTTCCAGAAATCATAAGTGGGAAGCATGTCATCAGGTAAAGCTATTAGAAGGTCTTCAAAAGATTAAAGACAGCTCCAGTGGACATTCCCAGGATATCTTCAAAGGAAAGCTATGAAATCTTCCTTCATTATTATCTTCAATTATTCTCTTTCAGTAGCATATAAAGATATTTAGGGAATGATTAATAATTAAGAAAGTAAGTAATTATTGGTAGGAAACTTTAAAAATTAACTTATATATCATTTCATTTGTGTCTAAAGTGTATTAAAATGAAATTTATAGGCCGGGCGCGGTGGCTCAAGCCTGTAATCCCAGCACTTTGGGAGGCCGAGACAGGCAGATCACGAGGTCAGGAGATCAAGACCATCCTGGCTAACATGGTGAAACCCCATCTCTACTAAAAAATACAAAATCTAGCCAGGCGAGGTGGCAGGCACCTGTAGTCCCAGCTACTTGGGAGGCTGAGGCAGGAGAATGGCGTAAACCCGGGAGGCAGAGCTTGCAGTGAGCTGAAATCTGGCCACTGCACTGCAGCCTGGGTGACACAGCGAGACTCCGTCTCAAAAAAAATAAAAAAATAAAAAAATAAATAAAATACAATAAAATGAAATTTCTGTAGTATAAAAATGTAAATTATTAAAATGTAATAAAATAATCAGTGTTTTTCATATAAGTTAGACACGTTTAGGTGATTGATTTACACTGAACACTCTCCCCTTGAAGTGGTAGAAAAGGCAGTGAATAGTTGTGGCTATAATAAATTAAACAAATTAGTGTAAACTATTTTGAATATTTTTAAAACAACTCAAGTAATTGTGAAAATAACTCTGCTTTTCTCCGTGGTGTGAAGCAGATACCAAATGCTTAGGAACTGAGAGAATGAACAAAGTCAATGAGGGAAAGTCAAAAGAACCTGGGTTTCTTAACTTTCAGTAAAAAACAAAACACAAAGAGGGGCACATTTATATCACTGAAGACTTTGCTATCTTTTTTCCTGCTGCCCTTTCTTATCCAGGACTATATGGGTCCCAAGAGGATTTAGATATCCACTTTTATACTCTTTAAATATCTTGTTCTAGAACTTAATCTTTATTATCACCATCATGCCCCAAAATAATAGTAGTAAGTACAAAGAAAAAACAAAGAAAACTCTGCAAAAATCCATTTGCCTCTCTTTGCTGAGCTCCTAGTAGGGCATTTGTATTCAGCCCATCCATGTTCCTTCTTAACTCTCTTCCATGCAGGAGTGCCTGCTATGTCCCTGTGCCCAAGGGACAGCAAATTAAGTGCTGAAATGGAAGATATCTCACATCTCAGATGAGTCTGATGTCATTGTTACTAGAAAACATAAGCAATAAAAATCAAATATGAATAATCTCATCGTTTTTTCCACACGCCCATCTCGCCCTCTGCCTACAGAGATTTAGTCCAGCATGCTTCCTCTAGTTCCTGCCTCAATTCACCAGTGCTGAGAGTCCCAAGTCCTTATGCTAGGCCCTACTGTAAGGGGTCAACTAATATCTGCAGTCAAGACCATTAATATATCACAAGGGTTTTAATTTCCTGAAGAGCAAAGAATAAAATGTAATTAGAGAATCATTTTACAGTTATCCTGAAACCCATGCTGCATTCCATGGAGGAAATACACAATTAGGTGGAAGTGAAAGAAAAAGAGAATAAGACAAACTTCTTGTTCCTTAAATATGATAAACTGACAACAAAAAAATAAACGTGTTTAGACAATTCAATTGATTGTCTATGATATAATGAGAAGATTTCTAACTGACCATAGTAGAATAAATCTCCTTTCTCAAGTGACCAAGTCAAAAGGAAGGATATTTCATGATCAGCATAAAGTTATTATTGTTGAACAGTATAGGTAAAAGATAATTTAGGGCCAATTAAGTATTACATCTTCATCCTTGTCTCAGGTAAGAGTGATGAGATATAATCTTGATTTACATTGTAATTATGTTTGTAGGAGACATGACATAGATAACAGCTTTGATGACTCCCAATAAAATTATTACTTGGATTTGTCACATTAGTAATTAAAATGTTTTTCTATCAAAATCCCAGCCTTCACTTCCCACCAAGATGGAGTAATAGAGACCAAATTTACACTCCCACCTGAAATAACAAAACTGAACAAAAAAAAAGAAATCACAGTTCTCAAGATATTAGATATTAGGTGATGAAAGGCTGTGCTCTTTAAGGGATGAGGAAAAAAGTTGACTTCTATAATTACTTCAGTTTACTGCCTAAGGAAAAGAATGTCTAGGCTGCAGTGCAAGTGGGAACACAGGCAGTGACTAACTCTCCCCCTGAATTGAGAAAGCAGACCGGAGAATCCAAAGATGCCAACATGGCTAGAGTTTGAAGCGCAGAGAGGAGAAAGCTTGAGAGAGAGAGAAATCAGAACATCTGAAGAGAATTCTTTCTGATTACTCAACAGAGTCCTGGTCACAGCATATGTGTAAGGAAATTACAGAAGCTCAAAGAACCGCAGAAAAGACAAAATGGAAAAGTCATCCAGGCACACACAGATCTGGCCATAGAGTCTGCAAGAGTATCAAATGTCACAAATTTGTGAGACCTCTAGTAGTAAGAGCGTCTTGTCACAAAAGTGAGGAATAATAAGCCCATAGGAAATCCTGCTCTGGTCTTGCCCAACCCAGCTTTAAAAAGTATGACCAAAAAGAATCACTCTGTTCAAATAATTATACCACCCATAAAAATTTATATTTACAAAGGTATAAAAATATCCACACCCAACAGGGTAATGTCACGATGCCTAACAGTTAATCAGAAAAAATTACTGGGTTTGCAAATAAGCAATAAAATATAATCCATAGGAAAAAATAGATTCATCAAAACTGAGCCAAAAATTAAACTGGTAACATAACTTGTGGACAATAACATTAAAAATTATAATTCTATTCCATATGTTCAAAAAACTAGAGAAAAAATTGAGCATACAAAGTAGAGACATGGAAAGTACAAAAAGACATAAATTGAGCCTAAAAAAAATACAATGACTGTTATAAAATATACAATGGATGGGATTACTCAGAAGATTAAATGAGGTAGAAAAAATGGTAAATTTGAAGACATAGCAATAGAAATTATGCAAAGTAAAAGGAAATGAGTTTAAAAAGCAAATGAAAAAAAATAAGTCCAGCAGCAGTGAGCAGTGAAAGAACTTCAAGATGCCATTTAGTAAGGATATAGGAAATTTGAACAACATTGTCAATCGACTTGACATAATTGAGGTTTATATTTTACCCAAACAGCAGACTTCTTTTGAAGAGCACATGCAACATTTACTAAAAGAGTCTGTTTTTTTGTTTTTTGCAGAAAATAATGATCAATTTTAAAAAATTCAAATTATACAAAGTATATTCTCAGGTCACAATACAATAAAATTAGATATGAATAACAAAGATAATGGAAATATATTAAGCAGTTGAAAACTAAACTACACATTTATAAACAACTTAAGAATCAAAAGTAAAATCAAAAGGACTAATAGAATGCATTTTGAAATTATAAGAAGCAAAATCTCAACATGTCAAGTTTGAAGAATGTAAAGGGACTTATAGGGAAATTTAAAGCAATAAGTAGCTATGTTAGGAAAGAAAAATATCTCAAAGGAATAACTTCAATTGCTACCTTAAAAGCTGATAAAAGCAAATAAAGCCTCAAACAAGCAGATAAAAACAAAATTATAAATATCACAATGGAAATCAATAAGCCAGAAAAAAGAACAGTTGAATAAATCAATAGAATAGATTGTTTTTTGAGATGATAAATGAAACTGATAAACCTTAGCTAGATTAATTAAGAAAAAAGAGTAGATACAAATTGCCACTATTAGATATGGAAGAATAAAGATTATAAAAGATTGTATAGACATTAAAATTATAATAATAGAATTTTGTGACCAGCTTTCTGCTAACATATTCAAGAACTTGAAAAAATGTACAAATTTCTTGATAGGCACAAACTAGCTACACTTAGCTGAAGAAAATATGTTATATCTATTAAACAAACAAATTTGTAGTTGAAAACTTTCCCACCAAGCAAATTCCAGGCATAAATGATTTTTAAGGAAATTCTATCAAACATTTAAGGAATAAATATTTTACATTTTCCAAAATGCCTCCAAATAATTGAAAAGGAGAGAATATTTCCAAACTCATTTTATAGAGCCAGACTACCCTGACACAAAAACTAGGCAAAAACAGCGTAAGACAACTAATATTACGGCTGACGCCACTACTTACTACTACTTGACACCGTCATTACAGGACTGAAGGAAGGGACGAACGTAGAAATGAAAACTTAAGACAAAAGTAAATAGTTCAAGGAAAGGCAACACGGAAAGAAAAATAGAGCTTCCTTCTTCTAGTGAGTAAAGGCCGCCCCTCAGCTTCTACCGGTATTTATTGGGTAACAAGAGCACGGAGCAGGAGGTAACAATTGGCCAGCTGTTTAACGGATCACAGGTTCATATTGTTACTGACAGGCTTCAATTATGCCTGATCATGAGAAACACTTGCGCCTGGGTCGTGACTGCCCTCAGCCTTCCTTCTGGGTGATATATGCAGTTTGTCAGTTTGCCAATATTCTGCATTTATGAGAAACAGTTTGCTGCTTACTCATATAGCCTCCAGTGGTATACTGAGTTGATCATGACCCTCATTCTTTCAGCCTCCAACATAATATCTCTTATGAAAACACACAATTATTTTAAACAAAATATTTGCAATTCTAATCTAACAATAAATTAGAAGGATAATACATCACAAGTAATTGGTATTTATAACAAGATTTTGAGACTGTTTTATGATTCAAAAATAAATCAATGTGATTTACTGTATTAACAGACTAAAAGGAAAAAACAGGTGATAATATCAACAAACACATAAGAAGCTTTTGATAAATTCTACCATGCATTTGTAGTAAATGTTCTCATCAAACTAGTACCAGAAGGAAACTTCCTCAGCTTGATAAAGTGTATCAGAGAGAAGACATACATCATCATTTTTTATGGTGAAAGATCAAACACTTTATTCTCTAAGATGAAGAACAAGACAAACATGCCGGCTGTTATTTCTATTTAGCATTGTAATGGAGGTTCTTGTTAGTAGAAAAAGATACAAGAAATATATGTATACCATTCATCTAGATTACAAAACAATAATTAAAGTTGCCTTATTTTCAGATCACATAATCATCTACATAAAAATTCCTGTTGAATCTACTTAAAGAAAACCCTACCAGAGCTAATAAGTGAGTTGAACAAGATTGCAAGATTCAAGAGCAATATACAAAGACGAATGATTATCTGTATATTAGCAAGAAACATTCAGAAATAAAATTTAAAATAATATTCACAATAGCATGAAATGTGAAATATTTAGTAATATATCTTATAAAACATACTATACACTGAAAAAAATAAAAGATTGCTAAGAAAAACTAAGAAGACCTAAAATAGGACAGATATATCACATTCATTTTTGAGAGATTTAATATTATCATACTGTCAATTATCCTGAATTGTTTTTATAGATTTAATACAATCTACATTATATTTCCAGCAACTATTGGTGGACTTTTCCAACCTGATTCTAAAATTCATATGAAAATATAAATGTCTTAACCAAAAAAAAAGAAAAAGAAGAAAACAGCTGACTAGACTTAACTATCTGTTTAAAGATCTATTACAAAAGTTCAGCAACCAAGAGAGTGTATTAGCATTAAGAGCGACAAATGTAATATGTGAGAGAAGATACAAGGGAAAAAAGATTGACAAGTAGATAAAACAGATTTAGATCCACACATATGTGATCGATTGATTTTCAACAAACAACAATCAATTTAATAAATAAAGAATATTCCTTTTCACAAAATTGTGCTGAAACAATTGGATGTTTATATGTAAAAAATAAAAAACAATTTTTTAAAAAAGTCAAAATATATCATAATGTAGATTTAAATATAAAAGTTTCAACTATAAAACTTCTGGAAGAAAACTCAGAAGAAAACCGAAGAAAACTTTGTGACATAGGCAAAAATATTTTAGAAGGTAAAAGCATTTAAAAAGATAGTATCTGAACTTCATCAAAATTTAGAATTATAGCTTTTTGAAATACATTGCTAAGAGAATGAAAAAAAAAAAAAAAACAAAAACAAAAAATAGATTGAAAGTCCAAAATAGATTGTGATTTGCAAATCACATGTCTGATAGAGGAGTTGTATCCAAAATGTATTTAAAAACACTCAAAATTCAATAAGAAATAAACAACCTGATTAACCCAGAATTATTTCTCTAGTTAAAGATCTTTAACTTAATTGTAGCTGAAAAGCTCCTTTTGCCATATAAGGCAACATATTGATAGGTACTAGGGACTAGAACATGAAGATCTTGTGGTGCCATTGTTCAGCTGACCACAAGCAATAACTTATAAGGTATTTGTAAAGTCGAACAT
This sequence comes from Piliocolobus tephrosceles, assembly GCF_002776525.5. NCBI lineage: Eukaryota > Metazoa > Chordata > Mammalia > Primates > Cercopithecidae > Piliocolobus > Piliocolobus tephrosceles. Next base: position 41,169,757 of record NC_045451.1, read on the forward strand.
CTCGTAGGTAATATAATGTGCTAAAAGTCAATCAAGTAGTACTGTCAATGTTCTAAATGAACCATTTCGTGAACCAAGTATTTTATACTTAACCAAAATATCAGCAAAATATATGGTTTTAAAAATATTTTGTCAGATACGTAAGAAGTGGGTATATTTATTTTTTATATACTTGCTTAAAAATGATGTGTTTGAAGAAAAATGTAAAAGATATACAAGAAAGCAGGTAACATAGAAATTCCAAAATATGGACTATGCAAAGGGTGTAATAAGGGAACATCCTATAAAACTGAATATATTCCTAAAATGTAATTGGTACACAGTATAACAGAAAGTCAGAGCTAGAGAGGATGGCTTTAGGAAAGAGATGTGTTTCATGCATGGTAAGTATGCTTGGAGTATGGACGATCTGAGGAATCTAATAGAGAATGTTGACCCTAATATTTTAGAATGAGAACGTCAAAACTAATGCTCTACGTATCAACACAACTAATCAACTTGAGCTATAACTATATAGACATATACATATATATATACACACACACAAGTAAGAGAATCCATATTCCTTTCTAACATTTGTGCCATCAGTCACTAAAATGGCAGTCCATCAGCCTATAAAGGAAGCCTCAATAAGTTCAAAGTGTCAATATCACACATAATATGTGTGAATAAACTTCAAAAAAGTTCATGAAAAATAGAATTAAAAAATAAAAATATAAAATAAACTGTATTTCTCAATGTAAGTTTCATCAAGTTCTAGACACTTTTACAAGCAATGATATCAGCTAATTAGTTCATTCTTAAAGAACTGAGGGTCCTAGAAATGTAACAATGTCAATACATATTTTTTACATGTTTCTTTATTTATTACATATTTATACAATACATATTTATTTATTAACTGAAGAAAAGTGGGTGTCTTTAAAAGATTCTTTAAGATTAGGAAACAAAAAAAAAGTTAGAAGAAGACAAAAATCAGCACCGTATTGTGGCTGTCTGATGATTTCCCATTGAAACTGTCATAAAATTGCCCCGCCGGTGAAAAGAATGAGCAGAAACATTGTCATGGTGGTGAAAGACCCTCTGATAAATCTTTCCTGGAAATTTTTCTGCTACAGCTTTGGCTAACATTCTCAAACCACTCTTGTAATAGCAGATGTGATTGTTCTTTGGCCCTCTAGAAAGTCAAGAAGCAAAATGCCCTGAATGTCCCCCAAAAACTATTTCCATTACCTTTGCTCTGGCAAGTTCAATTTTGCTTTGACTGGGCTACTTCCACCTGTTGAAAACCATTGATTTGGTTGTGGTTTGTCTTCAGGATTGTACAGATAAAGCCATGTTTCATCTTCTGTTACAACTCTTTGAAGAAATCCTTCAGGATCTTGATCTCTCTTTTTGAAAATTTCCATAGAAAGCTCTGCTCTTGTCTGCAGCTCATCTGTGTGTAACAGTTTTGGAACCAATCAAATGGAAACTTTGCTCAACTTCACTTGTTCAGTCAGAATTGTATAAGCTGAACCAATTTAAATGTCTACGGTGTTGGCTGTTGTTTCTGCTGTTACTCACTGGTCCTCTTTAATTAGGGAACAAAGAAGATTAACTTTTTTCTCTTCAATTCATGTGGATGGTCTGCCACTGAAGACTTGTCTTTTCTTCAAACAAGTTATCCATTGTAAATTGCTGATTTCTTTGGGGGCATTATGTTTATAAACTTTTAGTAAGGCATTAGTCATTTAATCATTCTTCCACCTAAGGTATACAATAAATTTTACAGTCTTGCTTCAATTTTAGCAGAATTCATGTTGCTTTTTTAGGGGCTCTTTTCAAAATAATGGCATAGGCTTCTCAGATCCTATTCAGGTATGTCATAACAAGTTAGTATGAGTTTACTTTGGTGCAAAAAATTTTGAAATCTATGCACATCTTTTTTAATAATGTGAATTTTCTATAAACTTTTTGAAGACCCCCTCATATTTTAAACATAATCCTATAGAGTGAAAAGCCAGTAGCTAAAAATAGCTAAACAAATTTCATATGCTGAAGAAATTAAGTAGCATATAATTAAATATTGCATGGTCAAAAATAAAATAATCAAAACATTCAGAAACACATAGAAATACAAGCTAATGTAATACAACCTGTCAAAATTTGTAAAATGTAGCCGAATATTTATTTATTTATTTATTTTTATTTTTGAGATGGAGTCTCGCCCTGTCGCCCAGGCTACTATGCAATGGCGTGATCTCATCTCACTGCAACCTCTGCCTCCTGGATTCAAATGATTCTCCTGCCTCAGTCTCCAGAGTAGTTGGGATTATAGGTGCCCACCACCATGCTCAGGTTTTTGTTGTATTTTTAGTAGAGGTGGGGTTTCACCATGTTGGCCGGGCTGCGCTCGAACTGCTGACCTCATGATCTGCCCCCTCGGCTTCCCAAAGTGCTTGGATTACAGGTGTAAGCCACCATGCCTAGTCAGAACCTTTATTTAGATAAAAAAGCAAATGAGATATGAGTCAAAATAGTTAGACATTCAACTCCAATATTGGAGAAATAATAATTATATTAACTCATAAAATGAAAATAATAAAAATAGTAAAAAATATAAAGGCACAAATCAACAAAATAAAAAACAAAAAGTGTAGAAAAGCTTATAAAATAAAATGCTACTTTTATGAAAATGTTAACAAGATAGAAAGAATTTGGAAGTTTTGAAAGACTGAAAGAATGAAAAAGTAGGCCAAAGATACAAATAAAGAAAATACAAAAATAGTGAAATAGCTACACACATGTCAGAGACAAAAATAAGAGGTCCGTTATTAAAATGTGTGTACCTTTACATTTGGAAACTTAAAAGAAATGCATAAATTCCTAGAATAATACAAAATGTCCAGTTTGATAAAATAATTAGTGAAAACACTATCAAATACATACAAATCTTAGTCAAAGCCCTCTCTTCATTCTAAAATTCAGGCACATCTGACTGCTGTCAAATTTTAAGTAACAAATCATTTCTATCTTATATATATATTGTTCTAGGATGTAATCAGAGTAAATTGCCCAGCTCATTTGTGAAGTCAGTATAATTCCTGTTTATAATATGTAGATAGACTCAGTACAACAAAACATAAAATGAAAACACAGGCTAATTCTATGTATAAAGAAAACAAAAATTATACTAAATAAAAGAACCCTAAAGCACATTACACTTATATTCCATAATCAGACTTGGTTTATACAAAGATAAAAGGATAATCCAATAAATAAAACATAACATAATTTGTCTTTATAGTAGAATAAAATATTTAAAAGTTATGTTGTTATCTCAATAAGTGTAAAAAAAGCTTTTGATACAGTTTAGTATCTCCAGTAGTAACAAACATTGTCAGGATTCAGATCTTAGCTTTGAAATTAACGGAATCAGGAATTCTTAAAGAAAAGGCAGATTCTAAAGCTGAAACAGAGAAAATAGAAGATGGGCTAGCAATAGTTTGTTAGCTGGAAAGTTATTTTATTTATTAAAATAAATAAATAAATAAATACATATATACATACATACTAGGGTCTGACATGTCAAAATAACCCAGGAACCAACCTGAAAGAACTCCCAATGGCTAAATTTCAGTTTGAAGCAATAACAAACCACAGGAAACAACTTTGCATTGCATTATAACCCAAAGTATAAATTAGTTCTACATGAAACCATGCTGATTAATTAAATGATTAAATTAATGAATGATGAAGAGATGAGTCTTCCTAACAAATGAACTTTAAATGATCTATATCGATATTCCCTTCTCCAGGAGGTGGAGCTTCATCCTCCCTATCCCCTTTGGGTGTGGAAAAGGTTTGATGTCTTCTTTCCATAGAACAAAGTATAAAAAGCAGCAGAAGAGAAAGAAGAGGCTTACTTTTCAGTGGAGAAACCTGGCAACAAAATCTTAAGCAGATGACGGGGGTTAACATTAGTAGTGATAGCATGTGGTTATTATATACTCCCTGATGTGATGTGATGTGATGGGAAGGGCACTTCACCTCTGTCAGATTCTTTCTAGAAACCCATAACTTCAGTCTAATCATGAGAAAATAAATCAGACATCCAAATGGAGGAAAATTCTATAAATTATCTGGCGAGTACCCCTCAAAATCATCAAAGGCATGAAAAACAAAGAATAACATTAAAACTATCACCAACCAGAGGAGACGAAGAAGTCACAGCAACTAAATGTAAAGTAGCACCTGCACTGGGTGGTGGAACAGAAAAAGGACATTAGCAGAAAATTGGTGTTACTTGAATAAAACTTGGAATTTAGAAACCGTAATGCATAGGGATTCTTAGTTTTGACAAAATGTGCCATAATAATTTAGATCATAAATTTAAAGAATATTTGGGAACTCTCTGTACTATCTTTGCAACTTTTGTGTAAACCCAAAGTTTTCCAAATAAAAAGTTTATTTAAAAATAAAGCAAAGCAGCAATAAAGTTCATGAACTGTACTTCTGTGACCTGTAAATTTTTCTAAATGTATGTTATTTTTTCAGTTAAGCATCTATTTATAACTCATAAAGCAACATTTTCAAAAACAAATAGATATGAATGTCTTGATTTGGCAAGGGTTCTATACTGCAAATGAATAGCAAAATATTGAAAGAATATTAGATTTACTCTGTTAAGATCAGGAACATTATAGAAATAATATAATAATATAGAGATGATGCTATTACTAATGTTGTTAAACAATATAATATGTCTCTACTATACTGATGGACTAACCAGAAGTCTGCATACAAAATGTATTTTTTATAATAGCAACATGATTTATCAAGTACTTAACAACTTATCCTAATCAAAAATATATAATAATTTCAACGGAAAGAAATTTAACATTGCAGTATAACGCAGATAATAAAAATTGATTCCATATGCTTGGGTTAGATGTTTTAATTTTTTTTTTTTTCTTGAGGCAGAGTCTCGCTCTGTCACCCAGGCTGGAGAGCAGTGGCGTGATCTTGCCTTACTGCAACCTCCACCTCCCGGATTCAAGCAATTCTCCTGCCTCAGCCTCCAAAGTAGCTGGGACCACAGGCACATGCCACCACACCTGGCTCATTTTTTTGTATTTAGTAGAGACAGCCTGTGTTGCCCAGGCTGGTCATCAACTCCTGAGCTTAGGCAATCTGCCTGCCTCAGCTTCCAAGATGATTTCATTTTTTAAAGATGATAGTTCTAACATATTATGCATATATTAAAAGCAATTCCAGTCAAAAGTTACATTGAATTTTTAGAAGGAGCTTGATAAATTTATTCTGAAATGTATATGGAAGTATAAAGTCAACCTTGAAAAACTGTGAATTGGGATGGGAGACTGCCTGTCAGAAATGATGACGCTGTCTAATAGGCTGCTATATCAAAAATTTAAAAATGATGACATACTATGGTGATATAGTGATATAAACTAATGTATTAGCACAAAAACAGACCAATTAGACCAATGGGGACACAGGACAGAGTTTAGAGACAGATAACTTAAATATGGTGTTTGAGAGCTTAATGCATAATAAAACTGCTACTTAAATCAGTGAGGAAAATAAAAGATGTTTCTATGCTTTGCAATATGGAGATAAATAAATTTAGATATCCAAAAAGACCATTTACAAAAAGACACCCAAATGATTAAAAGTTAAAACTGTTAAATTAATGGGAGCAGATATAAGAAAACATCTTTATAATCTTGTGGTTAAATATTTACTTAGAAATTCCCAAATCACAAGCTGTAAAATTAAAAATTTGGATTTTTACCAAACAGAAAATACCACTGACAAAATTTAGAAATGCATAACAAATTGGGAGAAAATATTTTTGATTTCTAAAAGTGACAAAGATCTAATATCTTGAATATAAAAGATTTCCTGAAAATAAGTAAGAAAAAGACAATAACTACAATCGAGAAATAGGCAGAGGATGTAGGCTTTCTGGAAAAAAGAAGGCCCAAATGCCATCAGCAAAGGAAGAAATGCTCAAATTCATTAATAGCTAGAGAAATGCAATTGAAATATCACTTTGCATATATGTACAGATACTAGATTAGACAATGTCAAGTGTGGCCAGAAATGAGGTGATATAAGGGTGGAAGTGTACACAGGCCTAATTTGTTCTAGACAGCATTCTGACAGATGTTCATTGATTGACCAGTCTAAGAACCAGCAGTTTACCATTTAGATATATATTCCAAAATAATTTTCACATGTTTCAAAAGGGAGCATGTAAGCAGACGCTTACCACATTATTGTTGTGTGTAGTAGTGGAAGTCTGGAATGCATCCATGACCTGCAGAGTGACCAGGTCAAACATGGTGGATACTCTGCAGTTTGATGCAAGGAACTAGAAATTCACAAAGCAGCATGAATGCTGGTGACATAAGTAACAGATTGACATCTATAGAAAAGTCTAACAGATACAGATCTAAAACTTAAATTCATATATCAACAATGCACTTTTTGCAAGAAAATTTACCAAAAATAAAAATAAAAAAAGGTGTACATCATATATTTAAGTGAATGCCCTTAGGGAAAAGAATGGGAGGAGAGAATGCTAATAACAGAAAAAGTAAACTTACAAATCTGTATCCGAGGGAGGAAAAGGTCAGTAAAAACAGCAGCTTCCTTTAAGAGTTCAGTTATCTAGTTACTAGTCGATCCTTCCCCCACTTTACTGCAATACATAACAATGCTTGTGCTACTTTGACTCCCATGGAACAGTGTGATGGTTAATAAGATATCATGCTATGTATTTACTTCCTTCATCCTTAAATCCTTGAAAACCCCTGACTCACTTCAGGAGTCATGATGCAGCTCTTCATTAAGCAGTTTAAGAAAGAAATAACTTTTAATTAGGTGGTTTGATAAAAATTCTAACTAATAATGGATTATGTAAGCTTTCTGCTCCGCAATAATTTCTACTACTAAGTGAATCCTTTGAGATTAGTTCTCTCTGATACCCTAATAAATAAATAAACTATCGGAGAGGCTGTGTGGGGGAGCATTCTTCCTTTTATTCACTCCTCTAATTCATTTACCCAAATGTGACAACGTGATGAACAGTTTTGTGAAAGCTTGGCAAGTGCTGATTTATCTCCCTTTTATATTATTTTATGAACATAACAGGTATTTTCCCATCTTTCTGTTTGTGAAAGTTAAAAATTACTGATTAGATTTGCTATTCTGGTTGGATCCACTGGAATCATCTTCCATATAATATTTATTAATTTTTATGAAGGAGATATGTTCTTATTATAGAAGACTTGCTGTATATGTGTAAGAGATATAACCTGGACAGTCATAAATAAGAGTCGGAAAATGTTTCCTTAATTTTTTCTAATGTATCTAATCTTGTTCTTTAGTAGACAACACATTCTAATCTATTTCAGGGTATTCATTCTGCTCCAGAAATACTTTTGTCAGCAGAACCTAAATATCCCAATCATAGACAAGTTCAAAGTTTAGTCACTTTGGTTTAAGTACCATGCCCTGTCTTCAGAATGTATCTACCCCACTCCCACCCCCATCTCAAATCTTGAATATTCTCTTTGCTGCACTTTCTCTTGTGTGTTGTTAGGTTGGCTTCCCCACCATAGACTGTCATTTTCTTTCACGGTAAGTGTCATAATCCATATTCTTCTTGTCCCACTACCTGTATGCCACGTCTTTGCTTTTTCCACATTACACATAAATGTGCAAAACCCTGTAGTTGTGTAATATCACTTAATAAGTAGTAAAGTTTCTTTTTCATTACATTATTCTTTCCAAGACATCCTTATCCATTTATTCTTACACACATATTTTATAATCATCTTGTTAATTTTCAAAATAATCCTGCTTGAATTATTATTGAAATGGCATTATACTTTTAAACTTGTTAGAGAGAATTGGTATTTTTACAACATTGTGTTTAAAATTTATTTAGGATACATTTATATCCATCAGAAAAGTTAGTAATTTTTAGATAACTTCCAATTGACTACTTCTTAGCTTTTTCCTTAGCTATGGTTTTTTTTTGTGCACTTGCAAATATAATTTTATTATATTTTAGAATTGGTTATTGTAATTTATATAAGCTTAATAATTTTTATATATTTTCTGTATTTGTCTACCTAATTATGCTATTTCAATTGTTCTGTTTTCAACTGATATTCTAGCTTTATTGAAAAATAATTGTATCATCTAAAATTTATTTTTTTCTCTTCAATTATCACCCATTAGTATTTTTCTTGTCATATCTGTTAGAATTTTCAACAAAAAAAAATGAGACAAATAGCTTGATCCTAAACATTAATGTAACTGGCTCTAGAAATTTATTATTACATACACTATTGGCTGTTAGGTTTAAGTGGTGGTCCTGAAGTCTATTATATTATAGAATTATTAGTGGTATCTGATTTTAATTTCTCTGAAGGCTGAGGAATCTCTGGGGATTTGAGGGGAGCTGTGGGTATATGAAAAGCAAATTCAGGGAATGGAGAATACATATGAAATCCTTTTTTAATTAGAATGAAGCTCTGGTCAAATCTGTGCTTTAGAAATTTTAGTAAACTGCCAAGAGGAAATGTTTGGATTGGTGACTAAGTATTGGTTGACAGATAAACAATGAGGCTGCCTAGACCAACACAAAGCATGCATTGGCTATGGAAAGATAAAACATAAATATATATTAAAGATTGACTAGGCATCATACATTATAGTAAACAACATAACTGTCATCAAATATTTAAAAGGTAAGTGTTGGTGTTTATTTCTTATCAATTTCTCTTCTGTTCGTCTGACCTCTGCCTTTTTCACTCTCTGTCTCTCTAACACACACACACACACACGCACACACACACACTCACACTCCTGATAGATAGATCCTATTCTTTTTTTAGGAAACCGAGACAAGAACACATAAAGTTGTACAAGTTACCTAGTATTAACATTGGCACTGGGATTAGAAACGTTTTTGTTTTTAGTGTAAGATAAATTACTTGACACTGCACCACATTTGATTTATATGATAACTGAAATACAAATGCAGTACTATGGAGCTGTGTAGGAGAAAAAGAATTTCAGCTGAAGAAATTCAAGAACACTTCCTGTGTACAGTTTAGGATGATTTTAACAGTAGATAATAGTGGAAACAAAGGATTTTTCTTTTTTAATCATTTTATTTTTTGCATCCCATTAACGTACATTAGATCAAGGGAACAAGATTGTATTTGAGAAGTCCACATGGCATAGGTAAAATCTGAGAAATCTGGCCCGATGAGTACTATAGATCACCTTAACCTCACTGCCCTTCCCTCATACATTTCTAAAACACGTAGGCTGATTTGTTTCAAATGCTGTTACACTTAGCAGTAAATCTGATGTAATTGTTTAGCAAATTCAAGACATTTACTGCTGTGAATGTGAGTCTATGGGGGTAAATATATGTATGTGTATGTTTATATATATATATATGTATAAATGTATTTTCTACTTATAACCTCAGATTGTATAATTAGATTATTTCATTATATATGTATAAATTTGTGCATGCATTCATTCACACATTATGTTTGTAGATATAATGTAATATATATTGTCTGGATTTACTGTCAGTTTTAATTATTGAATACCCATTTTAGGTCCAAATAAAATCTTAGAAACAGTCTCTAAGGCCACTTGCTGTGCATATTGTTCCTGTCCCTTTTCTGATGTGTGTGTGTGTGTGTGTGTGTGTATTTATTGTGTGTGTGTCAAATGAGTGGAGTGATAATAGAGATTTGTAGATTTGTGGAGGAATATAAGCTGCATGAATAGAAAGAAAATATACAGGAATGGGGTTGCATTTCTTCAATTATTTTAGCTGGTGGCACAACATATAGATTATTTAATTTTAAATGACAATGTTTGAAAGCAACATGAACTAATATTTGTGCATAGAAAGGGTTTCTTTGGTTATTGGATGAGTATAAAATTTCCCATATAAGTAGTTTAAGGAATGTGGCATTTTGCACTTAGAGAATATGAGAAGCAGGGAGATGGCATAGCTGTCCTCAAACATTTAAAATGTTGTCATGTAGCAGAGAAAACAAACGTGGGTTCTGTTTGATCAAGCAAGTAAAAGCTAAATGATAGGAGTTACAGTGGAAAAGAGTTTAAGGCTCTAAACACTTTGTTTTTCTAGAGAAAAAAATTCATCTTAGCAGGCACTGAGTTTCTTGTTTTCAGAGGTATTCAAGCTGAGTTATGACAATAACGTGGATCAATTACAGAAGGGATTCAATCTCTCACTGGAAGATGGGATTAGGTAATCCATGTTTTAGTTCATTTTGTGTTGTTGTAACAGAATACCTGAGACTAGATAATTTATAAAGAAAAGAGGTTTATTTAGCTCACAGCTCTGTTGTCCAGAAAGTTAAAAATTGGGCAGCTGCATCTGGCAGCTTTTGGTGAGGTTCTCATGCTACCTCATAATGGAAAGAGAGCCACATGTGCAAAAAGAACAAAACACTAGAACCAACCTCGATATAACAACCTACTCTTATGGGAATTAACTCATTCCTATAAGAACTAACCAGTGCTGCCAAATAATAATAATAACTAAATAATAAATAGAAGACATTAACCCAGCTTAATGACTGAATCACTTTTTAAAGACTCCTCCTCCAAGTGCCACCGCATTGGAGACCAGGCCTCAACACGAGTTTCTGTGGGGACAAACCATATTCAAACTGTAATAATTTGTGATATTTTCTGATGCTGTGTCTATCATTATATTAAAAATCCACACACAAATCAGTTTTCCATTTTCTTTGATGATAATTTCACTCATGTTCAGCACCAATTCAAACCTCAAGGCTTTTGCAATCAGAACCAATACCCTTTTCAACATTCAAGGGTTTTCTCCTTTTTATTTTTTTTTTTAATCCCTTTGGCTAACATAACTTCCTGTTTTGAAGAAGGGGGAAAAAAGCCCAAAGGTACCATACACATCAAAAAGCTCTTGAAATATAACATTTTGATGAGTTAAGAAGTAAAGCAGTAAGAAATAAGTATGGATTAAATGTCTTTTTTAAAAAATGGGCATTAAAAATTGATGGAACAGCACCTGGCAAACCTCACTGAGGATTTTGCCAAGCCCCCAGTATTTGAAATATTCTTTGTTACACTTGACAAAGTCAACCCCGCTGAGTGTCTCCAAAGATATCACCACTATAGGTTGGCAAAGCAACCCATAAATACACAGTCCAAGTTTTCTAACTGTTTCTTTAGTTCAGAAAAAAAATACAGCCAAATTCCTTCTAAGTGAATGAGGGCTTCTGGACATCTTCCAGTTGGGGAAAATAAATTTGGAAAAACACAGCTATTGAAAGTAGCATCCCTGATATAATTATTGTCCTTCTAATCAATGAAAAACTCATACTTCAATTTTATGTAGTTTATTATTGTGTACCTGTTAAGTTTTGATTTTATTGTTGTTTTGTCCCAAGGGAATATATTTCTTTATACGTATTACTCTTTCTACAATCGCAACCTTACTGTCATGACATTAACTTGCTCCCTTCTTGGCTGATTATCTTCTTTGATCTCTCTTTTCTGGAAACTTCTATGCCCTCTTCTCCCCATGAACTGACCCCTTTCCTTTAATCCACATTATCTCAGCCCAGAGGTGAACTCATTTTCACTTTAATCTTTTCCCTTTTCTGTCGCCTGGACCACCAGCATGAGGGTCGGATCCTCCGCAACCACACTATATTAAGAAGTGATTTCTTTTTATTCTGATAAACATTAATATTTCTATGTTCAAGCTACTGTTACTTTGAGTATTTTGTTATACACAGCCAAATTTCCTTCTAATTGACATATCAATGGCAACAGAAGTTAAGCTTCAAATGAGCCCAATTTATCCATCAAACTCATCCCAAGTAACTTCTGCTCCAGAAAACATTAATTGGTCCCCTCAACCAAGTAATGTTTTCTTTTCTCTGTTCTCTCATATCATTTCACTCATGTCATTTCATTCAAATAACATTTACAGTAGTGCTGTGATTATTGGATTATTAATAGTTGTCTCTTTCCCTTACTTACTCTATGGGAATGGTGTATCCAGAGAACAAAGAAAGTGCCAGAGGGCCTGGAATGCAGGAGGCAATCAATATATGCTGAATTAATTTATGAATAGAAAATTTCAGGAAGGTAGGCAAGCAAATGATCCACAACAGAAATGTGGCAGTAAGGAATGTGGCTCAGAATGCTGGCAAGACAGTGTCAGAAATAAGGACAAGGATCTGTGAGGGAGGACTAGACAAGGGGTTATCAAGGCAGCACCTGACCAACGTATTAATAGAAAGAGTTGGACCAGGCATTGAGGCTGACACATGGATGGGCACGTGGTCAGAGAACCAAGTTATCAGTACATTATGGCAATTGGTGCCAAAGGTTATAGAGGATTGATGCAGCCTAAATTAGGGATTCTTTAATTCCATCTAGGGTTAGATATGTATTGTCAAATACAGTAGTCCCTACCCTAGCCACATGGGGCTATTGAGCACTTGAAATGTGGCTAGTCTTTATTGAAATGTGCTGTGAGTAAATTACACAAAAGATTTTCTGAAGATATAATACAAAAATGTAGCTTATTAATAGTTTAATATTGATTACATGTTGAAATATATGTGGATAAGATAATATCAAACTTAATTTTACCTTTTAAAATCTTTTTAATAACATGGCTACTAGAAAATATAAATGTGTACGCATGGCTTATATTTGTGGCTAGAGTTATATTTTTATTGGACAGTACTTGCCTTAGATTAAAAATATGATGGTCTCAGATGCGAGAATGTTGGAATGTTGTTGACACAAAAGAAAAGCATTAAAGATAAGAAGCACCAAAACATTTTCTTAAGATTTTGGTCTCTGCCTGCCCTAACCTCATTCAGTTTGCAGCAATGATAAAATGATAACAAAAGACTACTTCTTTGCCCATTCCCTAAATAATTAGAAAGTAGCATTTGTCTTTATGTTTCTAAGATATTGGGGAACTTCAGAATGCTTACCTAACTGCTTTTCAGTCTTATTCTACACACGTTTCATTTGATGTCATGTATCCTATGACATCAAGTAAAATCCAGATCAGGCTAGATTAATGCTACAAATATGCTTCCATTCCCACTTATATGTGAAGACCAAACTCTACTAATCAATTAACACCTTTTTTCCCCACTATGAAAGAATATGTTTCAAAGTCCTTTTTCGACTCAGCACTCCAAGAATGTTACAGTATTTTAGAGTAGAAATACAAGATTAAACCTTTTGTCATTCCTGAGACATATATTGAATGTCCCCAAATCTGCATCTCTACCTTAGATCTCTTTCCTGAGCTCCATACACGGAATCCAGAATTAATGTTGAAATTGAATTCAGTCTTCCTCCTCTCCCTCCAACTCCCTCCTTTTATATTTCCTCTCTTGCCACCATTATTGGGACCACCTGATGTATGTTTCTCAGGGGAGGGGCCTTGGACTGACCCAGTTCTCCCCCATTTCTCACTTATAGTTCTCAAGAATAACTAGAATGTGCTGGGAATGCCACATCCTGAGATTGAAAGAGTCTCTCCAGAAAAGGCTGCACTCTGTTCCAGGGCTCCTCTAGAAACAATGTGTTCTTCTACCCTTGAGCCCAGTGGTCACATTATCCTGGGGCACAAAACCTGGAGAGAAGCTGCTTTTTGGGGTCCCTCCGGTAGGTAAGTGAGTTATGTGCAAATGAGGTATCATCCACCATGGGCAGCTTTCCTGAGCCTTAGAGGATCCGCTCACAATGAACGCTACACTTTTGTTGTCCCCTGCTATCTGTCTGCAGGTAATCAATCTGCTGCGTGTAACTTGTGTGTGGTTGTCTTGTTTCACCAGACTCAGGTAAATTGGGAACTGGTGCACAGTGAACCTGCTTCCCACCATATCCTTTCACTTGTTACTGCACATCTGAACATCAACCTTGACTTGTCTTTTTCCCTCACCCCAGCCTGTAATCAATTATAAATTCTTGCCAGATCCACTATATACTTAGTTGTTCAGATACTATTGATTGCTACTCAAATTCAGGGTTCTGTGATTGCTTGCCTAGGTTACTGAAGTGAACCCAACTTTTGGTCATTTTCAATTCATCTCCAATTCTGAAGCCAGAGTGATCGTTCTAAAAGTCATTGTTCTAATTTTTGTTCTGGAAAATATTTTCACTGACCTTAGAATAAAGTCCAACTCCATTATAATGCTTAAAAGTGTCTCAAGATACTTCTCCAGGTTTTTAATATGCCTTCCCATCCTCTTCCAACTCTATGCTTCAGTCAAGGACCTTCAATATTTTGTGCACACCTTAGCTTCCACCTACTAATTCCTCCTCATATTTTTGATGTACAGTTTATATTTTATAAAACTCTTTGGGGATCTATGTGCTCTTCATTTCTTCATTCAACAAATACATTTTGAGCATATATCATCTGCCTGCATATTATGCCAGTGAACAATAATACTACTATTCCTCCATGCACACAACTATTAATCTATTGGAAAGACAGTCATCAATAATTACACAAATAGCTATCTAGATATTATAATAACTACAAGACAAAATGTAATTCTTAAACATTCTTTACATCTACTCACCTTGAAGCAGATGTTTTTTTCTAGGAGGGGAAAAAATATCAACACACATACACACGTGTGTGTGCACATGTGTGTTGCTAAAATGACCACTGATTTTGGCATGCAAAGCTCAAGGGAAGAGGTGAAACAATTTTTCTAAGATACCAAGACACTTACGGGAAAAATGTAACTAGAATTCATCATCTCCTCTTTAGGAGTCAAAATTCAAGAAACTTATCAGAGTTGACTGAATGAGTCTGGCTAATGTTCACTAGCAAAGAAAGATCTTTTAAGGTAAGTAAGTCACTGTGAGGAAACAGACTACCAGCTGTTGACCTGGCCACTAAGTAAGGACTCAGAACTCAAGAGGCAGAACTAATATGAAAAATATATAACTGAAACTTGAAGCTTCTGGGTGGTCAGTCTTATGTTCATAAAAACCGGGTTTTGGAGGACATGAGTGTAATCTTTTAGCACAAGTATGGGCTAAAAGTCATCTGGATTAAAGAGGTATAACCATAGTCCCTTGTGTAGAAGCTACATTTAACAGAGATACCCTTGGACAAAAAAAAAAAGAAAGTTATTACTTGGGGATCTCAGGTGTCTCTCCTTTTATGCCCAGCATTTGGAATTACTCTTTTAAACTGAGTAATCCTTGGGGGTCTTGGAGAATTCAGGACTAAGAGGTGTCAGGGGAAAGATAAGGAACTTGCTATTAAGAAGAATGTGTGAGAAAAATAATTGTGTTATGTTGGTCTTTTTATTCCAAGTTAGTGAAGCATATTACACCAATTGCATTAGGAGTTGTGGAAATTTCTGTAAAAGAAGGGTAGAAAGAGTCAAGGTGAGTATAGAGTTTCCTCTAGGAAATGGGAGTCAGAGATGTGCTTGAGCAGGGGATTGTCAAGATTAGACTTGCATGTGAGGTGCAATTCTGCACATAGGAGGATGGATTTTAAAAGAATGAAACATTGAGGGATATCTAGTGTTGAACTAGGGGAGGGTTATTTATGTAGTCACAATGTAGGATGATTTGTAATAGTCTACTCTCCTACCAAGAAAATTACCTTCTGTTGTCTCTGTAATATCTAATAGATAAGGCAGTCATAGAAAACAAAACACAATAAAGCAAACAAGCAAGAAAACAAAAACAACAGAATCAAAACAAATCTTGTACAACATACATATGAAACTTATCCTAGGATTTTTTTCTGTAATTCTTCCCTCTGCTCTTATTTACTCCCAAAAAGAAGAGTTATGAAGAAGCTTGCCCACACTTCTCAGATGTAATTGGAGAATGAACATTTAAAAGTCAATGGAGTTTAAAAAACACCCCAAGATCAATTGTTTCAAGTCTCTTATTTACAAATTAAAAGACTGCAACTTAGGGAGAAAAAGTGGCAAATTGGGAATCACAGCCCAAGTCTTCTCTCTGATTCTCAATAAAACCATCTTGTAAGTTTTTTGTTTTTTGTTTTTTTTTTTTTTTAGGAGATAAGCTATCTGGGACAGAGTGAACCTTTGCAGACCGTGAAAGGAGAAAGCGCTGATCATTTGCTTTCTTCGGGCCAGGCTCCATAAACTGTAATTGGGCAGCTGGAACTGCTCTCAATTTCTCTATTGCTACCAAAGGCGTGCAAGGCTACTCTGTTGACACTGATGATCAGAATACTAGCAGAGGGCAGCAAGAGGCACTTCTCTACGCATCTCCTGAGACAAAACTTAGCATGCCTTTCTGGGTACAGGAGAGAAAATTCAGCTCATTAAAAAAAAGAAAGTTTCTCTGACATTTCCCTCCCCTCTTTGTGCATTTCTTCTCTTGTCTTCATTTCTCAGCCTGACCCTTTCATCTACCTTTGCCCAGAGGGTCAACATAACTTCATTGGTGACACTGATTTTTCTAACAGCAGCATTTCTAACCCAGTAAAAAGTATCCCCAAAGCACAAAAGGTATCAAATTAAAGTGCCTCTCCAACAACTTGATGTTGTGGCTAATTCACAAAGGCATAAAGTGAGGAAATGTGTTGTTTTGTTTTTGGCTTTTGCAAACAAGTGAATGCTCATCTGCCCTTGTCTCACCTCTTGGCTTTTATGAATAATCACTTTTTAAATGAGATGCTTCTGCATTAAAAATGTGCATCCGGGCCGGGCGCGGTGGCTCAAGCCTGTAATCCCAGCACTTTGGGAGGCCGAGACGGGCGGATCACAAGGTCAGGAGATCGAGACCATCCTGGCTAACACGGTGAAACCCCGTCTCTACTAAAAAAATACAAAAAACTAGCCGGGCGAGGTGGTGGGCGCCTGTAGTCTCAGCTACTCGGGAGGCTGAGGCAGGAGAATGGCGTGAACCCGGGAGGTGGAGCTTGCAGTGAGCTGAGATCCGGCCACTGCACTCCAGCCCGGGCGACAGAGCAAGACTCCGTCTCAACACATTTAAAAAAAAAAAAAAAAAAATGTGCATCCACGCATTTGTTTTGTAGTCTAATATCTGTCGTCACATTTTTGCCACTGTAATTATATTTTCGATAACTCTGCATAAGTTCAAGAGCACTCAAGGAGCCAGATCTATGCTTTAATTTCTTTACAATTCCGTAAATTTATCACGGAGAATTTCAAACCTATCAAAAGTAAAGAATATTATAATTAACCACCATGAACACTTCATCTATGGTCAACTTTTCTTAACTCTTCCCCAATCCTGTTTTATCTATATTACTCTCCTTCCTTCCCCTCATCCTGTATTATTTTAAAGCAAATCCAAGACATCATATATTTTTTACCTGTAAATATTTCAATATAAATATCTAAAAGGTAAGGAAACAAAAAACATAAAAGCATCATCCCACTGTGCTACCCGGAAGAAAAAAATCCTTCCTATCATTATACATGTCAATTATCTTAAAAATGTTTAAAATTTTAATTATTTAATCAATATTCAGGAATGATCTATTCACTGTGATCGTTGATATTTCTGTATTATCTGTTAATCTACACATTGTTCTCTTACTTTTTCCCTTTATGGAAAATTACTTGTTTCTTAAAAATTCAAATTCTTGGCCTGTAGAGTTGCTTAAAGTCTGACTTTTCCTGATCACATTTCTCATAGCATGGCTTCATATTTTCTCTGCCTTCTTCATTTTATAAAATTGACCAATTTTTTTTGTTTGTTTGTTTTTTGAGACGGAGTCTTGCTCTGTCTCCAGGCTGGAGTGCAGTGGCTCTGTCTTGGCTCACGGCAACCTCCGACTCCCGGGTTCAAGCGATTCTCCTGCCTCAACCTCCTGAGTAGCTGAGATTACAGGTGCCCGCCAACACACCCTGCTAATTTTTTTGTATTTTTAGTAGAGACGGGGTTTCACCATATTGGCCAAGATGGTCTCTATCTCTGACCTTGTGATCCTCCCACCTCGGCCTCCGAAAGGCCGAGGATTACAGGCGTGAGCCACTGTGCCCAGCCAAAATTGACCAATTTTTGATCAGGAGAGTTAATCAGATTCAGGTTTGATCGTTTTGAAAACGGGACTTGTAGGTGGTGTCATATACCTCCACCATGAAGCACATAATACTTGGCTGTCTTTCTTTCTACTACTGAACTACAATTTCTCCAAAATTGATTTTGTCCATGACCTAGATAATTTAAAATTATATTAACATTAAATGTTCTTGTGGAAAAATCTTAACTGTTCCTTGTACATAATACCTTATATTTATATTACTAAAAAAGCTGTCTTCTTTTTCTTTCTTTCTTTTTTTTTTTTTTTTTTTTTTTTGAGACAGTCTTGCTCTGTCTCCCAGGCTGGAGTGCAATGGTGTGATCTTGGCTCATTGCAATTTCCACCTCCCTAGTTCAAGCGATCCTCCTGCCTCAGCCTCTTGAGTAGCTGGGATTACTGGTGCCCCCATCATGCCAGGCTAATTTTTGTTTTTTTAGTAGAGACGGGATTTCACCATGTTTGCCAGGCTGACCTTGAACTCCTGACCTCAGGTGATCCACCTGCCTCGGCCTCTCAAAGTGCTGGGATTACCTGCGTGAGCCACTGCACCGGGCCAAAAACTCTCCTTTATAACAATCAAAGAGATATAAATGAAGGAGAATAGATAAGCAAAACAGATAAGAAGGCAGTGAATTGAGTGTCTTCAAGAAATGATTTTAAAAAATAAATTTGCAACTGTAAAAGGTATCAATAACTCTGGGGTTGGCATTGGAAGTATCTTTACAGACAATGCTCACTGATCTAATCATAACTCAGCTCACACTTGAATCACACCCAAAGAAAAATGGCTGTGTTGATGTTGCAGATGCAAATTTCCAATCATGGATAATTTTGGGTTTCTGGAAAAAACTATTAATGTACATATTTTTGAAGTACACACATGGACAAAGTATACAAATTATATCCAACTTGAGGAATTTTCTCAATTTGAATATGCTATGTAACCAGTATCCAAACCAAAAACCAGAATGTAGTCATTAATCAAAGTGATTCCTTATGCCTGTTCCAGTCACTATTTTTGTTTCAAGGATAATCATTATTCTGACTGTTATCACATTAGTTTTGTTTGTTTCTAACCTTTATATGAATGGAATCATAGAATTTTTTTGTGTGTATGGCTTCTTTTGTTCAACATTTTGTCCAACATTTTGTCCATTTAAAATATTTATGAGGTTATATAGAGTTCTCTAATATAGCTATATACATATATAGCTAGCTAGTATAGCTATATATATACACCGTTCTCTAGCATAACTCTCTATATATACTATATAATATGATATAGTACATATATACTATATAGTATATATAATATACAGTACTATATAATATATAGTATACAATGTATATATAGTATTTTGTTATATAATTATACTACAATTTATTTATCTATTCTACTATTGATGTGTAATTGAGTTGTTTCTAGTTTTTCACTGTTATAAATAAGACTTATAACCAAGCTTTTATTTGTCATTTGGAGAACATACTCATAGATTTTTTTAAATATCTGTCCTGGAGTAAAATGTATGGCCTGTATGCATAAGTCAGTTTTACTAGATATTGCCTGAGGTTTTCAAAGCAACTGTACCAGTTTACACTTTCACTAGCAGTGCATGAAAGTGCCAGTTGATTGACATCTTTGCCTATATTTGATAGTTCAATTTTATACTCTAGGCAATCTGACACATTTTTAGGGGTATCACAGTATAGTTTTATTTTTTCTTTTATCTAATCTCCAATAAAGTTAAGCCCTTATTTTTATTGGCAACTGAAATATCCCCTTTTGTGAGTAGCTTGTTCAAGTCTAATGCCTGTTTTTCTATTGGGTTGTCTTCTGTTCTTATTGCTTTCTTAAGGCCTTGTTTGTATGTTTGGAATTACTTACTGTAAAATCTGAGGGTAAAGAAATATAAGGTGTTACAAGAAAAAATAAAGAGGTAACTTCTATAAATTTCATCAGTTTTTACACAGCCAATTATAGCTATGCACATTAGCTACTATTCTCAAATTTTCCTAAAACATTGTTCCTCAGTGACAAAAAGAGTTTTATTTAATTCTTCATGCATAACTAAACTTTTTTGTGTATAATTTTCTTACTAGCAGTTTAACAATTCTGCTTTTCTTCTAGTCACTCTTGGACAGAAAGTGACCATCAGAGAATGGAAATACTTCTTAACCCTCAGTTTCACTTTTTATATTGTTGTTGTTCATTTGCATCTTCAGTTAAACACTAGAGATCCTAGTTAGGTCTGGTACATAAAATTGGTTGATTACTAATTTAGAACTAAGAATTACATAAAAATCATTGGTTTACTATATTAAGTAAATTTATGGAACTTTATGCTCTGGTATATAAAAGTAATCAGACAAAAATCAGAGAGAGAAAAAGAGAATTATGTAGGCTGAAATCACAAGGTAGTTGTGTGCGTGAACCATTCATTTCACTTTCCTGGACCAATGCCTTTGTATTAAAAATAATGATTCTCTTTATTCATAGTTTGAGAAAGAGTTAATACATCATATAGAAAAATATTTTAATGAAAGTGACATTAAATTTTTAGGTGACATTGTTAATCTGACAAATAATTTGTAGGTTTACTGAAAGTTGCAACTAGAATATATGTTAGCAGCAGACTATTTTAACAATGAGCAAATTACAGTTTAAATTAAGTCTGTCATCCAAAGTCTTACTGCTAGTTTCTGAATTGAAAATCTTGTCTTTTTTTACCTGTAATTTACAAATGTTGAATTGCAACTACGTCCTCACAACCTAAAGCACCACATGAAACTATTTGTTATTCCCTACTACAATTTGCACATGGAAAACTGAAGGGAAAAAACATAGTTAAAAATATTTAAGTTGCTAAAGCTTCCATTTTGTGGAAATATGAACCATTTAAATATCAACCAACAAAATTATAAATAAATACAGTTATTGTATTCATTACTCCAAGTCCAAGAAAGAGAAAAAAGTTATTAAGAGGAAAAATAAGAAAAGACCAAGAGAGAAAGAGTTTTGTTTTTATTTGCTTGAGTTTCCAGAAGTTATTTACATAACATAAGAAGTTTGAATTGTATAATATCTTGGAGGTTCTCCAACCTATTACTTCTATTTTATGGATGAGGCAAGAAAGGAACTGATAAATAAAGATATGTTTCTGAGTCATACCTTTAAGGGAGAAGTCCCAAAACTTCCTCAACCGTAGCCAGTGTTCTTCTTTGTGAGGAAGAGACACTGAGTTAGAGAGTTGGAAGAGGAGAGCCCTGCTTTGGAATACAATGGAGACAGACCTAGTACCTGTGAGGCAGCACTACAGTCATCATGGAGACCTTTGGAGATATCATGCAGTACCCGATTATATGACTCAACAGTTAGATTCTTAGGAAACAAGACATTAAAGACACCAAAACATTTTAGTAATTAATTGAGGCATAGAAGTCAAAAAATAAAAGAGTAAAGTTTTGTTCTGCTTTTAGAGGTAGGACACACAAAAGCAAACGACATCAATGACCAATGAAAAGATTACCACAAGTGGGAATAACACAGTGATTTAGTTAGCATGGAAAAATTAGATCAAGTGATAATTAACTCAGTGAATCAATACAAGTAAAAAGATAAAAGAAGAATCATAATTTTTCTAAAAACTCAGAATGAATCTTCTCAATAATATGATACATAATACCAATGTGCAACTGTAAAGAGTTTGATAAAAAATAATTAATAGCTATAGAGTAATAATAACAGTGGCAAGAATAGTTAAGACAGAGAGAGTTTTATGTAATAGAAAAATAATGTATATAAATATTGTGAATCTGGAGAACTCCTACCAGCACAATACATACTGAGGCTTCCATCTCTCAAAATGACCCCCAAGACCATCAGCAAGGCTGAAAATGGACAAGGTAAATAGGGACAACGATGAAAGTGTCTATGTTCATCCACGGTAATCCCTAAGTGAGAAAGAGGAATTACGTGGGAGCTGATCCTGTCATACATATGTTCCCATCAATTGCATTCAGACCTATTTTGTTATCATTTCTATATGTGTTTATTCGACTTTTAAGTGGCTAGAATATTGCTTTAGTTTTTTGTATGTTTGTTTTTGACTTTGCTTTTTGGTCCAGCCCCTTCGGTTTATGTTTCTGAGTTAAAATGTTCCATTCAAAATTTGATGAAGTTATCCTATATTGGCTATCTATGTGCCTGCCAAGACACAAATTATGTGAATGCTGGCTCTAAAATTAATATCCAAAATGGTCAGCTGTTTTGAATATTACAAAGCAGTTACCCCCCAGCATTTCTCCCTAAAACACAGCTCTCAACGGGTGAGTCAAGTCTTATATTAGTACATTACAATCATCTCTTAATGGGATATAAATCTTTTGGTTTTGAAATACCATTTTAAAGTTGTCATTAAAGCATGATAGATTACCAGTTCTTAAGACATTTAATGACTCAGTGTGAAATTGACCCAGTTGCTGGGTTGATAAGGGAGCAACCTATTTATATCTCCTTAATGAACATTAAATGTCTTTCTGGAGTGATGAAGTATGGTTTAGTAATACAAGAGGTCTGAACATGGCAAAGGAAACTGGACATTCCTGTAAGGTTCACCCTCTCTTCTGGGCCCCCACAGCCCACTGTATGTGCCACAAGAGGGGCCAAGTGCCTTGGTTGTTTCTGCAGGGAAGCTTAGCATATTCCAGAGAACTGGTTAAGTACCCCTAATTTTAATTAAGTTACACCAGCCTTCCATCACCAGAATTTGAAACTTAGGCAATATTTTAAAGTATTTTATTTTCCTCACCACTGTATCCAATAAGCCATTAAAGGCCCTTCATGCTACTGCCATAATGTCACTCCTTTTTTTCCTTTTCTTTTAATTGCCACCACCCCTGTCACAATGCAGGCATTTAGCTCTTTCTTATGCCATTACTCCAATCTTCTTTCTAACTGATCTATGTCATTCATGCCTCTCCCATGTCCTGTTAGTTTTAAATAAAGCAGAATGGTAAATGTAATGTGTGATATTGATCAATTAATCCTCTTTTAAAGGCTTAACATTAACTCTTCAATGTCTGAACAGTAAAATTTAATATCTTGAGGTGACTGACTCTATACTTATCTAGCCTTATTTTTCTTCATTCCTCACTTACTCCAAGATCCAGGACAATTTTTCTAACTTTTTGTTGTTGTTGCTTAAATATGCATGAGAAATAGGCAATTCCCATTTATAATGGTGGCAGCCAAGGTAACGATACACAAACAGAGAGGGAAAGGGCAAATAAGATCAGATCACAAATTCCAGAGAGGTGTACCCTCTCTATCCATCTTGCAGGTGCCTTTTTTCTTTTCCTCCTACCTTTCTCACTTTCTTCAAGTTTTCTCTGTTCCTTCAACCTACAGTGACCTTCTCTCTACTTTCATTCATCCAAATTGAGACTGACCTTAAATTTCTTATTAAATGACAAAATAGAAAATCTCAAATTAAAATAACAAAAATGTAACTTTACAAATTGTGTTATACATAATATTATTTGAAATTTTAGTAGAGACTACTTTGATAGAGACAAACTAGATTTTGTTCATCAAAATCTGTTCTCTAGATGGGGACCCATCTAGATGCCATTTCCCAGCTTTTCTAGCAATTAGACTTAGCCAGGTCTCTCACAAAGAATGTAAACAGACAATGCTATGTGCTACTTCCAGATCTACAAAACCTTTCAATGAGTTCCTCTCTGTGTGCTTTTTCTGTGCTCTTTCTCCTCTGCCAGGTAAAAGAAGAAGATGACAATGACAGAATTAGCAGATGGAAAGCGCTTGGAGTGGTGGTGGGAGTTCTTTTAATAGAGTTTTCAGAGAAACAAACAAGTAAGATTTGACAATATATGCACACACAAACATACACACACATATGTAATATGTATACATAAACACAAAAATTTAAAAAAAGAAATTTATTTCAAGGAATTAACTGATGTGATCATAGAAGCTAGTATGTCTGAAATTTTTAGGGAAGGCCAGCAGGCTAAAACCTGAGGCCAGAGCAGATGCTGTGGTCTTGAGGCAGAATTTCTTCTTCCTCAGAGAAGTCTCAATTCTGCCCTGGTTGTCTTTAACTGATTAGGTGAAGCCTGCCCACATAGTGGAGGATAAACTTCTTTATTTAGTCAATTGATTGCAAATGTTAATCATATGTACAAAGTATCTTCATAGCAGCACCTTGATTAATGCTTGGTTGTATAACCGGGCACCACAGTCCAGCCAAACTGAGGCATAAAACTAACCGTCACAGGGTCTGCACATGGCAGTGGAAGTGAGCTCCATTAGCAATCTGGCACCCACATAGAAATGTTACGTAAGCATGAACTAAAAGTTTATTGTTTTAAGCTATTGGAATTTTGAGAGTTCTTACCTTAACCAAACCTATCCCAAATAATATGCAAAATATTGCTAGATAGAGATCTTTTCCAGGCCTGCTTCAAAGAATAGATAAAAGTAGCTTGTAATTAAGCATTAAATGTTGATATGCTAGTAAATTTTACTCTGAGGTTCAAGTTGGTTTATTATCTTTAGCAAGTTAATTATTTGCTAAAATGTGGATGATGCTTTAATTTGCCCAAGATGAACACATTTTTCATGGTACTATTTAAAGGTGAACATTCACCAAGCTTCATTTTGGATATCACCTCTTTGAAATTAGTGGAGTGAATTTTACTGAGGTTTTAAAAATGTTGTGATTTTGGATTAAATGTTTCCAGAAGGGAGATAGCTATTAGCTTGGCTAAACTTGATGTAGTTCTCAAGCAGTTATAGGGGCAAAGATTCAGCGGTCACATGGTTTTAGGATGTAAACCTCAAAATTGCAAAGGCAATTGCTTGCTTGATTTGGTTGATATTCAGCCAAAATCTATGAGCTCATATTCACTGGTATTAACTGTATTTACTACTACCAGAATGAAATTCAAATCATTCAGTGTGTAGCCTTAATAATAATCCTATATGACTAGGGGCTGCTTCTTCAACATTATTTCCACCTAATTTATAATCAAGATGTTCAATTAATAATTTCAGCACTTTACGCAGTGTTAAGTCAGCTGAAAAATATGTGATTTTTCCACTTTTCATTTTTCACAATGCTGAGGAATGCATAATAACCTGACAAAATGGAGAGCCAGGAAAGCAACGATTACTAACAGACTAAATGAGAAAAGGAAAGGATTTTAAGAGAAAAGCTGAAAAGTTGATGGAGTTCTGTAAAAATGTGAAGGCAAAAAACTTTGCAAAAATAAGGCAGCCATGTCTACAACACTGTTTTGGATATTAAAGATTGCTTTGGAAAGGAAAACTGATTTAGAAAGAGGATAAATTGTCACCTCTTTGGATGCCTTTTACATGGAATCTGCTAGGGATCTGCTGAATTTGCTTGGATTTGCTAACTTTTATTTTGAATATTATTATTTCTTTCTCCATTCCCCATCTCTAGTGTTATTTTCTATACTTTTAAGTTAATCAGTTGAAACATATTAACTAGGCTAATTCAATTCTTTACTAATTTGACTAATAGTTATGTAAAACTTTTCCTTCAGTGCTAAAAGGATGAAAAAAGATGTAGTAAATCATGCAATAATAATTACAATTTACTGAGTCACCATGATAGGTGCTTTATATGCATTATTTTATTAAATTCTCACAATCTTATGAGGTCACTACACACAGAATTCTATAAAAGAGGAGATTCAGAAAAGTTAAATTCAAGCTGTATTTTAAATCTAAGTAGATTGGAGAACTTACTTTATAAATGGAGATAACAGCTGTTACTGGGAGCTGTGACTAGTTTAGTTGGACTCAAGGTACAAACAGTGTAGATTTGTAAAAGGAAAACCTAGAAAAGAACTTGAGAGCTGTATTCCACATATGCTTCTACAATTAACCCATACACATAAGCATTTGGCTCAAAAATAAAGTACAATGACCACGTTGTAGGTGTTTTAACTACTGAATCATTTGAGCCAAAGTGATATACAGCTGACACTTCAGCATTTAAGGGAGAGTGAATAAAATAGGACTTATTTAAATATTCACCATTTATATCATGTTGGGAATATTTCCCCACTTAGCTAATATAACCACTCAGGGTCCTTGCGTGAATGGAACCTAGCACAGTGAGGCAACTCCCTTGAGGGAATCATTCACATCATGGCGGGCCTTGATGAGGCACTATTTGTGGGTGGGCACCTGGAGCCGGAGTAAGGGTTGGAGGGGCCTGGAGTGTGCTGCCTCAAGGGTGTTAGGCTCATGGGAGAGGAGTGGTTATTACAGTATAAAGGTCACTGGAAAAAAGAAGCATGGCATAACAAATTTACCCAGTCACAATTTACCCATCCAGGCTTTGTTCTGTTTTCTTGTATACATCAAGGTCTGTATGAGAAGGAGGCCCCACTTTAAAAAGAGGACTAAATTAGGACCAGTATGTTTGATACTTCACAGCTCAGCTCTAGCCTTACCTGGGAGACTCAGAAATGATTTTATTCTTCCCGATCTAGGCTTAGAGCCGTGTTACATTAAATAAACTGCTTCTGGGGAACAGCTTCTACTTGAACAATAACAAGCTTAACAAGAAAATAAGAGAATTAGACATGATCATCAGAGTGCAAGGTTTCTTTTTCTTCTTTCTTCTTCTTTTTTTTCTTTCCTTTTCTTTCTTTCTTTTTTTTTTTTTCTAGAGGGAGAATTGTTAGAACTCTATTGTTCAGAGAAGTGACGTATCCAGGTAGAGAGAGGAATATTTTGGAGAGCATTTAGCCAAACTCTCCATTTATTTTCACAATAAAAAAAAAAAACCTTATATTTATAAATGAGGGAACTGAAGCTCAGGGAAGCTTAGTTATGTGTCTAAGGTGACAGCAAATTAGTAATAGTTATTTTCAAACAAATACCCCACAATGCCACACTGCCTCTAAAATAAGTCTAGAGAGAATTTTTTTTCCTAAAGATACGAGAGCAATAAGATGATTCTACATTAAAGATATGAAATTTTCTGTTGATGCAGCATCAACCTTGTACATGATTGGCTCTTAATGACGAAGCAGGAAATTCATAATGGAAATTAATTCCCTTGATATCTAAGAAGTCAGAAACTCCCTGAAAGGTAAAACAAGAGATAACGCTGACTCTGTTGAATATATTCTAATGCCTACTGTACTGAAATAAGTTTAAACCTTTGACTGAACAAGGGATTTTATGTTTTTCTTTATTAAAAAGAAAATATATATTTTTTAATAGACATCCTCAGAGGTTTAAATTACTATTTATGTAAATTTAGTTGAACTATTTAGAATTTGTTACTGAAGGGTAGTCTTAACCATTTCCAAAGTTAGGCAAAAACAAAATATTGTTCCTCAAATATTAATAATTTCTAGTTTGCAACAGACTGTCCAGAAAGACTTAGGTACACATAAGATACAATTTGAGGAGAGCCAGATGCTTGCAGTGATCCCATATCTCTTCCACACCAATGTCACCAATGCTTGGGATTAAATTTCTATACATTTCCACTTTGGACCTCAGTGTTTAGTCTTCCTGAGTTCATTTTTGAAATGCATATACCTCCTATGAGCTAATACTTTGAGTTCTTATCAGTGAAAAAATCCCCCTGGAATTACTTATGAGTGAGCTGGGAGCACATAGCCACTTAAGAGTGGAAAAAAAAAAAAAGGAAAGAAGAACAGCAAAGGGGCGGGGCAGAGTGGTTCAAGCCTGTAATCCCAGCACTTTGGGAGGCCTTGGCAAGTGGATCACCTGAGATCAGGAGTTCGAGACCAGCCTGGCCAACATGGTGAAACCCCGTCTCTACAAAAAATACAAAGATTAGCCGGGCATGGTGGCAGGTGCCTGTAATCCCAGCTACTCACGAGGCTAAGGCAGAAGAATCGCTTGAACCCAGGAGGCGGAGGTTGCGATGAGCTAAGATCGTGCCATTGCATTTCAGCCTGGGAGACCAGAGTGAGACTCTGTCTCAAAAAAAACAAAAAAGAAGAAGAACAGCAAAGGTAGGAAGGAATACAGTGGAAGATGGGAGCTGGGGCTATCAAAAGTAAACCTTCAGGGCAGCATAATTTTGCTTGAAGCTCATTCTGACCTCAGAAAGGACAATAGAGGTTGATAGGTGTATCAGAGGGTTATAATGTGTTCACAATTGTCCTAAGTAACATTGAACATCAAAAGTGCTTTAAATTAACTTTTCCCTACAAAATATTTGATAATTGCTTATGTGACAAATGCCTTAATATTAAAGAATTGTTCAAAATCTTTTCGTATTTAGAATAATGACTTTCAAAGTACTTCCCATCTTGTGTCAGTCAAATATACTTTGTTCATCACTGTAGGGGTAGTAAGTATTGAATATGTAAAAATCAAAGGAAAGTGGTGACACAAAATGAGGAAAAGCATACTATCTGAAATTTAAGAAACCCAGTCTTAGTATCTAATGACTAAGGCAGAAGGATAGATACCCTGAACTTTAAGTGAGATTCTAGATCTTTCTTAGTGTGTATATATATGCACACACATATATGTATGTATATATATCCATGATGACTTTTGAGAGTTCCAGAAAAGTAGAAGCATGTGAAGGCAAGCAGAATGATTAATGAGGTTCTCACGTTTTGCTGTATGCTCCATTGCGCTCTGAGGTCTGGCTTTTGCCCTATCACTCTAATGATGTTGCTATTACAAAGATCACTGATGACTTCCTAGTCCCCAGATACCTGTCACCTGATACTGGTTTGTCTTGGGCATTTATACTCCCAATCACCTTACAATTCTGTAAACTCTCTTCTTGGCTCGAATGGTAGAAATATATTCTGAGATACTTTCATTTCTGATGCTTCCTTTTTCATCTCCTCTTCCCATTTCTGACTTTTACCTATGACTGTGTTAACAACATTTTGGTCCTGAGTCTTCCATTCTTATGAAAAATCATAAAGTCTTAATCTTAAATTTTAGCTTAGAAAGGTATTATTTTATAAATGCCACTGAGATCGGAAAGAAGTGAGTTTCTGAAAGTGATAGAAGGATAATTTTCAATTGGCCAGGTACCATCCAAATTCATCATTTCGACCACTGCACTTATAATGCTAATTCCAAAACCCTCTCTTCTCCCAGGACCTCCTTTCCAACAACATCCATAGAGTTTCCACCTCAGACGTCCTAAAACAATCTTAAAATTAAGATATTCTGAAATTTGTTTTCTTGCTCCAATCTTCTTTCAAAATTCATAATTTCAGTTAATATAATAAGTCTTTTCACAATTCTCTATCAGACTTGGCCACTGGAATTTCTTTTGTTTGTTTTCTACATGTATAATAGTTACTGAATTCATTCAGTACTTGATTCATAAGGTCTTTTGCAGCAGTATTTTCCACATTGGCAGAATACTAGTTCCAGCCCTTCTGTTATTGTGTCTAGATCAATTTTGAGACAAATATTTTTTGGGAATCTAAAACTTATGATCATAGTTCTAGCTGTTATGGGAAATTAACTGATCTATAGACACAGATCCCACCCTCTAGGGAGCTTATAAACAACTAACATCTAAACAACTGTGATGGGTAATTGACTGCCCTTTCTGCCTACTCTTCTCTCTAATATATGTTACCCAGTAATTATTGTCTATTTGATTAATACACCACGTGAATTATGTGGTAAACACCTTCAATATTTATCTATTTTAGAAAGATTAATGACTATTTATTTGGGTTTTGAAGACTTCTACAGTTTCTTCCCAACATACTTCTCTAATCTTATCACTTCTTTTACTTTCTATAAAATCTGCATTGTCATTACACTTTGCTATTCCTTGTCCCAGATGTGCTGCATGGAATTTTTTCTCCCAAATTATGGCTACTAGCTCACCTTTGCTGTCCTGTATCTAAAACTCATGCCTTTTCCATGGAGCCTCACCTCACTACTTTGTACCAACTTGAACTTTTTCCCAGTGAGTCTTCCTTGCCCAGTCCCCATACCTGACCACCAACACTGAGCCTTCTTTTTGTTATTTCTTTAACCATTTAAAACAAGCTTGTTCAGCCCATAGTCCATGGGCCACTGGCCCAGAATTGCTTTGAATGTGGCCCAACACAAATTCATAAACTTTCTTAAAAATTACGTTTTTTTGTGATTTTTTTAAAAGCTCATCAGCTATTCCTCATGTTAGTGTATTGTATGTGTGGCCCAAGACAATTCTTTCATTGTGACCTAAAAAAGCCAAAAGATTGGACACCCTGATTTTATGAATCTATATGCTTTAATTATTTGCCTCATTTATGTTATATCTCCCTATTAGGATGTGAGCTCTAGAAGGGTAGGGCAAGGATTTTTGTCCATTTTGCTCACTGCTAATCATTTATGCCTGGAATGGATTTTATCACATACTAAACATTCAATAAATTATTTTAGAATAAATAAATGGATTAATTAATTCAATCTTTCAGATCTTTGATTTTCTAACCTGAAAAATGAAGACAATAATTAAAAACAAAATTATTTTTTCAAAGAACATAAAATCTAAAGAGATTTATCCATAAAAGATATTATCTCATTTATTAATTTTACTTGTTATATATGTAATGCAGGGATACCCTCACTGTGGAATTAGTCACCTATCATTAAATTAAAATGGACTCCAATTGGCCAAAATGTATTACCTATTACCTTGTCTATAGAATCTGAAAGAGAAAAGACTAGGAATAAAATATCTCTTACATTAGGATCAAGGGTTACCTTAGATTAAGAACTTTCAATTTGTTTGTGTGTATGTGTGTGTATTTCTTTTTTTTCCTGGAATTGACTCCCTATGGAGATTCTCTAGAGTTCTTTTTCTATTGACCTTCCTCATGAAATTTTAACATCACAGGTATACTATATGCCTGTTTTTGTTTTGCAGCCCTTTGAAGGCCACTAACTATTGTAATGTCTAAGAATTTTTTCTGGCTCCCTTTCCCCCAGGAAATAATTTTTGCCTCTTGGGAAAGATATTACTTATGCTGAGAATGTATGTCTTATTTAGTACAACAAATAGATTAACAAAGTCTCTGTTTGGCCTATGTATTTAGCCCAGATTAGAATGCATGGGCTTTTACTGGCATGAACACCTTTTAAAAGCAAGACAATGGCCGATTTTAAAAATAGAGCTTCAATGTCTAAATAACAAAGCAAACAGAAAGGCCCTTTAATTTGGCTACTTTCCTATTTTAATATTTTTTAAAGAAAACAAGTAAATGAGCGTAAGTCAGCTCCTGTGTTTATCAATGACTCCATGCTGTTGCCCAGTGGATCTCATACTTGAGTGAGACTCATAATCACATAGACATTTTGTGAACACACAGATTTCTGGGCTGCACTCCCTGAGTTCTTGATTTGCTAGGTCTAAATTGGGGCCCAAGAACTTGAATTTTTCACAGGTTTCCAACTGATGCTGATGCTACTTAAATCGCACTTTGGGAACCAGTGCTGTACTTAATGGTGACCAGAAAAAAAAAAAAAAATTACCAAATACTATGTTTAGAATGTTCTCCTGTTACAATAACTAAGGTATTTTTCAGGATTCAAACAGATTACTGAAAGACATGACCAGAGCTCTTCCTTGAAGACATTCAACCATTATGCTAATGATTACACAGTGCATAGAGCAGATCAGAGTTCTGAATGGAGTCTGGTGCCTCCCAGCCCAGTGACTTCATAAATAAAAGACTGCCTTCTGGTAGAATCTCAGGCCAAGAAGTTATTTCTGGAGATCTTCCATTTTTATTTCAAAGATAGCAACTTCTTTTGTACATGTAATTGCTATTCTGTTTCCCTTTACCTCCTAACGTGAACTAATTATTATCTCTCAAAGAAGATTTAAAGGAGTCTGTGTAAAGAAGTGTAAAGTTTCATAATTTCTTCTAAACCAGGATTCTAACTGCTTTGTTGTTTGAATCCTAGAAATGCAAACAAATGATTATAGATCAAAGTTGTTTGATTAACCTTGATATAGTCACAAGGAAACTAGAAAAGGATATGAATTTTAAGGTGAGAAATGTAGAGAAACACATAAAGTGAGTCACACGTCACACACCTTTTTTTTTTTTTTTTTTTTCCAGTTGGATTCTGTCTGTGCTGAATGGAACAAAGTTCACACTGAATTTGCTTACTCTAGATGAATTCAGTCAGTTGGAGCGTGAGTGCATGATATCACGATATAAATACAATTCTTTTCAGGGTGGAACCCAAAAGAGAGGTGGATTAGTCTTGAAGTTAAAATAGAAATATTTTCAAAGTCCAAAAAAATTTCCAAAAAATAAAAAAAAAAAAAAAAATCGATTCCTATTTGATAGTTAAAGAGTGCTGTACAATTCAGTGTATCTCAAACTGTGCCTTTGTGTCTAAAGCAGCCAGGCTACAAATTAGCACTCACTTCCCTTTATTAGGCCCAGGGGAACTTAGCTCAGACTAGAATGCATGATCTTTTACCTGCATGAACACCTTTAAGAAGCAAGACAAAGTGAAAATTTTAAAATACAGCTTCAAAGCCTAAATAACAAAGCAAACAGAAAGCCCATTTGATTTGGCCACTTCTCTATCTTAAGGATCGTGCTATTGATCCATTGCACATAGATTAACTCTGATGCACTACTACTCATTGTCTGAGATAATCTTGTATTTGCTTGCACTCCACTCCACCTGGCTTCTTGGATAAGAATGGCCAGGAAATGAAGGAGGCTGTGGCAAAGCCCTGGATAAAGACAGACACTGCTCTTTGTTTCTCATACCTCACTGTCGTCTCAGCTTTTCCTCCCTCTGCCTTTCATTTCTATGTTTGCCAAAGACAAGAATTAATAGAGTAGAAGTTTAGATCTGAAGCTGGTTTCATTGGCATTGGTATTTTTTTCCAACCTCTTCTCAGCTAAGTGGCAGGTCACTGGGAGACTGTCTATATGCTAAGTTGCTCTTTTGCTAAAGGCTTTTCTTAGTGGGGAGGGGGACGATGATTATTTTTCCACTGCTGAAAAGCAGACATTTTATGTGTCCTTATTTTAGAAACCCGTTAAAGCTGTCTATTCCCATTTGAGATTGAACAACAATTTAAAACCACCAGAAAAAATAAGTCACATTCTGAATGTATACAGCAAGTGTGCTTCATTGTATGCACCAATCTTTAGGTTATTTCCAATCTGGCCCTTCTTGTGCCTGTAGAATGGGCATCACTTCACAGCATGTTTAGAAGGAAGATTTATTATTACTTTTAATGCATTTTACTAATCTGTAGCATGCTAATACCATATCATTCTATCTGATGTGTAGTTAGGCAATCTCATCAGTAAATCTTTCATCTCCTTAGTACTACAGTTTTTGCACGTCTTAAAAGTAGTTAGCTATGTGAACAAATATACACAATTATGTTCATATTTTACAGCAATTTCAACATTTACAGAAGCTAAAAAGCAGAGATTTTTTTATGCCCAGTTACTCATTGTTCAGGAAGCAACCATGACAAGACCTGCTAACCCTCTTGGGGATTGCCTGGAATGTTCCTCTATATGGAAGCTTGGTGCCGAGCTATCATGTAGTTCCAGATTCCTTTTCCTTATTTGGAGAAAACTTTCTCCTGCTCTGGGAAGGTCTGGAACTTCCATGTTGTTCTTAAGCACGTAAGTCACATGGCATCTGGCCAGCCTCACTGGTATATCTGTCCCCTTAAGAAGAGATGGGGTCCTTTTCCTACAGCACAAGAAGTATGCAAGAAGTCCATCACTTTGTGCTGGTTATCAGCAGGGACCTGTTAGCCGTGGGAAACTGGCGCAACTGCAGATTCCGATCTTGCTGAAATCTTTTTGTGTGTGACTAAAGCATTTTTCAGACCAGTGCGTTGTGTGTTGTCTTCCTTGGCGACTGTGAACCTGCAGCATATGCAGTAGGCTGAGGTCTCTGGGGTCTTCCTTGTAGTGATTGATTGGTCTTTGCCATCCTTCACGCAGTGGGAGTGCTAACTTGGGACTGGTAGCTGGATCTTCATGTTCAATGCTTGTAAGGCAGAATTTCACATTTTTCAATACAGTTGTCCCGTCTTAACCACAGAGTATACTTTCCAAAACCCCCATTGGATGCCTGGAACCACGGATAGTACTGAACCTGACTGCCTTCAGTTGAGACACATTTTTATTCATACCTTCCACCCACAAATTTAATCCCTCTTCCATCTTCACTAAGCATTTATCATGCGCTGTGGCTGAAATTTTTGTAGTTTGAGGTGTAACTGGCACTAATTTCTTTTTCCTTTTTCACAATTTCACAAGTATAAGACTTGTTGTTATTGTAGATCTTAGCAGCCTCAGTATACTGCTTTCTTTATTAAGTAGAGATTTTCATCTTTTCATTTCAAGGAAGCATTTTACAGCCTCTCTTTGGTTTATCTGAATTGCTACCATTCCTAGTCTTGTGCTTTGGGGCCATTATTAATAAAACAGGGGTTACCTGAACACAAGCACTGTGATACCACAACAGTGTATCTGATCACAGAGAAGGCTACTAAGGAACTAATAGGCATGTAGCACAGACTGCCTGGATACACTGGACAAAGGGATAATTCATGTCCCGTGTGGGACAGGCAGGACTGTACAGATTTCATGATGCTACTCAGAGTAGCATACAATTCAAAGCTTACAAATTGTTTATTTCTGGAATTGTCCATTTAATATTTTTGGACTACAGTTTCCCATGGGTAACTAAAGCCATGGAAAGCTAAACTGCAGATAATGGTCAACTACTATAATCTAAGGAAAGCTTTTAGTGTTTGTCATTTACAACACTCAACAGCACCAGACTTCTGTCCCCTACATTTTCCAAATGTCATACCCTAATTATTCTATCAGACTAGTCCATTTAACAGTTAAACTGTGTCTTCTTACCCACCTATTTGAAAAAAGCACATTTTTCACCTCATTCAAGAGCATATTTTTAAAAATTTTGGATAAAAAAATGTTTTGTTCAGTACGTCGTTCATTTGGTCTGCCTATATGTGTTTTTCTGTCATATAAATCTGCTATATCTATGAATAAACATTATATATGCATGGATTAATACATTTATATCAATAAATAGATACATATAGGTGATATGCATTCTTAGGTATCCTATATACACACATATAAACAAATGTGTACGTAGAATACATTGTATGCACCTATATTTGCACTTTTTCTATTTTTTCTAATTTTTAAATACTGATATATTGTGCTGAATTACTTTCAGTTCCTAGAGGGATATTTCAAACTAAAGTTTAGTCAAGTCAATAGTGGCCCAAACTCATAGTTTCAGCTTCAGATTTGTAAATATCTTCAACACTGTGAACTTACCTAATATCTATCCCATTCACAGAATTATAAATCAAGAATCATTATTATCTGGGGATAATAAAACATTAAACTCAAATAGTAATATTTTACACCTCAAACAAAGACCCTGAGTTAAAGGCAGATCCCCCATCCTCTTAATCCCTGCCTCCCCCAGACCTCTTTCACTCCATTCTGGACCACAGGGAAAGTCTAGTAACTGGTCTCCAGGGTCTTCAAAGTGTAGTATTTGCTCTGACTACTCTTCTAGTTATCCCTATTATGATTATGTTTTGTCACATTACCACTCTAGGTAGAAGTTGTGCTTGCTTTTCAGTATTTGAGGAAAAGTGAAAATACCTCAGTATGTCACACAGTAACTTTACAAACTGGGTTCACATTTTCTCAGACCAACCTATTCCACTCTATTTTCTGCATTCCCTCTTTAGACCACATAGTAACTCTGACTTTTCCACAGAGAATGCTAGACTTTCACGTCTCCCTGCCTAGTCACGTCTATTTAAGAGTAACATTCTGCCACATTTTCTCTTTCCCAAGACTAGATGTCCCCTTCTTTGAGAGCATTCCCTGATTTTGTAATCGTATACATTTTCCATTCATTTTCTCAGTTCATATACATTAGGTTCTTTTCTTAACTTAGAGGTGGAGTAGCAGAAAAGATAAATTTCATGCCAACAAGGAGCTTGTACTCTTGTTAGAGAATACAGAAGATAAGTTCAAATAGTGATAAGAAATAAGGAGCATGCAGAGCAACTAGGATGGTGTTGGCTATCTGAGGTCAGCTAAAAGAGTCTTTAGCAAAGGTAATGCCTAATCCAAAGGTGATTCAAATTAGAGTTAGGAGAATGAGGCAAACATGCAAAGAGACAGTGGAAGAACAATTTTAGGTGGGGAAGGAGAGAGTAAATGAAAAGATCCTAACATATTTGTTTTAGGAACAAAAGGAAAGTCTGATGGAGAATAGAAAACAAGGAAAGTAGATAATCAAGTGACATAGGAGGACATTTTCCAGATCATGTGGGAAATTATGTGCTGTATGGTATATAAAATAAATATATTTATTTTATTCTAATTAAAATAGTAAGTTAATGGAGTATTTTAAGTGTGTGTATACGTTGGTGGGGCTAGGTGGGTAGCAGAGGAGCTGATATATTCAGTTACATAATTTCAAGCAATTATTCTGGCTTGTGTAAAATCAGTGGAGAATTGAGTATGAAAAAAGCAAAAGTAACTGGATGGGAAGCCTTTTAGTAGTCCAGACAGCAGGTGGCAGTAGCTTGGATTAGAGTTATAATAATTTAGATGGTAAGAATTGAACAGATTCTGAATGTATTCTAGGAGGAATGATAAGACGTTGATGGATTGGTGAGAGAAAGACTCCGATAATGATTCTTAGCAGCAGGCTGGATGGCAGGGCCACATCCTGAGTAAGGAACACTGACAGGTTAAAAAAACAGTTTAGGAGGAAAATTTAAGAACTGGGAATGAGATACATTGATGTTGATATGTTCTTATATATCCAAAATGAGATATCATATAGTTTATAAGTTTGAAGCTCAAAGAAACAATTGAGCTGGAAATATATTCTTGAGGATCTAACACTATGGAAACAATATTTACATTTATGAGGTTAGATTACTTCACTAAGGGATGAACTATGGATGAGAAGAAAGACAAAACCTAAGCCAGTATGTTCTAAGATTTAGGTATTGAGCAAAAAAAGAAGGTAGAAATTTGGACAGGTAAAATATAACTTCTGACATAGGAGAAAAAAGTCATATAGCATCTAATAAGCTTTGAAAAAAATGGTTTTAAGAAGGACAGCGTGCTCATGTATGTCAAATGCAAACACAAGTTTATTTGGATATGGACAGATTATCACATGAACATGTCTCAAGGAGGGAGTCATTTGTGATCTTGCAAAGGGCTATTTGTAGATCGGTGGAGAGTTAGTCAAATGACAGCAAGTTGAGGAAGAAATGGGAGGTGACAAAATGGAAACTGTAAGTACTGAAAACACTTTAATATTTTTCCTTTTAAAGGAAACAGAGATACAGAGTAGAGAAGAAGAAAATTACATCAAAGGAGGATTTTACAACACAGATCGTATTAAACTGTGGCTTTATAATTAATGAAAAGGTCTTCTATTAACATAGTAACATAATTTGGGAAAGATGAGCGAGGAAATAATTTTTAGTCGAAGTTTGGCCTCGAGTAGTAGGACAGCAATAAAGCTTCATGGCCCATCTGGAAGGGTTGGCTTTAGATAGAGGCAGGAACATCTGCTTCATTATAACAAAGGAGAAAGGAAAACAGTTTGGGCAGAGACGCATATAAGGTGATTGGCCACTTGATGGATAGATGAGGCCATTTTTTATTTGTCTATTTTCTTAATGAAAAACAAGATGTCATGAGCTGTGAGTGATAGATTAAAGAGTAAAATCTGGATGTTTGAGAAGAAAGCAGAATGTATAAGATAGTTTTCCATAGCAAAAAACAATTAACTGAGAAGTTGTAGTAAGATTATCTTCACATGTTCATAAATTTAAAGTATATCAATCAGTAGAGTTATGTGATCTTCTTTAATCATATTCAAATTCTCAGGCATACACACAGAGTAAGCAATTAGACTTAACAAGGATTGGACTTCTTAAAGGTGGGCACCTCCTTCTTTGAAGTTGCCTTGAAAGGCCAAATAAAATGTTTATTTTATGTGTAAAGCAAAAGCAAAATAAATCAAAACATGCAAACACATAAACTTCAACAATTACAAATAACTAAGAATGAATACATGAGTGAATGAATAAATATCCTTAGATTTTAGAAATTAAAGGAGAGGAGCATACATTTTAATGCACTTATTTTATGGCTAAAATAACTGAAACCTAGAAGACAAATTACTCAAGATTATATGGCTTATTAGTGCATGAAATAAGACTAGATTCAGATACTAAGACCAATATATTTTAGGAGAAATTTCTTGAATACATGGTCAGTGCTTAAATTTCAACATCATCAAAAATAGATAAAGGGGCAAGAATAGCGTTTGAGTCAAAATTTTAATACTGTTCATAAGACAGATCTCATCTTGCAAACTTGGAGCAGAGCACAAGCTTTTCCCCAATCTTTTGAAACATCACAATCCTACTGTATTCCTGCCTGACCCCTTGTTTATTTACAAAGCAAAAATTGTGTTGAAATATCATATAACTCTGTGATTGCTCTAAGTAAACTGTAGGCTAGGGAATCTAAAAAATGGAATCAAAGTGTTATTTTCACAATGGGATATGAAAAACCCTGGCCATATGTAGTTGCTGGTGGATGTGGGGAAGAAATGAAGCACATCAATAAAACATGACTACAGTTTGAGGACCATAGCAAAAATAGTTTATGGTGTCAAGACCTAAGGGATTTTATCAGCGGAAGGACAAAGCTAGAGAGTGGGTGTGGGCGCTGCAAATTCTTCTTAAAATTCTTAATTTTCCCCCATTCCATGATGTTTGCCCTTGCTATTTTACTTGTCAATATCAGAGTATCTACTTGCATCTTAACAAGCTGTAAACTCCTAGTTCAGAATTCTATTTCCAATGGTTACACTCAAATCTTGGTCTTAGTTCATTTTTCAATTTGAAAGATGTGTAAATTAACTTTACTCCTTCCCCATTGCTCCTCAGCTAAAGAGTTCTAAAGTGTCTTCTACAATCTGGAATTTAAAGGGTTGCTCATTTATCATCAATAAACATTGTATAGTTTAGTCTCCTTTTTACATGTTATGTTTTCTTGTTCAGTAATAATTCAGGTGGTTCCTGAATCAGAAAAAAAGTGGTAAAAAATAAATCAAATGAAGAGAAACTAAGAGGCAGAGCAATTGAAATGAACTTCATTTCCCATTTTCTTTTGCTTTTTCTGTGGTATGAATTCTACCTTAGGGTTTCTAGTGAGTGCATGAATGTGCGGTATGTCCACTTGTGTGTATATATGTGTATGAGTATGTTGAAAAGGAAAAGAACAGCGGCATATTAGTTTTATAGTTAACCATGGCAATGGAGTAACACTGGCAAAACAAAGAAATTCAGACACAATAATGTCAATAATGTTATTTTTGAATACCTTTAATAGAAAATATGTGTGTCTGCTGGATTCAGACTTTTGGGGGCCTGGAAGGCGGTAAATTCTGGATCTAGCACTCTTTCTGCTTTCTTAAGCTTTCTTTTCTGTAAAAGGTTAATATATTATCTATTTCCAAGTATGTCCACCATAGTCGAGGATAAATAAATGTTGATTCCTTTTTTTCTATTCCCTGCACCCTCGAGATGCTATATTATACATCTATAATATAATATATAGATTATATATATTCTATTAAGTTGAATAATATGGATGTATTCGTAAATCATAGCACTGGAAAAAATATAAAAGATGTGTGATATTAAACCTATCCCTAAAATACTTAAAATTTAACTGAACAAGTAAGATATTCATAGAAATAATAATTGCAATTGTTTCAAATAATAGATGTTCCAAATACCTAATTAGCATTTCAAACACTTCATCTGAAATGGTAAGATTTTTATGCAAGATTGATGAAAATAAGGATTGAATTATACTTGCAAATTCTTAGAGTAGGAGGGAGTTGTAGTGACTATTTAGTTTAACCTCCTATTTTAAAGTGAGGAGGTCAAGACTCAGAAAATGATGCTATTTGTCCAAGGTGTCATTAGTATCAGAGCAATTAAACAAAGCAAGCACAGAAGTAGGATCTATAGAAGTAATGTCACCACATGATATTCAGTGGAAGAGTATGTTTCATGTCTGTTTAACTCAAATATGTCCCTTTGGCCCAAGGAAAATTACCTTTCAGACTTAGTCCATTTGATTGTAACATGAACAATAAAACAATTTAAACGATACAAGGTAATATGGATTTGGTGTTGTATGAGAGAAAATAATTCATCTTCAAAGCTACCTAATAAGATATATTAGCAGCCATCACCCCTTCAGCTGGGATAGTCCATAGACACAAAGGTTCAAAGACAACTATAAGGAGCTTCAAAAGCAACTTCCAAATTGATGATTGCTTTAAACCAGAAGGGGCACAGTGTTTAACATCAAAGTTTGGCATTGTGTGGCTGCTGTTAATCAAAACCTCTTTGGAAAAAGGATGAAAAGTAGAAACATTAGAAGTTCTATGAAATGGGTGTCCTAGTTATCAAGATGAATTAGAAGCCAACTTCTATATTTTTAGGGATAGCAAAAGCTAATCTTATGTGCTACTAAGGAAGAAACAAGATAAGAATAGGCATTTTCCAGTAAGCATTTCTTTGAAACACAAAGAAATCTGAGAAGAAACATTTCATGGAAGTCATATTTTTCCCTAGTGATTTCTACATTGGTTAGTTATTTCTCTTCCTGGCTTCTACCCCTGATCCCCACACCCTGATAAAATAGAGACTCCCATTTGTAGTCCAGTAAAACATATATAGGTAAAATATGAGGCATTCTTACTCAAAATCCTACATAATAAACATATATACCTCATAATATGTGAAATGAAATTGGCAAAAAATATTAACACATTCCAAATGGACTAGAAAAGTTAAAATGAATTAATTATTGACAATGAAATCTAAGAAAGTCACAATATTTCCTGTCTTTAATAGTTATATCAGGCAGCTCCTCATACACACACACACACACACACGTATACATATATCCACTTCTATTTATAATCAAATACAATATCAAATCCAATATTCAGGTATTATCCAAGCACATGTTTTAGGGCTATTTTCAAACACAGAATGCTTAGTTGAATAAGCTCTGACTCTCATCTGGGGTAACACCGTCTTCCTTCTGAAGCTCTCACATGGTGCTTAAGTACAATTTAGTACTTAAATATATAGTATCTTATAATCACTTGTTATTGAACCCCTGGGGTTAATCCTGTCACTTTAACTGCATTTTAAGCTTCTTAATGACGGAGCTTATGTTCTATTTTCCTTCTTATTTTGTGTCCTTCACAGTGACTAGTTTGGGCCTTGGAGATATGGCAGGGGCCTGAGGAGCACCCTATGCTCTCAATTAAATAAATATTCTTGCTTATACCTTTTTAATCCAAAGAGAGAGAGTCAACTGATGTTTTAAAGAATAGAAGACCCTTAAAACATAGTATAATAGCAACTGAAATGTATTTTATAAAGACACAAAACAAAATAACATACCCTCTTACTTTATCAATGGCCTGCAGTATGCCAGATTGTGGGGTGGAATTTGGCAATACTCTCCTTACCTTGCCCACAGCCACATCTGGTGACTCCTCTGAGTTTATGCCCTCATCTTTGTATAATTCTTAATATCCTAAATGAATTGCATGTTTCCACATTGAAGTTGCATTATTGTTATAGTCCACAATCCACCCATATAGTCATAAATATAATGGTCACTTACTATTTACTTCCTTCTGGAATAACTCCAAGTTACATGAGAAAAGAGGTAGTTTTACATTAGAATTATTACATCTCCACAAGTCAGCACATAACAAAATCCCCAGTAAGTCTTCTGATTGCACCCAGAAAACATGAAGAGTGCCTCCATGAAAGAGAGCCTTTAAATTTGTCAGGTCTTAGAGCTGGAAAATATTTTGGGGCAATGGGTGGCCTAGAAATGAAATATGACTTGAGCAAGGACACATAGTCAATTCTTCAAAATCTCATGAGTCTGTTAGTAATTGTGTAGTGTCAGTTGGGTTACCTTCAGACAGTGGCTCTCAATAGGGGATACTTTCTGCCTGTCAGGGGGTCATTTGAAAATGTCTGGAGATATTATTATTTCACAACTTGTAGGGAGATTTCTACTGGCAGTTAGTGACTAGAAGCCAGGGGTATTCATAACTGCCCTGCAATACATAGAAAGGGGCCCCACAAGAAATAGTAAGACCCCATACATCAACAATGTTGAGATTAAAAACCCTACCCTGGAGAAAAAACAAAAAGGCAGAAGTAAAAGCAAAATTCTGTTATTTCTCTCTTGACTAACTTTTGTCCCAATTTATTCTCTGCCTATGGCCAGGTGTGTGTCCATTGTCAAGTCTAGGAAACTCCTGTTGCCTTAGAATTCATTCCCACACTTCTTAAGTGTGGGGCAGTGGTGAATAGGGATGGGATTTACTGCCAGGAAGAGCAAGGATGAGTGTCATGAAAATATCCAAATTCTATTACCTAAAGCACATTCAAAGATGCCCAAGATTCAATTCATCACTATGTTATTCCTT
This sequence comes from Piliocolobus tephrosceles, assembly GCF_002776525.5. Classification (NCBI taxonomy): domain Eukaryota; kingdom Metazoa; phylum Chordata; class Mammalia; order Primates; family Cercopithecidae; genus Piliocolobus; species Piliocolobus tephrosceles. The sequence continues at coordinate 41,212,575 of NC_045451.1, forward strand.
AGAATCATAGCCAACCCAGTTCAGAAAACTACTTTAGGGATATTAGGGATTTTTGCTAGTTACACATAACACTCATAAAATCTAAACTTGTGTGGAAACTTAATCTACGCTGCCCAGGCTTCCCTCTGATCTATTCAATTTTCTAAGCCTTTGTATATTCAGCCTTTGTATCTTGTCAGTGTTGTTCATTGCTGAGGATCCTATTTGAACCGAAGTAAGAGTTCTGTACTCTCACCAATACTGACATCTGACTGATCAGGAACCAAATCTGGATCTCTGAATATAGTCACACGTGGGGGTCCAATCTAAATGTATATGTTTTATCCCTATATGATATCAGTACAATTAGGTCCTGTAGGTTTACATTTGTAACAGGAAGTGAAGATTCAATATGAAAATCCAGATGCTGTGTTTTAATCCACATAAGCATTGGAAAGTCAGTCATTCTTCCCCCAAAACTCTGCTCATTTTATCTTTCTTTCCTATCTCTTAGGTTCGCTGATGTTCTTTATTTTCTCTAAAACTAAGCTTGCCTTTAGTGAAGGATCTCTCATGAGGTATTGATACATTTATATTAACGTAATTTGAGTTGTTGTTTTTCCGAAGGATATATGTGTTTTGAGTGATGAGCGTGAAGCATTAGGAAGCAGATAGAAAGGCAATTTTTGTGTCAGTTGACAGCTCACCTTGACTATAGACTTAGTTAACAAGTCATCTGGGATAGTGGTTAATTTTAGGAAAACGTTAGAAGAGAAGTTTTCATAAATATGATAAGGCCAGATTTTGAAAATGTGTGGATTTTAGACAGAGGAAATTAAACTTTGAAGGGAAGTAGGAGGAGCATGACTAGGTAAGCGTGTCCTGAAGTTGAATGAAGAGTTAGATGACAAGTTGAATTGGATGAGAAAGAGATTATAGGCAGAACAATCATGTATTAAGTTATTTCTGTCTCTGTTCTTTATTGTATTCTGTATTTTCTCCAAAAGTCCCTTCTGTCTTTCCTCCTTTTCTAACTCCTTCTCTTAAATGCCCTAGATTTCTAGAGCTGTAATGTGAAATATATACTCAGTGAGAATTGTTTGATTGGCTTATCTCTTGTTTCACCTTCATTTCAACATTAAGCTTCCTAACAAAAAAAAGAACAGCTACATTTATATAAGGAAACCCTGGACGATTCTGAGACATTTGAATTGAGTAATCTCTCGAAATGATTGGTGTCATCAGTAAACATGGAACCAGTAGACCAGCATCCAAATTCACATGTCTGTTCTGGAAGTCAACAGTCACAGCTAGTACAAGGAAGAAAAAGGGGACGTGGAAATGAGAAAAAAATATGACTTTGAACTTCAGTTTTACTCACATCATCAGATAAGATCCCACACAACCTTATTGCTTTAATACTTTGATCCTTTTTCACTCAATAGTCATTCACTCTAAATGAAATTTTCCTTTTTAATATAGCATTCAACCTTTAATCCTTTCTTCTCTAACTCTTTAGTAGCAGACTTGATATTTCAGATATTCCTTATCATTTTTTGATCCTTAATAAAAAGGAGGTACTTTAACAGAAAGTAAATGTTTAAAAATAAAGGGAGATAAAAGGGATATGGCAAACAAAATGCAATTTCTGCTAACAGCGTATATTTCTAATAATTAGATGAAAAAGTAAGTGATAAAGTATTGCAAACATGTAAAAAGAAAATTCAAATAATTTTTTCTTCATGCTTCCACTTCTTTATAGTACATTACATCAGCTAATGGCAATTTGTATAATTTGTGTAATGACATAAATTGCCACAAACTCTCACTCAGTGAAGTGCTGTCAGAGTCATAAATCAGGACTCAGAGAATTAGCTTTGGGAAGCACAGTCTATCAGCCTTAGGGTGAAAGAGGAACGGTCAGAGTGGCAATCATTCAGTGAGCAACGTGCAGAGTTGGGGAGGAAAATGAATGGAATGGTGTGAGGAAAGCGTGACTGAGCTAGACCTTGATGAGCTAATCCGCCACATCAAATGGAATAATGCTTTATGGCTACATGTTGTTTTGCTCAACTTCTAAAATTACATTCCTTGACTTATGATTACTTCTCTGCAGGGGTCTAAGGACAATTTTGAGAATAAATCTCAAATCCTTTCAGGGACTTTCCAATACAGGGTATCTAATTTTAAATGAAAAAAAAAAAAAAAAATACACACACACAAACACACTTTTTACCTTCCATCAAATGTTGTCTTTTCTGTACTCATGCACCTTGCCAGGAAGGGCCATGTTTGTAGTTCTAGTCAATTACAGAATTTGGCCTTCTTCAGGTACACATGGTAATGGTAATTTGTCTGTGGGCATGTGGTACACCTGCACTTAAAAATACTAGAACAAATATTATTTTAATTCTGTATGTGTTTCAGAATCTCTTTCTCTGTTTCTCTCGCTTTATCTCTTTCTTCCTCCCTGTCCCCCAGAAATGTCTAATGTCTGTCTGTCTGTTTCTCTCTTTCTCTCTCTCAGACACACACACACACACACACACACCATGAAATTTTTACTGAGTGTAGAATTCTAGAAATTTAACATCTGTATAGTGCTTTAATGAATATGTGTTCTTAAAGGTAAGGTAAAAAATATTATTTCTGTAGAAGATTGTTCCATATAAACTGTTACCACTTTCCTCACACAGTGTGTGTGTGTGTGTGTGTATGCGTGTGTGTACCTGTGTGTGTATGTGTAAAAAGTTCTCAAGAGTTTGAGCTTTTACCCTACTGTCAAGATAACATTTAGCCTGGCACAGTTTCAGGGATGCTAGGAGAAGATACGAGACTTCTGGGTCAGACACAGAGGACTTTATTACTTAAGAGAGTAACAGTAGCCAGATTGCATCAGTTCCATAAGCCTTAATTTCCACAACATGACATAGAACCAGATAATACAAAGAGGGCCAGGTGAGTTATGTTACAAGAGAAGAACCCTACACGTAAAAATCCCAGTGTTTTTCATAGGCAATAAACATGCCTCCCATTTGTTTCAGGAGGAGACACTATTTTCATCTTCCAAGACTACTAGCAAACCTGCTCTTGGCTCTAGAAGGAAGCAAAAATCTTTCTCTTTGGGAGCAATTCAGTACATAAGCACATTTCAAAGGAAAATCCAAAATGAAGTCAGTCAGTGTCTCTGCTCACGAGAAGTAAAGAAGCATGAGAGACTCATGGAAAATTGTCTCCCCAAACTTTGTAAGCGGAGAAATGCTGTAATAAATCCAATGACTTTGACTCCCCTTGGGATCTGAATCTATGTTCTGTGTCTCCTGGAGAAATCTTTCTAACTTCCCACTGCCCCCATTCTTGGAACTAATGAACTTGAGCTACCTAGACAGTGGAAAACGAAACAATACATTAACTTTGGTCTTTTAGCATTGGCAGAGGGTCTAAAGCAATAATCCTTGACATTTATCTCTTTACTTTTTATTGTCTAAGCACTTTGTGAAATTATCTAGTTAGTTAATCTTCCTAACACCTTTGTGAGTGAGGTTAAATGATGCAGTTTCTAAAATAGATATATACAAATTATAACTTGATAGGCCTAGTGATATGAGTTTGCACTATAATTGTTCTTGGTGTTTGATGGGATTATGGCCATTTTATGGGCCACTGGTTGTAGTTTCTTCTACATGTCATGTGTTTTTATGGTCTAGCATCTGAAGGAACAATCCAAAAAGACTCAATGAAATCACTATCCCTTCTAAGTATCTTATAGCACATAATCTTATCTATCTTATAACACATACTCATTTAAACATTTTTGTTTGTTTCTTACTATAACCAGCTTCAGTTATAATGCTAATTCTAGAAATAGTAATCTGAACAAATATTATAAAAGCTTAAGAGTATATAAGAACTTGAAAGGTCATGTGGCTAAGTTTCCTATCTTCAATGAGTAAATTCTTCAGAACTGGTATTTCTTTTTTTTTTTTCTAATATTTATTCTTTTCAAATAAAAGTACAGATTAATTAGCTTTTTTGTAAGAGAGGTAATAATACAATTTATGTTTCACATTGTTAATAAAACCTAATGTTCTCTAGGCTTTACAAATTGTTAGTAAAAAAAGAGTCACAGTATCTCAAAATTTCACAGGCTTATGGGGTTTTCATATGTTTTACTTTTCATTGATGAATCTGTAATAACTAAAACAAGAGGGCACATAGCATGCACTATAAATGTTTGTTGAGTGGCTGATAGTGTAAGCTTTTACCTTTCTACCAAGTCTCTGCACTATGCCAGCCAAGTTTACTTAGAAACCTATATATGTAAAAAGAGTCCACCATTATGAGTGATATTTCTTAGTCAAGCATTATCATTGTTTCCTTTTGTTTCCACCTTACACAGTTGCTGCTTTCAGGAATTCACGTAGACATCCCAGATCTCTCATGTTTCCAGGCACATGTTGTGTTCTGTACAGACCAAGGAAGACAAAAGGGTTTTTTTCCCTACACAATAATATATCTTGCTACTTGTGGGCTCCAGAAAAAAATATTTGAATCTTTGTCACATAAATATTTGTGAGTTCAATTTTTCACCTCTAGTCTAAAAGTATACTCTCCAAAGACTTAGTTCTCATTCCTACAGTCAAAATGACAAAGGGACTACTCACTGACCATTTACACCATCTCTTCTCTCTTCTCTCTATCTTGCTGTTTCCACACAAAACTATCCCCATTCAGCTTGTCTGTCATACTAATATACAAATTAACTTTTGCTTTAGGGGCCCTAGTTTCTCATAGTCAGTCACATCTGAATCTTTGTTTAGCTTCCCTGCAACATTAACTTAGTAATAATTTACATTCCAAAGAAATGCTTTATCTTTTGAAGTGAAAAAAATAGTTACCTATGTTTTGGACAAAGCATTTATTTCAACTATGCAATGGCCAAAATCTCTCTGAAGACATTTTTCTGAATCTCAAGAAAAGGACACGCTTTAGTTTTCTGATGTACATCTAAATTTTCATAATTTATCAGGTCTGACATGGAATGTTGTTGATTATGGCACATAACACAATCATTTTTCCATTCTCTCTTCTTTCAATAAGACATCTTACAACTTCCGTTTTAGAAAAAATTATGTTAAAATCCCATATTTTCCAGTAGAATCTAAATGAATGAATCTATACAGCATTTATTTTATTTCCCTTCAACTCAATGATAACATTATCTGCTTTATGTAGATTTTCAAAGAATTCATATCCATGTTTTCATATTTGCAGTTTCTTTCCCTCTTCCAAATCCATGCAAATGATGATAAATGTGATCAGCCTCATCCTCTAAACACAGATTACTGTGAAAAAAAAAAAAAAGCATGTTTCCTAAGAAATAAAAGTTCAGGCTGTTTTTGACACAAGTGTCAAGACAAACCAAGAATTGTCCTTGTGACAGATAATTAGGGAAAACTGTCAAGCCTGCAGCTTAATCCTGTGTACATCTGCTCAAAGTCAGCTCTGAAAACTGTGGGATCTAGGAAGACAATCTTTTGTAATTAGCCAAGGCCACTATAATCCATAAAAACATCTGATCAAATTGATTTCCAGTCCATCAAGTGGTATCTGTCAACAGCAACCTTACCGATCATCCTGAGGCTGTGACTACTTCATGTAAACCTCTAAGGTCATTTAAAGGTTCCTTTGCCTTGTAAATATGAAATCATTTTCACTTTTTGACAGGCTGCCTTTTCATGTAGGGTGGTAGGAAAAAGAAGAAGTGAGAAAAAAATGAAATGTCAAAATAATTCACAAACCATTAAAATCGGGAAGGCAGAAATCCACAATTTACAAATGTCTTTTGTAAGATCAGTGTTCTGCTAAGGAGTAGCCAACAATATGCAGAGTTTGTGAAGAGAGAAAACTGCACCATCTCTGTTTCTGAACTTGAGGTCTTGACTTTGTTCTTCTGGTGTGTACGCTGACTATTCCACCCATGTCTGTCTCGCAACTTGCATGTGCTACTTACACCTTCCTGTTCCACCCTTGTTATTCTCTCCAGACTCTAATCTCTCATCATTCTCAAATACAGGGGCTAAAACAATTTTCCTCCATCTCAATTTTGAAAAATGGATTGAGTCATGTCGCTTGTCTGCCTCTCTCTTGTCTGCCATGTCCATTCTAACGCTTTTCCAAGCCTGGTGTCTTATGCAGTTAATTTGAGCCTTCCTTACTCTTACTTTCTCCACGACCACAAATATTTCCTCTCTTAGGTAAAATTATTCTCACTCATTTCAAAATTCTGATCTCTAAAAACTTAGCACATTCCTCACCTCTGGATATCAATTGGACACACTATTATCCCTCAGTGTGTGCGTATTTATCAAAATGGTCTAACTGTAGCCTTTACTTAGTTTTCTTTTTCCCAGTCTCTCCATAGCTCCTCTGTGCTGGCTTCTAGTTCTTGCAACTCTCTTCTCTTAGACTCTGTGCAAAGGCATTTTTCTGCTTTCTTCATTTTCTCTTTTCTGAGATGCCATTTTTTAAGACCGTCTCCTAAGTGAAGGATATTCCCACAAAACTCCAGTCCTTAATTTTCTGTTTGTCTTTCTGCATCATCTCCATGACATTTTCTGCTTCCTCTGAGTTGATGATACTCATTTTTGTGTTTCCAGCAGCTCGAACATGTGTCCCCAAAATTCAGATGCCTAAAGACACCTCCACTTAAAAAAAAATTTATATTTGTGCAAATCTCACCATTTTCAAAACTGAATTAATCTTTTGCCCACAATCGGGTTCTTTTTTCACATTAAATTTTTTCAATCAGAGAATTGTCCCTGCCCTGGCTGGTTTCCTTCCCTTGTCTACATTCAATTTGTCACCAAGCCATCTCATTTCTTGCTTCAGATTTTGTCATTGTCATATAATCAAAATTGCACCTCTTTTATTAAACGATCAACCTAGTAAAGGTTACCATCCTCCTCCTCAAATTAAGAACAGTTCTGTTAGATTTCTTTATTGAGATATAATTCATATACTATAAAATTTAATATTTAAAAGAGAAATATTTTGTGGTTTTTAGTATATCCATAAATTTGTACAACCATCACCACTACCTAGAACCCCTACTGTAGGACATTTTTATCACCCCCTTAAGAAGCCTCATACTGATTGGTAGTCATTCCTCATTCTCTTCCCTCTCTTCCCATTCTTTAGCCTCTCATAACCACTAGTTCTGTCTCTAAGGACTTGCCTATTTTTGATATTTTGTGTCAGTGGAATCATACGGTATACAGCCTTTTGTGTCTGGCTTCTTCTAGTTAGCATAATGTTTTCAAGGGTCGTGCATATTGTAACATGTATCGCTACTTCATTTAGTTTTATTGCTAATATTCCACAGTATGGATATACCATCTTTTGTCTGTCCATTCATCACTTGATGGATATTTGGGTTGTCACCAGTTTTTGGCTATTCTAAGAAAATATACCACTTACAGTAACCAGTAAAAAGACATGAAGATGTATATTATAAAAGTGTGAAAATGGAGATGGAGACAAGTGTGTAGACTTAGCATCCACTTTCGGGAGCAGAATTAACCAATTTGTTGGACTGAGTGAGAGGGATGACAGAGAGAAAGTAATCAAACATCGATTCATAAACTTATGAGTTCTGTGGCCCTCCTTTCCTAGGTATTTTACTTAATGACAAAGAAAAACTTGTGCCTATGAAGAATGTCTGGAGTAAGTCCAACAGTTTCATGTGTGTGTGTGTGTGTGTGTGTGTGTGTGTGTGTGTATGAAGGTTTACTGAATATTTCTTTTTCTTTTTTTTTTTTGAGATGGAGTCTCGCTGTGTCACCCAGGCTGGAGTGCAGTAGCCCAATTTCGGCTCACTGCAACCTCCCCCTCTCAGGTTCACGCCATTCTCCTGGCTCAGCCTCCCAAGTAGCTGGGTCTACAGGCACCTGCCACAACTCCTGGCTAATTTTTTTTTTATAATTTTAGTAGCGACAGGGTTTCACTGTGTCAGCCAGGATGGTCTCGATCTCCTGACCTTGTGATCTGCCCGCCTTGGCCTCCCAAAGTGCTGGGATTACAGGTGTGAGCCACCATGCCCAGCCAGTCTACTGAATATTTCTATGTGAATGTCAAATGCTACAGAGCTAATGCTAAACTTATAATTATGCCTCTTAAAGATACAGTTTCTGAATGTGGCTTTTGTCTTAGTTGTATATTTCACCATTCCTCCCTGTCACACATACTAACAACTTAAGATGCTTGACCTTTATCATAAATCTATTCAGGCCCGTAACCATGCTGTTACCACAATCAGTCATCAAGTGCTACCGATTTCACCACTGAACTGCTTTGTATGATCCACTTCACTCATCCCTTTGCCCTCATTCCTATTATTTTTTACATATACTCAAGTCTTTGACATATCTCTCTGCCTCTGGATTTGTACCCTTAAATTTATCATCAGCACAACTTCCAGCATTATCCAGATAAAACGTAATTCTGACCCATCTTGATACTTAGAGATGTTCAGCAATTTCCCATAGTGCAAGCTGGATCCTGGGTTAGTACTCTCCACTTCCCTAAATAAACTGCATGATACTATAATACAGCATAGTACATATAGCACCTTGTATGTACAATCTGTATTGTAATGATCTCTTCATAGGTTGTCTTATTTTTTCTTTTCCTAAGATAAAAATAGAAATTTTTGGCTAGTACTTAGAAGCTTCTCACTTCTCACTGACTCACTACAGGTCTCAATTAATGCTATAGAAATGAATATATTGTACGGATTAGGCTAAGCTGGTATAAAATAGATTTTCAAAAGCATTGTTCCTACTCCAAACAAAAATTAAAATAATGAAACTGCCTGTGGTCCTGGAGAAAGATACTTCATGTAGAGACTGACCATCTAAACTCCAGTACCTTAAATGCCATCCTAATAATACCTATCGGACCGTTGTACAGCACAAAATTGTAATACAGGCAATTAGAAATATTTAACAATTTAGTACTTAAAGTGAAAATATTTACATTTTTTAAATCTCCATGGTGGTTACAAGAAAGTAAAAACAAGGAAAAATACTTTTATCATGAATTGTCTGCTCCAACAAGAAATATATATATATATATACAGAAGCATATGTAATACTTCTAGAAGAAATATGTATTTAACAGAGTTCCAAATCACCTTTCAATGAAGCAAGCAACCTTTCCAAAGAAAAATTAACCCCCAGTCATTCAGAAACCTGGTTATTACATTATAATTAATGTATTATTTAATTGCTTTCAGGCTGGAGTTAAACACTGCCAGCCTCAAGGCTTATGGATTCAAGGCTATGAGACTTTTCTGAGGATGGAAAACATCTAGGAAATAGCAGGATTTCCCATGTAAAGTGTTGTAAAATATAGCAAAAGCCTAAAAGATTCAGTGCTTAAAATTTAGACTGATTTTGTGGTTCTTTTCAGTTTTGGGACTTTATAATCTTATTCATTTGGGTTAAGGTGTCACTTGGTTTTCATACTCCAGGACTGGGTATTTGTAACGGTCCGAACATCCACTAAATTCTTCCTTTATCTCCAAATTAGTGTGATGTATACTAGATTAGTATACTAATATTCATCTCTCCACCTCTACTACTCTACCAAGACTCTATTAATTTATGTCAGCACCTTTAAGAGTTGATCAAATCCTACCTGTCTCAGGAAGCCCTTTTTAATGAATTTGATCATCTTTCTAATTATCGTGCCCCTTTTTGTTCTCTGTAGATTTGCATTTTTGGTTTCTCTTTTATCTGTTTGTATCTGTTTGAACTTATGTTATGACTCTTCTCCCATTATTTCTTCCAGACTCTAAATGTGAGATTTGTGATATCCTGGACATGGCTGCTATGGACCCCACCTTCGAGTTCATCTGCAGTGAGGCTTGACAAGTGTCGCCACACTGAGAGTTTCCCTTTTTTGTTTTTATCTCTTTAGGAATTTTTTGGTACTCCAGGAGCTTGCTTTAACCACAGGCAGTCATAATCTGGAAGTGCAGGGAAATAAGTAGTCACAAGTAATCAGTATAAACATGACCCGGTGATTTAGAAGCATTATTCAGTTTCTCAGAGGGCCTCCCGGAATACTGAACCTCAGTTAATTTGCTTATCAATGTGCATTTTTAAATATTATTTCTTTCCTTGTTATTCTCACCAACTTTATCTGTGATTCTTGAAGTCAACTCCCATGTAAATTAGCTGTCCTTAATTCCTTGCCACAGAGTCAATTTTTGAGTGAATCTGATTTAAGACAGTAGCTTTCCCACAAGTCCTTGTTGAATGAAACAGCAGAGTGCTGTAAGTGACTCAGAGACCATATAAATACCAAAGATCGATGTCAGAACCAAGGAAGTCTGGCAGTCATATTGAAATGGAGGCTACATTTTTTTAGAGTTGTCTCGTCTCCTTGTTCTGAATTCTATACCCCGCTTTCAGAACCTCTTTTTCAGAGCCCTGGTGTTATCATACTCGTCCCACATTTCTGGCCCCTCCAGGCCAGAGAGAAGTTAGGTAAAGTTAGTTCTTTACCTAACTTCTCTCATGGAAAAACTTCCAAAGTTTCTGATTCCTCCTTTATAATTTCCTTCCCTAAAAATGTCTTATGGTACAATTCATTTTCTCCCTGATTTACTCCTTATAAACACATCCATGTCCAGATGCAAGACACAGTGTGTTAACTCTTCAGAGTAATTTGTCTTTTCATAGAGGTCTTTGAAAGATTCATTGCCATACCATAGACTTGAATTAATATACAAACATAAATTCTAATTGAGGAAATTGCAGTCACTGTGTTGGGGTAGTAGAAGAAATAATTATTAGAAAGAAGGGATACATTTTGCATTATACCTAACATATAGTGGCTTATTCTAACTGCTTACTGGGCTGGATTTGTTATAGACAACATTCTGTTTATTTTAAAATCTTCTTTATGGTAGAAACAGAAATTTTCTCCAAATATGACTGATTTCTCCTCTTTGTTTCCTTTGCTGCCCTTCATTGTAGGTGTGGAGCAAGACCGGTTGAGGTGCAGGATGGAATAAAGCAGCAGGAGAGAGTCAACAAATTCAATTTTCGTTCTACATTTTGGAGTTATAGCTCCCACTAGTAAGTGGGAAGTATAATTGTTCAGCCCAAGTGCAGGAGTTGATACATTTTAACTGCTGAAAATGTTGGATGCTTGTGCTTTTTCACCATTATGATTTGCAAATTCAACTATGATTGTAGATTCATATGATTCTTCAAATTTTCAGGAACATGTTTATGTAAGGATACTTTAATACAAATTTCAACTTTAGTTTGAGTTTCTTCACATCTCTTTTGTCATTAACATTATTGGATTTTCCAATGAAACTATCTAGAAACACATGCAATTATCTTCCACTTCAAACGTATACTATAAATACCTATAATTAATCTACTAGTTGTGCCAGACTATAAATGTAGAGTATTTGAATTTTTTAATATCTCACTTGTGAGCTACTTTTATGGGTCAGTGTGAAACAATAGGTTTGTGGCCCCATTTTACCACTTGTTACATCATATCATAACCAATATTCCCAATAAAACAGTTAATCAATATTCTGTTCTTGTCAATATCTAGACTAAAATATTTAAACATGATGCACTCTCTCCTACTATTTGACATTGATCAGAAGTCACAACTCTTGAGTATAATCACTCAATCCATTAGGAAGATAACCAATTGAACACTTATTCAACTCAAAATGACTTAATTTTATCTATAAATATATTTCTTTAGAGCATCAATTTAATACCCTCTTTTAGAAGATGATCTGATTTAATATTGGGCTTATCCCTTTATTGTTGGTAGATTTACCTCTTCCCCAGGGATTTGTCATTATGTATGATTTCTTAAAGCTCAATAGCTTCAAAAACTTCTTAAACATTTCATGTGACATCTCAGAATCTAATTTTCTGACTTGGGCAATTTGAGCATGTTAAAAAAGCCAGGAAACTGGAGGAATGGGGGGTATGTGTCAGACACTTTGCAAAGAATTTTATACCATGTTGTTAAACTTTTATAATGCCACTTTTATAATGCCCAGAGTGGTGTTGTGTTTCCCAGATGAAGAAGCTGCAGATCCAAGTTTCAGTGATCTGTATAAAGTAACGTTGGTAGGAAGGACTAAATGTGTGGCTGCCTGTCTCCACCCAAGCCTGTGCTTTAACATGGAAGTAGTTAGCCTTTTAATGCTGGAATTCAGTTCTCTCTTTCTAAGTCTGAGATGTCTCTCTGTCTTTGTCTCTGTCTCTCTCTCTGTCTTTATACATAGAGATAAAGAAATGTATATAGATAATATGCATATATATCTTTTTAGTCATCTCAGTTGAGAAAAAGCATAAATTTTCCTTTATATTATTTATTAATACAACATCATTGGCCTCAAAGATTTAAACTAAGCAATCTCTTGTGTGATTTGGCAAGAGGAAATATATATACAATTTTTTTTGTTGTTGTTGTTGAGGTGGAGTCTCGCTCTGTTGCCCGGGCTGGAGTACTGTGGCCGGATCTCAGCTCACTGCAAGCTCCGCCTCCCGGGTTCAGGCCATTCTCCTGCCTCAGCCTCCCGAGTAGCTGGGACTACAGGCGCCCACCACTCGCCCGGCTAGTTTTTGTATTTTTTTAGTAGAGACGGGGTTTCACCGTGTGTTAGCCAGGATGGTCTCGATCTCCTGACCTCGTGATCCGCCCGTCTCGGCCTCCCAAAGTGCTGGGATTACAGGCTTGAGCCACCGCGCCCGGCCTATACAATTTTTTAAAAATAAGTTTATTTTTAAATAAATTTTAAAATGGGAAGGACATACATATCTCCCCCATATCTATTTATTTGTGTTTGTTTTTCATTAGTGATTTTCTCAAATCTTGATTTATTCTGGGCATCAGCCTTCCAGGCACAACTCACAGATCTAAGACATGCTTTTATGTTTGTTCTCTGCTATAGTCTTGTCCTTTTGTTTAAGCTACCTGTCTCTTATCCAAGCTCATTTCAAGGTCCTCATACACTGACATTATTGTTGTCAATTATTTTAATTATATTTAAATGAGATTAGGCCAGGTGTGGTGGCTCATGCCTGTAATCCCAGCATTTGGAAGGCCGAGGCGGGCTCATCACTTGAGGTCAGGAGTTTGAGACAGCCTGGCCAAAATGGTGAAACTCTGTCTCTACTAAAAATGCAAAAATTAGCTGGGCATGATGGCCCACCCCTGTAATCCCAGCTACTCCAGAGTTTGAGGCAAGAGAATCGCTTGAACCCAGGAGGCGGAGATTACGGTGAGCCAAGATCCTGCCACTGCACTCCAGCCTGGGCGATAGAGCGAGACTCCTTCTCAAAAACAAAACAAAAAAAAATTAACTGTTCAATTGATATTCAGTAAACTACACACACTTAAAATGCAAGTGTCATAAGTTTTGATACACATAAGCACCTGCAAAACCATCACTGCAATTAAGATAATGAACCTCAAACTTTTTCTCATGCTTCTTTGTAATTCATCCCTCCCACAATTTCCTCCCTCTGTATCCCAGGCAAATGTTGATATGTTTCCTGTCACTATAAATTAATTTTCATTTTCTGGAATTTTATACAAATAGAATTATACCATGCGTACTTTTTGGTTTTGTTTGTTATACTCAGCATTATCATTTTGAAATCCATTCATTTTATCATATGTATCAATAGTTCATTTATTTTTATAATTATCGTTTCGTTGTATGAATATACCACAACTTTGTTATCCATTTACTGTTAATGGACATTTGTGTTGTTGCCCATTTTTGGGCTGATGCAAATAAAGCCGCTATGACTACTCATGCCTGAATTGCATGGCAATATGCTTTTATTTTTCTTGAGTCAATATCTAGGAGTAGAATTGCTAGGCCATATAGTAGATGTATATTTCAATTTTTAAGAAGTAGACAAGCTGTTTCCAAATGAGTTATATCCCTTTACATTCTGCCAGTAGTGCATAAGAGCTTCGATCTTTCTACATTTTAGCCACTTGACTGTCTTTGTATGTGTTTATTTGCCATCCATGTATCTTATTTTATCAAGTAAAATTAACTGTTCTTTTGCATATTTTCAAAAATTGTGATGTTTTCTTTTTAAGATTTGAGAATTATTTATTTACTTTTGATCCAAGTCCATTATTAGATATATAAATTGCAAATATTTTCTCTGTTTGTGGCTAATCTTTTGATTCTCATTACCTTTTGAAGAAAACTTTCACAGCCTGGAAACTCTCTCTCAGAGGTGAGCTGGGATAATTGTAGGGTTCACCTTATGTAGTTGCTCTCTCTTAGGCATGCCCTTGTGCTTCACAGCCAGTGTCTTGGAAACCAATATTTCATATACTTTGTCTACTCCTTTGGTTGTTTCAGTTGGAAGAGTAAATCAAATTCCTGTTTTTCTCCTTCTTGGGTAAAAGTGGGAGTTTTTAGAGATTTCTTTCTTTTCTTCTTCATTAGGAGGATTGACAAGTACATTTTCAGAATTTAATCTCTGTGAAACATCTAATACTTTGCAATGTGTCATTCTTTTTAGTTTAGTGTTTTTTTTTTTTTTCAATTTTATCCAATTGAAACCTCACCTCTAACTTTGAGCAAGACCAGAAGTCCAAAGTCGCATTATGTTCCAGGTGATATTTTTCTCTCTTCCCAATAACCACAAAGCACCCTAAGTTTATTGCTCAAATTCTGAAGGATTTGACACAATTAGCCTCTCCTAAAATGATGTATTTTCTCCACCTATCTATGTCCAAGACTCTGAATAATTCAGACTTTTTAAAAAGATCAGACTTCTCTTTCTACAAAAATCTTGTCCTAAGTTTATTTCATTAAGACCATCTGTATTAGTCCATTCTCACCCTGCTATAAAAGACACACCTGAGATTGGGTAATTTATAGAGAAGAGAGGTTTATTTGGCTCACAGTTCCATAGGAGGTTCAGGAGGCATGGCTGATGAGGCCTAAAGAAACTTACAGTCATGGTGGAAGGTGAAGGAGAAGCAAGAACAATCTTCATATGGTGCATCAGGAGAGAGAGCAAAGGAAGAAGTGCTACTTTCCAACAACCAGATCTCATGAGAGCTCACGCGCTATCATGAGAACAAGGGGGAAATCTATCCCCATGATCCAATCACCTCCCACCAGGCCCGTTGTCCAATACTGAAAATCACAATTCCACCTGAGATTTGGGTGGGGACACGGAGCCAAACCATATCTATGTAGATACACTGAAACTATTTCTCTCCATTTCTTCTCTCTGCTGAGAATTAGAGTTGCATATCTAAATGCCAATTCAACTTCTCCATTTGGCTACCTAATAGACATTTGAATTCAATCAAAATACTTCATCCTCAGCACTTCTCTTTTCTCTCATCCTCTGCACCATCAATCAGCAAAACTTTGGGGCTCCACCTTGAAAATAAATCAACAATCTGCCCATTTCTCTCTTTCTCACAAAGTCCAATTTTATCCTTAGCCACCACCAATTCTCACCAGGATTACTGTAACTACTTCCCTACTTGTCTTTCTTTTTCTATATTTACCCACCCTTGTACTTATACAATAGCCTTTCGGCTTTCACTTTTGCCCCGTGTAATACATTTGACTCATAATAGTCAAAGTTTCCATTCAAAACATCGGATCGCATAGCTGCTTTGACTATGGTATTTAATAGCGTCTTGTTACACTTAGAATAGAATTCAACAGCCTTACTTGACTCATAAGACTGTGCTTGTTCTGGCCTGCCTCCTTCTCTAACTTGCTCAGTAATCCATAGCTTTACAAGCCCTTTTGTTTCTTACCAATGAGCCAAGCTCTTTCTTTTCTCAGTAACTTGGTGTCAGCTGATTTCTGCTCTTCCTCCCTGTGTTCACAAGGCTTCCCCATTCTTTCCATCTAACTCTTTATTCATATCACTTCCTTAAAGAGAACTGTGCTGATTCCTTTAGCTAAAGTAGACCCACTCATACTGCAAGCCTGGCATCCACCACTTTCTTGTCTGCTTTGATTTTCCTTCTAGCACTTAGCACTATTTAAAATTATCTCAACTATAATTATTTATGTCTTTATCGACTGTTCTCCCCCAAAAAACGGGGAAAAATCTTTCTCTTTTTTCTTTGCATAGCCAGTGCTTAAAACATTGCCTGACTAAATACGCATTGTCAACTAGAATAATGAATGCATAATATTTTATTACTTTCTTTAATCTATTTACTAAGTTCTAAAGTATGTCATTGATCATCATTATACTTCTCACTTTACTACTCTTTGAAGACACGCCTCCTTCCTCCTGGTGTGTCTGTCATTTTCTTTTCCTTCCAGTGTTTTGCTGAGGGGTAAATTTATTGCATAGACGTCTCTAATTCTCGACCCTTATGTCTGAACCTGCCCTTTTTCACCTGGCTTTGTAGTTCCTTCCACCATGATACAGTTTTTGCTTCCCTGTGCTTTTAATCTGAGCTGAAATTATACAGTTTTGACCAACAGAAGGCAGCAGAAGTGACACTGCCGATTCTGAGCAAAAGAATAAAGATGCTTTGTGTGCTTTCACTCTTCCTGTCTCAAATTTTGTCCTTGCCATGTAAGCAGGACTGGGCTAGCCTGCTGGAAGATGAGAAATCCAAGAGAGAATCTAGTTCTTCAGCTGAGCCACCCTGAGCCAGCATAGAGCCAGCTAACTGCCAGGCATATGTGTTCATTCAAAATTAAGAGAAATGCTTAACTGAGTCACCAACGATGACAGATCAATGAATGAGTCATCTAACCATGCCCAGAAAAATCACCCATCCCACCCATAGATTTGTAAGCACTAAATAATGCTTATTGTTTTACACCATTGAGTTTCGGGGAGGTGTGTTACTTAGCAATAGCTAATTGATGTATTCTTATTTTCACTTCTTCCTTCTTGTTAAAATTAAGAGTCAAACAGTAATTCATCTATAAGGAGGTTGGTGGATTTCTATATAAGGTTATACTTTTTGAATGTACCAGTTTTTAACAAATTGTACATAGTTATGTATGTTAGAGTCTCAAATTCATTTTGTTGATTCCCATGCTTTGTGTAGTTTCTTCATACATTTCATGGTAGCAGGAACTGACACATTGTTGACCACTTGTAACATTAAGGATATTTGACAATTTTTGTAAAAGGAATCAACAAATGTAACAAATAGATATGTGTTCATAGTCCTCTCCTTAATTATTTTTACAGATAACCTTTCATATTTTAATGGCGTATGTGATGCTTTTCAATGCATATAATTTGAAAGGTTTTACAGTCTGAATTCACTTATTTTAAAATGTTTATTAGCTAATTTTTGTGCATCAGGCACAGGGATTAGTACTGGGTTTCATCAATTAACAATAAACACAAAGTTCCAGCCTTCAGGAAATTTAGAGTGGATTACAGAAAATGGGTTTATAGTAGGTTATAATAGATAGATTTTAAATGTATGTGAAGAGAGTTATTGTAAGAACACATATCTCTTCATTTTCCTGCATATTTTTTCCCTTATGATATGCTATTGCATATATTAATTTAAACAAAATTATATTGTTTTCTAAACACAATGGTTGGTAGTACTTTTAGGTTATCTTCTTTTGTACACCTCAGTTTTATATTACAATATGATATATCCTTCTGCCCATTTGTTCACAAATTTAACTTTACCACCAAAAAAGAAAAAAAGCTGATGCTGAACTGTGTGCTAAATGGTGTTAGATTATGCTGGCAGATAAACTGGCTTTTCCCTTCAATACTAAATGCCCAATTTTCATCATATGCATGTATTATTTCTGCCTTGAGCCACCTTGAGCTGCAACCATGAATTCCAGAAAAGACAAGGTGGAGTAATCTCAGGCAATCGTGATCAGGAAATATCCTGCCTATGTGTGAGTGTTCGGGGGAGAAGGATGGGGATGGCAAGTGGGAATGCCTTTTCCTACCCATAGTCTTTTTCCAGCATCTGGGCCGAGACAGTAGTTTTACTTCTTCCTATTAGAGAATTTCACTGACCAACTCTGGCAAA
Organism: Piliocolobus tephrosceles; assembly: GCF_002776525.5. Classification (NCBI taxonomy): domain Eukaryota; kingdom Metazoa; phylum Chordata; class Mammalia; order Primates; family Cercopithecidae; genus Piliocolobus; species Piliocolobus tephrosceles. Next base: position 41,230,650 of record NC_045451.1, read on the forward strand.
GCCTGGTGCTCCGGAGCTGCTAAGAAGGGAACATTATTAATTATTGCTAGTGCCACAAGGGAATACTGTCACAGAGAAAGAATCTGGAAGGAGAAGCTGAATAAGGATAACTTGGGAACAGAGCGATGACTGAAATCCTTTTTGACCTTGACATTCAGAGCAGAAAATTCCTCCTAAACTCAGTTTTACTCAATTGTTGAGCACTCCAAGGTGACTTCTCTTCTAACAGTGCATTTGGCTTTAATCTCAGGGAAAGTAAAATGAGCACAAATCCTTTTCTTATTGTCTTGAAATCCTACTGATACGTTGGCATTTATCAAAAGTGGATTGGAACTTCCTTTATTTTAGAAATGGGAAGAAATATGATGTGAGGCTTTCCTATACACTTAGAAATCTATGTGTTTTATTAAAAAAATCAAGGACCTGATATTAGAATTGGTCTCTTTTCTTATAAAGTAACTTCTACCGAGGTCCACTTGCATGGGTTGCCCTATTACCTCAATAGTAATTTTTATAAGCTTATAGTTCTTACTTTAACATGGAAATAAAAGCTGTATAAAGTTTTGTTGTTGTTGTTGTTGCTGAGGGATCTTAATTTGGAGTTACAGATTTAAGATAAGTTCTACTCTCCAGGATATTTATGGGATAAAAATGCAATGGTTGCTTTTTAAATAATACCTTCCCCTTACTTCACTTTTGATTTCTATCCAAATGTAATTTATTTTCCTTCCTTCCTTCCTTCCTTCCTTCCTTCCTTCCTTTCTTCCTCTTTTCTTTCTTTTTTCTTTCTTTCTTTTCTTTCTTTCTCTCATTCTCTTTCTTTCTTCTTTCTTTCTTTCTCTCTTTCTTTCTTTCTTTCTTTCTTTCTTTCTTCTTTCTTCTCTTCTCCTCTGCTCTCTTTCTTAGTATACATCAAACTCTGTGCTAAGTATCAGCAGAGTATACACATTAGACCTAGGTGTTGTCTGCATTCTTTTGTAGTTGACAATTTTGTGGGAAATTTAGGTTTATCAGGCCTAGTGATTACTGTCAAATCATACTGCACAAGGATCAACTAATATTTATGCTAGTTATGTTGAAGACACCACAACAGTATAGGGGAAGCAATGACCAGCTTATTGTAAAGAGGAAATTTTGTGAAAAAATACTTTTTGTGTATCTTCTTTTGGATTTTAAATTTTTCAAGTTGATTTTTCATGCGCTTTCTTTTATCAATCCAGCAGTGCTCTGAATACCCGGGATGTTCTGATGAATTTGCATTTTCATTACAACTAAGCTCAATCTACCTTTCCCAGACTTTCCTTCTTTGTGTATTTCTGGATTAGCATGGAACCTGGGAAGTAGCCATATTCCTTTAACCATCAGAAGGCTTGTGCAGAAGCTCCAGTACTGTTTCAGAACACAAAAGTCCCTAATCTGTTGGCCCACCTTGCTGGGATGGGGTAAGAGCCAGGTCCACCACTCTGTCAATGACAGCCAGATCCTGTTTTATCTTTTCTGACTCCTAGGTCCAGTAAATATTTAGATCCATGAAAAAGGGCACCAGCTTCTCCTGCAAGTAACCAGCATCATCAAACTTGAAGACTTGGAGGTTGCCGTGAGATGTCAACTTAGGGTTTACTGTATCTCGTGGCTCTCAATTTGTTCTTACTCTCCCTTATTTTATATTTTTGCTTTCTAAGTGCTGACATCAGGTCCCAGAATCACAGGCATAAGTATCAGACTATTGATTGAAGTCTCACAATTGTAAAGTTGAATTTGTATACTAAACCTGTAACTCTGTAACACTCATAGTAGCTCTGCTTCTCTGACTGAAACTTAACCTATAGAGATGAATAGAGTAGACCCCCTTTTATATTTCAAGAATGCATTTCCAGACCAAAAATGGATAATGAAACTGTAAATATTACCCAAACCTATATAGACTATGTTTTTTTCTTATTAAGTTTAGAATTTTTATGTTTTCATTTAAATGAAGTACTTCATACTTTCTCTTTGGCATGTTGAAATTGCCAGCATCACTACTCTTATCTTGAAGTCATTAGTAAGCAAAATAAGGGTAACTTGGAAACAAGCACTGCAGTAATATGACAGTCAATCTGTTAACCAAGATGGCTATGAAATGATTAGTGGGAGGGTAACTATTAAGTGACTAAGGGAAAGGAAGTATCTACAGTGTGGATATGCTGGACAGAGGAGTGATTCACTTTCTGAGAGGGAAGGAACAAGAAAGCATAAGATTTCATGCTACTCAAAATGGTGTGCAATTTAAAATTTATGAATTGTTTATTTCTGGATATTTTCATTTTATATTTTTGGCCAGCAATTGACTGAAGGTAACTAAAACCATGGTAAGCAAAGCCATGGATAAGGAGTGAACTACTAAATTATTAGGCTACATTTATAGATGAGGAAATAGAGTCTCAGGGAAAATTACATAGATAGTAAATGACAGACACAGACATAACCCAGGTTGATATCAATCCACTCCCTATAATAATTCAATGAATTAAGAGATTGGAGTGGGATGGAATAGACTGAGAATTTTGCTGTAGGTGTTGAAGTTATTACCTGTGCTCCAAAAAGTAGAATGAGAGGTCATTTACATAAAGAAGAAGAATTGGACCATGAATCAAATTCATGGTTTAGAGCTTCCATGTTTAGTATATCTGGAAAATTGTCTTTTCTTCTCTTGGATTGCTGTTACCATTCTTGCTTTTCAATAACCATACTGTTGAAGTTACACCTAGCATCTAGCCTGTCTTTCATTTCCACTGCCAACCAGTAAATCTTTGTTGTATTATCTTCTTAGAAACTGCTTCACCCTCTATACTTACTTTTGGCTTAGATCCATGATTGTTACATGTATAGCTTATCTTAATTTTAGATCACCACTTTGGACATAACATTCATGATTAGATAATTTTATTAGATAAGCAAAACTAAGACATTGACTATGCAATTCCTATACTGAATGTTGGTAGGCACACTTTCTAATGGAACATCTCATCCTTATTTCAAGTAGATCATGTAGAGACAAAAGAAGAGTCATTAAAAAAGACAAAAGAGAAAAGTGAATCTTCTTTAAAGTTAGAACCTTGACTTTTCAATGTATTTCCTGTTACATTTTATCTCAAATCGTTGGCACTGGATAATAAATGATTCTGAACACCTTATTACAGTTTGACATAAAATTTAGGATTGCTGCTTTAATTTCTCACCTTATTCTATTGTTAAAGTAAATATTATAAATATTAAAAAGCACTGAACATTAACCAGTGTCTCTCACAAGAAAAAAATAATTACCAAATGTATTATTCAGAGTTTGGTCATGTAATTTCATAATGAGTAACCTCTTACCTTAATTATAGAACAGAAAGGTATGGAATACAAATTTAAGACTGAGAAGAATGTCTCTTTTGGTTGGACAATATGCCCTCCTGAAAGCAAATTTTACGATGAGCAAATGATTGGCATTTGAAGGACAACTAAATGTAAGATGTGCTCTCATTCGCTTGATGAACGTTTGCCATCATGTTCTGTATTGGGAATGTTCTAGGTCCTTGGCATATAGTGATAGGTCTTATGTGGTCCTTTTTCCTTGCCCATAAAATAGGAGAGGACCAACAAAACACCCGTGTTGTGCAGTGTATACAGATTTTGATTTGAGATACACACAGAAAAAAGTAAAGATACCAAAGAAAGGCCAATCTACACCCCTCAAATGGGCTGGGGAAGGTAAATGGGGATAAATTTGTGCTGGATCTTGAAGTATAAAGTCTGATCTGTGCTTTAGCTTAAGTGGGATTACATCAAGAGAGAAGTCAGTCTACAAAACAAAAGACAGATAACTGGAAGTCATTCAGTATGCTTAGAACAGAGGAGTGCATAAGGAAGAAAATCAGAATGTGAATTTAAAGAAGTTGGTAAGAGCCCAAATATGATTTATTTTTTGTTTATTTATTTATTTTTTTTTTGAGAGAGAGTCTTGCTCTGTCACCCAAGCTGGAGTGCAGTGATGCGATCTCACCTCACTGCAACCTCTGCCTCCCAGGTTCAAGCCATGATCCTGCCTCAGCCTCCCAAGTAGCTGGAACTATAGCCATACGCCATCAAACCTAGCTAATTTTTGTACTTTTAGTAGAAACAGGGTTTCACCAAGTTGGCCAGGCTGGTCCTCAAGTGATCCACCCACCTCAGCCTCACAAAGTGCTAGGATTATAGGCATGATTCACCATGCCCAGAAGATTTATTTTTTAAAGTAGCTACTTTACAGTACTGTATTAGAAAGGTAAGTAGTAGAAGAGCAGACTGTCTGATTCTCAAATTAATAAGACTCTTTTCTTAATTTTATTTTTATTGAATATATCAGAATGTATCACTAAAAATGATTACAGTATATTCTCATGAAATACATTTTGTTTCTTGAAAAGAACAAAAATATCATCCTCATTATTTTTAATTCAAAACACCAGATTCATTTTGTCTTTTGATTCACTTTGTCTTGAAACTAAGATCCTAATGTCAAAAAGAGTGATACATTTCCAATATTTAAGAAATTACTATGCTTTTATGAGCAGACTCCTAGCCTCAGTCTCCTCAGAATCAAATGCCAAAAGTATTATGGTAGCATATGAATTCTAATAGTGGGAGGTGGTTCCTGAACTGCACACTTGGCAAGATATTCTTGGTGAATAAGAGCTCATATTCCTAGTTATTGCCACAAGCCAGTGCTAATTGAGATCCAGTTACATGAAGCAGATCAGAGGGGAGTTGGAACATTCATCAAGAAAGAAGAAAATGAGGCCCATATCTCAAAGGACTCTACCGTTCTGGTGGTATGGGTTGTAGGGAAGCATACTAAATAGTAAGGGTCACAGGTGCACATTGCTAATTGCAAAAAAAAAAAAAAAAAAAAAAAAGAAGTTTTACAATCCATTCCACGTCAGTGGCAGTAGAGTAAGTGCCCAGTACATCAGTACATCATTTGGGATTCATTTTTCATCAATGAGGATTTAGGCAACAGACACAGCATATATCTCTTCAAATGTAAGTACTAATGTATACTTCCCTGCACCCCAACACACACACACACACACACACACACACACACTCACTCACTCACAACAAAGAACCACAATCTATATGAATTATGCAATTTTGATGGTAGAAATGACAGTACGATAGCATTTAAACCTTTGCCAAAATACCTGTGGTTAGAAACAGGAACGTCTTTTAAGAAACCAAATGTGCCTTTCAGATAGTCTCTAAGTCTCTTAGTTTTTTTGCCCTGTTACAAGCCAGAGGCAGAGAGAGAGAAAGAGAGTTTTATGTCCCCCACCCTTTCTGTTTGACCTTGTATAGTTGCAGAAGTTAAATGGAGCACAGGTTGGAAACATCCATTGTTCTCATCCCAGCTGCTCTGAGCTCATAGAGCACATTGTCAGTGAAATGGAAAAGAAATTAGCAGCTCATTTTGTGCAAAGTGAACTTTCTTTTTCTGTCTTACTCATGCTTGATAGGCACACTCACTTTGATAAATCAGTTCTTATGCCTTATTGCCATGCAAGAACTGGAAGTAAGAAATGTCAACAGCACTGCTTCTCTTAGAACTAATCAAGTTTTTTCACTGTCAAGATAGTAGTTAACTTTTACTCAGATATCTTTTTTGCAGGGTTCAGGTTGAGACGGCAATTAGAACGATAATGGAGGAGATATCACTCAAATGCCCCAAACAACTAGGCATTGAAAGAGTTATGTCCTATATATGATAACAGTGCCTGTGGTAATGGGCTTATTCTGTATGCTATCAGGAGGAGGCTATACCTCATTGCACACTTCCAGACTCTTTTAACACAGAGTTGAATTAGCAGTTAAGAATAGGTTCAAATGGATTCAAAGAATTAGTCATTTTTGAGACCTTTATCAGGAACTTAACTTGGTTGTGCTTTCTGCCAGCCCCAGAAAAAGAAAGTCAGCGGGAGCCAGCAAAATGTGCAGATGTGGCATCATTGGAGCATCTAGAGATGAAGGCAGACTCAGTATGTGCTGAGTAGCCAACAGTTCCAGGACAGTAAAGGCTGTTTTAAGGTCACAGAAATCACTGTCAGAATTCAGTACCTTGGCAATAGCAAATATTCAGGGAAAATTGGTGCTCAAAAGAGACTGAAGGTCAGCATTTCTAAGAAAAAAAATGTTTTAAGTGGGTATGTTTCTTTATAAATTTGCACTTCATGAACAATGCCTTGGAAAAGGTGACCTCCTCTGTCAATTCTATATAAGGCCACTACTCCTAATCACTCTCTTCTGGGTCTCAAAGTACACAGCCTTGAAATGATAAGAAAAGATAAGTTTTATGCAGGTATGCCAAAATCCGTTTTGGACTCATTGGCAAGCAAGTCAGTGTTTGAGAGTGAAATTAATGGCGCATTAGTTTGGATGGCTCCAGAACCTGAGAGAGCTGGGTATCATTTATATTATTTCTGCTTTACTGTATGTCACTTGAAGTAAACCTGTATAGGAGTTCATTCATCATCAAAAACATCATAACTATCATTTGTATCCATTAAAATTGCATTTAGATGCATATAAGAGAGACCCAAATAGAAAATATAGAGATGGTTCTTAACACTATGTCACCTCAGATCCAAGCTCCTTATACCTTTATGCACTACATTTCTTACCACTCAGGTTTTTTCTGTTTTCAAACTCATAAGACAATTGATGGTGTCCCAGCCTTTACCTTCAGATTTTAGCCAGAAAGCAGAAAAACAGGAAACAATGAGACTTATATATACTTTTAAAGCACCTAAGTTGAAGTTTACAGCTTCTGATTACATCTCATTAGCCATAATTTTGTCACATTTATCAATAAAGGAGGTGAGGAAGGGCAATCTTTTCACGATGGCACATAGCTACCTCAATAAAATAAGGATTCTTGACAGATTGGTGGTTGATTAATCAAGTCACAGCTTTTGTCATATTATGCATTAAAAAGTAAGTAAGCCTTAAACCAAACAAAAATGTGTTTCTTGCTGAGAACTTATAATCTCACAAAGTGTTAACAATCTTATAGAGTGTTGATGGAAATATTCACCATAGTAAACAAATAAATATAGAAAAATGTATGTAATGTAAATAAAAACATAAAGTATCAGCAACAAGGCTGACATTGAATAATAGTTTATATTCTAGTGCCTAGAATATTTCTTGGCACAGAGTAAGTGATAAATTTATTTTTTAATATTAGCAGAATGTGAAAAGTGTATTAGTATTATTTCAAATTTCACATTTCAACTAACTTTTTAAAAATTATTATACTTTAAGTTCTATGGTATATGTGCACAATGTGTAGATTTGTTACATATGTATATATGTGCCATGTTGGTGTGCTGCACCCATTTACTGGTCATTTACATTAGTTATATCTCCTAATGCTATCCCTCCTCCCTGCCCAAACCCCACAACAGGCCCTGGTGTGTGATGTTCCTCACTCTGTGTCCAAGTGATCTCATTGTTCAGTCTCCACCTATTAGTGAGAACATGCAGTATTTGGTTTTCTGTCCTTGAAATAGTTTGCTCAGAATGATGGTTTCCAGCTTCATCCATGTCCCTACAAAGGACATGAACTCATCCTTTTTTATGGCTGCATAGTATTCAAAGGTGTATATGTGCCACATTTTCTTAATTCAGTCTATCATTGATGGACATTTGGGATGGTTCCAAGTCTTTGCTATTGTGAATAGTACCTCAATAAACATACGTGTGCATGTATCTTTATAGCAGCATGATTTACACTTCTTTGGGTATATGCCCAGTAATTGGATGGCTGGGTCAAATAGTATTTCTAGTTCTAGATCCTTGAGGAATCGCCACACTGTCTTACACAGTGGTTGAACTAGTTTACAGTCCCACCAACAGTGTAAAAGTGTTCTTATTTCTCCACATCCTCTCCAGCACCTGTTGTTTCCTGACTTTTTAATGATCACCATTCTAACTGGTGTGAGATGGTATCTCATTGTGGTTTTGATTTGCATTTCTCTGATGGCCAGTGATGATGAGCATTTTTTATGTGTTTTTTGGTTGCATAAATGTCTTCTTTTGAGAAATGTCTGTTCATATCTTTTTGCCCACTTTTTGATGGGGTTGTTTGGTTTTTTCTTGTAAATTTGTTTAAGTTCTTTGTAGATTCTGGATATTAGCCCTTTGTCAGATGGGTAGATTGCAAAAATTTTCTCCCATTCTGTAGGTTGCCTATTCACTCTGATGGTAGTTTCTTTTGCTGTGCAGAAGCCCTGTAGTTTAATTAGATCCCATTTGTCAATCTGGGCTTTTGTTGCCATTGCTTTTCGTGTTTCAGTCATTCAGTCCTTGCCCATGTCTATGTCCTGAATGGTATTGCCTAGGTTTTCTTCTAGGTTTTTTATGGTTGAGGTCTAACATTTAATCTTTAATCCATCTTGAATTAATTTTTGTATGAGGTGTAAGGAAGGGATCCAGTTTCAGCTTTCTACACATGGCCAGCCAGTTTTCTCAGCACCATTTACTAAATAGGGAATTGGAATCCTTTCCTCATTTCTAGTTTTTGTCAAGTTGTCAAAGATCAGATGGTTGTTGATGTGTGGTATTATTTCTGAGGGCTCTGTTCTGTTCCATTGGTCTATATCTCTGTTTTGGTACATGTACCAAGCTGTTTTGGTTACTGTAGCCTTGTAGTATAGTTTGAAGTCAGGTAGCATGATGCCTCTGGCTTTGTTCTTTTGGCTTAGGATTGTCCTGGCAATGCGGGCTGTTTTTTGGTTCCATATGAACTTTAAAGTAGTTTTTTCCAGTTCTGTGAAGAAAGTCCTTGGTAACTTGATGGCGATGTCATTGAATCTATAAATTACCTTGGGGAGTATGGCCATTTTCAGGATATTGATTCTTCCTATCCATGAGCTTGGAATGTTCTTCTATTTGTTTGTGTCCTACTTATTTCATTGAGCAATGGTTTGTAGCTCTGCTTGAAGAGGTCCTTCATATCCCCTTGTAAGTTGGATTCCTTGGCATTTTATTCTCTTTGAAGCAATTGTGAATGGGAGTTAACTCATGATTTGACTCTCTGTTTGTCTGTTGTTGGTGTATAAGAATGCTTGTTATTTTTGCACATTGATTTGGTACCCTGACACTTTGCTGAAGTTGCTTATCAACTTAAGGAGGTTTTGGACTAAGATGATGGAGTTTTCTAGATATACAATAATATCATCTGCAAATAGGAACAATTTGACTTCCTCTTTTCCTAATTGAATACCTTTTATTTCTTTCTCCTGCCTGATTGCCCTGGTCAGAACTTCCAACACTATGTTGAATAGGAGTGGTGAGAGAAGGCATCCCTGTCTCGTGCCAGTTTTCAGAGGGAATGCTTCCAGTTTTTGCCCATTCAGTATGATATCGGCTGTGGGTTTGTCATAAATAGCTCTTATTATTTTGAGATACGTTCCATCAATACCTAATTTATTGAGAATTTTTAGCATGAAGTGCTGTTGAATTTTGTCAAAGGACTTTTCTGCATCTATTGAGATAATGTGGTTTTTGTCTTTGGTTCTGTTTATATGATGGATTACATTTATTGATTTGCATTTGTTGAACCAGCCTTGCATCCCAGGGATGAAGCCCACTTCATCATGGTGGATAAGCTTTTTGATGTGCTGCTGGATTTGGTTTGCCAGTATTTTATTGAGGATTTTTGCATTGATGTTCATCAAAGATATTGGTCTAAAATTCTCATTTTTTGCTGTGTCTCTGCCAGGCTTTGGTATGAGGATGGTGCTGGCCTCATAAAATGAATTAAGGTGGATTCTCTCATTTTCTATTGATTGGAATAGTTTCAGAGGGAATAGTACCAGCTCCTTGTTGTAACTCTGGTAAAATTCGACTGTGATCTCATCTGGTCCTGGACTCTTTTTTGGTTGGTAGGTTCTTAATTATTGCCTCAATTTCAGAGCCTATTATTTGTCTATTCAGGGATTCAACTTTTTCTTGTTTTAGTCTTGGGATGTTGTATGTGTCCAGAAATTTATCTATTTCTTCTAGATTTTCTAGTTTATTTGCATAGAGGTCTTTATATTATTCTCTGATGGTAGTTTGTATTTCTGTGGGATCAGTGGTGATATCCCCTTTATCATTTTTTATTGCATCTATTTGATTATTCTCTCTTTTCTTCTTTATTAGTCTTGCTAGCGGTCTATCAATTTTGTTGATCTTTTCAAAAAAGCAGCTCCTGGATTGATTTTTTGAAGGGTTTTTTTGGTGTCTCTATCTCCTTCAGTTCTGCTCTGATCTTAGTTATTTCTTGCCTTCCGCTAGAAATTTTTTTTTAGCAAAAAATTTTCAAACTTTCAAATTTTGTTTGAATGTGTTTGCTCTTGCTTCTCTAGTTCTTTTAATTGTGATGTTAGGCTGTCAATTTTAGATCTTTCCTGCTTTCTCTTGTGGGCATTTAGTGCTATACATTTCCCTCTACACACTGTGTTAAATGTGTCCCAGAGATTCTGGTATGTTGTTTCTTTGTTCTTATTAGTTTCAAAGAACATCTTTATTTCTGCCTTCATTTTGATATGTACCCAGTAGTCATTCAGGAACAGGTTGTTCAGTTTCCATGTAGTTGAGCATTTTTGAGTGAGTTTCTTAATCCTGAGTTCTAGTTTGATTGCACTGTGGTCTGAGAGACAGTTTGTTATAATTTCTGTTCTTTTACATTTGCTGAGGAGTGCTTCACTTCCAACTATGTGGTCAATTTTGTAATAAGTGCGATGTGGTGCTAAGAAGAATGTATATTCTGTTGATTTGGGGTGGAGAGTTCTGTAGATGTCTATTAGGTCTGCTTGGTGCAGAACTGAGTTCTATTCCTGGATATTCTTGTTAACTTTCTGTCTCATTTATCTGTCTAATATTCACAGTGGAGTGTTAAAGTCTCCCATTATTATTGTGTGGGAGTCTAAGTCTCTGGGTCTCTAAGTACTTGCTTTATGAATCTGGGTGCTCCTGTGTTGGGTGCATATATATTTAGGATAGTTAGCTCCTCTTGTTGAATTGTTCCCTTTACCATTATTTAATGGCCTTCTTTGTCCATTTTGGTTTAAAGTCTGTTTTATCAGAGACTAGGATTGCAACCCCTGCTTTTTTGTTTTGTTTTGTTTTGCTTTGCATTTGCTTGGTAGATCTTCTTCCATCCCTTTATTTTGAGCCTATGTGTGTCTCTGCACGTGAGATGGGTCTCCTGAATACTATTCACTGATGGGTCTTGACTCTTTATCCAATTTGCCAGTCTGTGTCATTTTATCGGAGCATTTAGCCCATGTTGATTTAAGGTTAATATTGTTATGTGTGAATTTGATCCTGTCTTTATGATGTTAACTGGTTATTTTGCTCCTTAGTTGATGCAGTTTCTTCCTAGCATCTATGGTCTTTACATTTTGGCATGTTTTTGCAGTGGCTGCTACTGGTTGTTCCTTTCCATATTTAGTGCTTCCTTCAGGAGCTCTTGTAGGGCAGGCCTGGTGGTGAGAAAATTTCTCAGCATTGTTTATCTGTAAAGGATTTTATTTCTCCTTCACTTATGAAGCTTAGTTTGGTTGGATATGAAATTCTGGGTTGAAAATTCTTTTCTTTAAGAATGTTGAACATTGGCCCCCACTCTCTTCTGCCTTGTAGAGTTTCTGCTGAGAGATCTGTTGTTAGTCTGATGGGCTTCCCTTTGTGGGTAACCCAACCTTTCCCTCTGGCTACCCTTAACATTTTTTCCTTCGTTTCAACTTTGGTGAATCTGACAGTTATGTGTCTTAGAGTTGCTCTTCTTGAGGAGTATCTTTGTGGCATTCTCTTTATTTCCTGAATTTGAACATTGGCCTGCATTGCTAGGTTGGGGAAGTTCTCCTGGATAATATCCTGCAGAGTGTTTTCCAACTTGGTTCCATTTTCCCCATCACTTTCAGGTACACCAATCAGATGTAGATTTGGTCTTTTCACATAGTCCCATATTTCTTGGAGGCTTTGTTCATTTCTTTTTACTCTTTTTTCTCTAAACTTCTCTTCGCACTTCATTTCATTCATTTGATCTTCAATCACTGATATCCTTTCTTCCACTTGATCGAATTGGCTGCTGAAGTTTGTGCATTCATCACATAGTTCTCATGCCATGGTTTTCAGCTCCACCAGGTCATTTAAGGACTTCTCTATGCTATTTATTCTAATTATCCATTTGTCTAAACTTTTTTCAAGATTTTTGTCTTCTTTGTGATCGGTTCCAACTTCTTCCTTTGGATCGGGGAAGTTTGATCATCTGAAGCCTTCTTCTCTCAACTGTTCAAAGTCATTCTCGTCCAGCTTTGTTCCGTTGCTGGTGAGGAGCTGTGTTCCTTCAGAGTGGGAGAGGTACTCTAATTTTTAGAATTTTCAGGTTTTCTGCTCTATTTTTTCCTCATCTTTGTGGTTTTATCTACCTTTGGTCTTTGATGATGGTGCATACAGATGGGGTTTTGGTGTGGATGTCCTTTCTGTTTGTTAGTTTTCCTTCTAACAGTCAGGAACCTCAGCTTCAAGTCTGGGGGAGTTTGCTGGAGGTCCACTCCAGACCCTGTTTGCCTGGGTATCAGCGGTTGAGGCTGCAGAACTGCCAATATTGCTGAATAGCAAATGTTGCTGCCTGATCGTTCCTCTGGAAGTTTTGTCTCAGAGGGGTAGCTGGCTGTGTGAGGTGTCAATCTGCCCCTACTGGAGGGTGCCTCCTAGTTAGGCTATTCAGGGTTCAGGGACCCACTTGAGGAGGCAGTCTGTCCGTTCTCAGATCTCAAACTCTGTGCTGGGAGAACCACTACTCCCTTCAAAGCTGTCAGACAGGGACATCTAAGTCTGCAGAAGTTTCTGCTGCCTTTTGTTTGTCTACGCCCTGCCCCCAGAGGTGGGGTCTACAGAGGCAGGCAGGCTTCATTGAGCTGCGGTGGGCTCCACACAGTTCAAGCTTCCCAGCTGCTTTGTTTGCCTACTCAAGCTTTAACAATGGCAGGTGCCCCTCCCCCAGCCTCACTGCAGCCTTGCAGTCTGGTCTCAGACTGCTGTGCTACCTACCAATGAGCCAGGCTCCCAGTCTCCGTGGGCATGGGACTCTCCGAGCCAGGCGCGGGATATAATCTCCTTGTGTGCTGTTTGCTAAGACCATTGGAAAAGCTCAGTATTAGGGTGGGTTGTGTGCTGTTTGCTAAGACCATTGGAAAAGCTCAGTATTAGGGTGGGAGTGACTTGATTTTCCAGGTGCTGCCTGTCACAGCTTCACTTGGCTAGGAAAGGGAATTCCTTGACCCTTTGCACTTCCTGGGTGAGGCGATGCCTCACCCTGCTTTGGCTCATGCTCGGTGCGCTGCAACCAGTGTCCTGCACCCACTGTCTGACAAGTCCCAGTGAGATGAACCCGGTATCTCAGTTGGAAATGCAGAAATCACCCATCTTCTGCATTGCTTATGCTGGGAGCTGTAGACTGGAGCTGTTCCTATTTGGCCATCTTGAAATCGTCCGCAAATATTTATTGAATACTTATATTACAGCAAGTATTTATGTATTAACTCTTTGTGGAATTCTTACAAAATGCCAGTAGTAATGCTGAGGACTTATTTTTTAAACTTTATTTTTAACTCTTATTTTAGGTTCAGGGGTGCATGTGAATGTTTGTTACATAGGTAAACTTGTGTCACAGGGGTTTGTCATACAGATCATTTCAGCACACAGGTATTAGGCCCAGTACCCAATAGTTCTCTTTTCTGCTCCTCTCCTTCCTTCCACACTCCACCCTCAAGTAGACCCCTCTGTCTGTTGTTTCCTTCTTTGTGTCCATAAGTTTGTTCACATCATTTAGATTCCATTTTTAAATGAATACATGTGGTATTTGGTTTTCTGTTCCTGAATTAGTTTGCTAAGGATAACAGCCTCCAACTCCATCCATGTTCCTATAAAAGACATGATCTCACATTTTTTAGTGGTTGCATAGTGTTCCATGGTGTATATGTACCATATTTTCTTTATCCAATCAGTCATTGATGGGCATTTAGATTGATTTCATATTTTAGCTATTGTGAATAGTGCAGCAATGAACATTCATATACATGTGTCTTTATGGCAGAATGATTTATATTCTTCTGGTATGTACCCAGTAATGGGATTGCTGGGTTGAATGGTAGTTCTGCTTTTAGCTCTTTGAGGAGTTGCTATACTGTTTTCCATAATGGTTGAATTAATTTACACTCCTAACAACACTGTATAAAAGTGTTCCCTTTTCTCTACAACCTCACCAGCATCTGTTATTTTTGACTTTTTAAAAATCGCCATTCTGACTGGTGTGAGATGGTATCTCATTGTGGTTTTGATTTGCATTTCTTTAATTGTCAGTGATATTAAGCTTTTTTTCATATGATTATTGACTGCATGTATGTCTTCTTTTGAAAAGTGCATGTTCATGTTCTTTACCCTTTTTTAATGGGGTTGTTTGTTTTTCTTTTGTAAATTTGTTTAAGTTGGATATTAGACCTGTTTCAGAAGCTTAATTTATAAGTATTTTCTCCCATTCTGTAGATCATTTGTTTATTCTGCTAATAGCTTCTTTTGTTGTGCCGAACCTCTCAAGTTTAATTGCATCCCACTTGTCAGTTTTTGCTTTTGTTGTGATTGCTTTTGGTGTCTTTATCTTGAAATCTTTGCCTGCTCCCATGTCCAGGATGGTATTGCCTAGGTTGTTTTGTAGGGTTTTTACAGGTTTTGGTTTTACATTTCAATCTCTTATCCATATTGCTTTTTTTTTTTTTTTTTTTAATGCAGTGTAAGGAAAGGGCCCAGCTTCAAGCTTTTGCCTATGAGCATCCAGTTTTCCCAGCACCATTTATTGAATAGGGAGTCTTTTCCCCATTGCTTGCCTTTGACAACTTTCTCAAAGAACAGTTAGATGGTCATGGATGTCAGCCTTATTTCTGGGCTCTCCATTCTGTTCTATTGGCCTATGTGCCTGTTTTTGTACCAGCACCATGCTGTTTTGGTTACTATAAACTTGTAGTACGGTTTGAAGTATGGTAACATGATGCCTCCAGCTTTGTTCTTTTTGCTTAGGATTGCCTTGGCTGTTTGGGCTGTTTTTTGATTCCATTTGAATTTTAAAATAATGTTTTCTAGTTCTGTGAAGAATGTTGTTGGTAGTTTGATAGGAATAGCCTTGACTCTGTAAATTGTCTTGGGCAGTATGGCCATTTTAATGATACTGATTCTTCCTATCCATGAGCATGGATGTTTTTCCTTTTGTTTGTATCATCCCTGATTACTCTGAGCAGGATTTTGTAATTCTCATTGTAGAGATTTTTCACCTTCCTGGTTAACTGTGTTCCTAGGTAGTTTATTATGTTTGTGGCAATTGTGACTGGGATTGTCTTTCTGATTCGGCTCTCAGCTTGGCTTTGTTGGTGTATAGGAATGCTAGTAATTTTCATACATTGATTTTTTTATTCTGAAACTTTGCTGAAGTTGTTTATCAGCTAAAGGAGTTTTGGGGCTGAGACTATAGAGTTTTCTAGATATCAATTTATGTCATCTGCAAACAGAGTTAGTTTAACTTCCTCTCTTCCAATTTGGATGCCCTTTATTTATTTCTCTTGCTTTATTGCTCTGGCTAGGACTTCCAATACTATGTTGAATAGAAGTAGTGAGAGAGAACATCCTTGTCTTGTGCACTTTTTAAAGGGAAATGTTTCAAGCTTTTGCCCATTTAGTATAATGTTGGTTGTGGGTTTGTCATAGATGGCATAGATGGCTCTTACTATTTTTAGGTATGTTTCCTCAATACCTAACTTATTAACAATTTTTAACATAAAGGTGTGTCTAGTGTTATCTAAAAATGTTTTGCATCTATTGAGATAATCATGTGGTTCTTGTCTTTAGTTTTGTTTGTGTGATGAATCACATAACTGATTTGAGGTTGGTTCCTTTGCAAGGATGGGATGATGCTTACTTGATCATGGTGGATTACATTTTTAATGTGGCTTGATTCAGTTTGCAAGTATTTTGTTGAGGATTTTTGCATCAAAGTTCATCAAGAAAATTGGTCAGAAGTTTTTGTTGTTGTTGTTTTGCCTCTGTCAGGTTTTGGTATCAGGATTATGGTAACCTCACAGAATGAGTTAGGAAGGAGTCCCACCTCCTCAATATTTTGGAATAATTTCTGTAGGAATGGTACCCACTCTTCTTTGTACATCTAGTAGAATTTGGCTGTTAACCCATCAAGTCTTGTGCTTTTTTTTAAATTGTTGTTGGTAGGCTATTTATTACTGATTTAATTTTGGATATCATTATTGGTCTGTTCAGAGAATCAATATCTTCCTTGTTTATTCTTGGAAGGGTGTATATGTCCAGCAATTTATCTATCTCTTCTAGGTTCTCTAGTTTCTGTGCATAGAGGTGTTTGTAGTAATTTCTGATGGTTATTTTTATTTCTGTGGGGTTGGTGGTAACATTCCATTTATCATATCTAATTTTGTTTATTTGGATCTTCTCTTTTTCTTCATTAGTCTAGCTAGTAGCCTAGCTATATTATTAATATTTTCAAAAACAAACTCCTGGATTTGTTGACCCTTTGAATAGTTTTTTTGCATCTCAATTTCTTTCAGTTCAGTCTAGATTTCAGTTATTTCTTGTCTTCTGCTAGCCTTGGGGTTGATTTGTTCTTGCTTCTCTAATTCTTTCAGTTGTGATGTTAGGTTAATTTGAGACACTTCTAACTACCTGATGTGGGAATTTAGTGCTATGAATTTCCCTTTTGAGACTGCCTTAGCTGTGTCCCAGAGATTCTGGTATGTTGTATCCTTGTTCTCATTAGTTCTAAAGAACTTTTTTTTTAATTTTTGTATCAGTTTCGTTATTTATCCAAAAGTCATTCAGCTATTTTCTTAGTCTTCTATTTTTATTGCACTGTTGTCCAATAGTGTGTTTTATGTGATTTCTGTTCCTTTGCATGTGTTGTGGGTTGTTTTATGTCCAATTATGTGATCTGTTTTATACGATGTGCCATGTGGCAATGAGAAGAATGTATATTCTGTTGTTTTGGGGCGGATAGTTCTTGTCCCAGTCTGTTGCTTGTTAGAAACCAGGCCACGCAGCAGTAGGTGAGTGGTGGGCAAGCGAACAAAACTTCATCTGTATTTACAGTTGCTTCCCAACACTCACATTTCTGCCTGAGCTCCACCTCCTGTCAGATCAGTGGTGGCATTAGTCTCTCATAGGAGGGCAAACTGTATTGTGAACGGCACATGTGAGGGATCTAGGTTACATACTCCTTATGAGAACCTAATACCTGATGGTCTGTTACTGTCTCCCATCACCCCCAGATGAGATCATCTAGTTTTGGGAAAACAAACTCAGGGCTTCCACTGATTCTGCATTATTGTGAGTTGTATAATAATTTCATTATATATTATAATGTAATAATAATAGAAATAAAGTGCACAATACACCATAAATGTAATGAACCTGAATCATCCCAAAACCATTCCCCTCACTCTGGTAAATGGAAAAACTGTCTCCCACTAAACAGATCCATGGTGCCAAAAAGGTTGGGGCCCCTGGTCTATCAGATTCATTTGGTCCAAAGTTGAGTTCAGGTCCTGAATATCTTTGTTAGTTTCCTGCCTTGATGATCTGTCTAATACTGTCAGTAGAATGTTGACATCTCTCATTATTATTGTGTGGGAGTCTATGTCTCTTTGTAGGTCTTTAAGAACTTGCTTTATGCATCTAGGTGCTCCTGTGTTGGGTGCATATATATTTAGGATACTTATGTCTTCTTATTGAATTGAACTCTTTACCATTATGTAATGCCTTTCATTGTCCTTTCTAATTTTTGTTGATTTTGAAGTCAGTTTTGTCTGAAATTAGGATTTCAACCTTTGCTTTCAGCTGTATTCCATTTGCTTGGTGGATTTTCCTTCATCCCTTTATTTTGAGCCTATAGGTGTCATTACATGTGAGATGGGTCCCTTAAAGACAGCATACCGTTGATTCTTGCTTTTTATCCAGCTTGCCACTTTGTGCATTTTAAGTGGGAGCAGTTAGCCTGTCTACATCAAACGTTAGTATTGATATGTGTGGATTTGATTCTGTCGTTGTGTTGCTAGCTGGTTTTTATGTTGGCTTGTTTGTGTGGTTGCTTTATACTGACAATGGTCTGTGTGTTTAAGTGTGTTGTTTTATTGTCTAGTAGCAGTGTTTCTTTCCTATATTTAGTACTTCTTTTAAGATCTTTTGTAAGGCAGGTCTGATGGTAACAAACTGTCAAAATTTGCTTACCTGAAAAGGATCTAATTTCTCCTTCACCTAGGGAGCTCAGTTTGGCTGATATGAAATTCTTGCTTGAATAATTTTTTTAAGAATGTTGAATATAGACCCTTAATCTCTTCTGGTGTATAGGGTTTTAGTTGAGATTTCCACTGTTAGCCTGTTGGGGTTCCTTTATAGGTCATCTGCTCTTTCTTTCTAGCTGCCTTTAACATTCTTTCTTTCATTTTGATCTTGAAAAATCTGAAAATTATGTGTTTTGGGAATGATCATTTTATGCAGAATCTGGCAGAAGTTCTCTGTATTTCCTGAATTTGACTATTGGCCTCTCTAGCAAGGTTGGGGAAGTTTTCATGGATGATATCCTGAAATACATTGTCCAAGTTGTTTGCTTTCTCCTCCTCATTTTCGGTGATGCCAGTGATTTGTAGATTTGGCCTTTTCACATGACCCCATACGGCCCAGAGGTTTTGTTCATTCCTTTTTATTATTTTTGCTTTATTTTTTTTTCTGACTGCCTTATTTCAGAGAATCAATCATCAACTGCTGAGATTCTTTCTTCAGCTTGGTTTAGTCTGCTGTTAATACTTGTGATTGCCTTGTGAAAACTTCTATTTTGTTGTTTAGCTCTGTCAGACCCATTAGGTTCTTTTTGATACTGGTTATTTCGTCCTTCAGCTCCTATATTGTTTTATTATAATTCTTAGATTCCCTGGATTGGATTTTGCCATCCTCCTAAATCTTGATGATCTTCATTCCAATCCATATTCTGAATTACATTTTTGTCATTTCAACCAGTTCAGCCTGGTTAAGGACTCTTGTTGGAGTACTGATGTGGTTGTTTGGAGGACATATGACACTCTGGCCTTTTGAGCTACCAAAGTTCTTGCATTGATTCTTTCTCATCTCTGTGTGTGGATGTTCCTTTAAGAAGTATAGATTGAATACAGTCAGTAGACTTCTTTTCTGGATATTTTCACTGGATTGAAGGTTTGTGCAGGGTATTTGGAGCTGAATTCCTGTCTCTGGTTTCACAGGGGGCAAATTAGCAAGTTTTTTGGGTGTTGAAGCTTTGAGATGTGATCCGGTAGGTGGCACTTAGGCTTATTGGTCAGTTGGTAGGCTCTTGCTTGACTATGTGGCCCCCCTACGTTTCCTCATAGTTGCAGCTGTGTTCTGGGTTTGTACCTTCCTTGAGTTGCTGGCCATAGATCACAGCTTGGCACTCCTGGGCTGCCCATGCAGCTCTGGGGCAATCTCAGTGTTTATGTTCTTTCCCCAACTTGGAGGCAACTGAGGTAGGGACCTTAGTAGTGGTTGTGGCTAATGATTTCTTGTTTGTCTCCTGGGGGCTCCATCCCAGAGAGATGTAGGTCAACAATCACTCAGTGTAATCAGCTGAGGATAGAGGGTCGGTGCTGTGGACTCTAGCATAGGATGCCCTGTCCTGCAAAGTTCAGTGTGAAGTCTGTGAAACCCATGAGAGACAGACTGGCCTCCTTTCGTTGGGTCAACTGCAGCTAGTTTGAGAACTTGGTTGGGAAGTCCTGCTCAGTGAGGAGGAAGAGGATCAGGGAACTGCATTTTATAAAAGCAGTTTGGCCATGTTTTTGTAGAGCAGTTGTGCTATGCTGAAGGATCTCTTCTACTCCCAGTCAGCTTGGACTCTCCAAAGCCCAAAGGCTGGAATGACTAAGTCACCCAAACAGTGAAGATGGTGGCCCTTCCCTCCCACTGGGATTTCCATCTCAGGGAGGTGCAATACCACTACTGGTGGCTGACTGGAATTTCAGGCCAATGGGTCTTATCCTGTGAGGTGCTCTGGAACTGCCCATCAATCGAGTGAATAAAGAAACTGTGGCATATTTATATAATGGAATACTACTCAGTCATAAAAAGGAATGAATTAACAGCATTTGCAGTGACCTGGATGAGATTGGAGACTATTATTCTAAGTGAAGTAACTCAGGAATGGAAAACCAAACATCATATGTTCTTACTGATATGTGGGAGCTAAGCTATGAGGACGCAAAGGCATAAGAATGAAACAATGGACTCTGGGTACTTGGGGGGAAAGAGTTGTGGAGGGGAGGGAAACAGTACTACAAATATGGTACAGTGTACATTGCTCAGGTGATGGGTGCACCGAAATCTCAAAAATCACCTTTAAAGGACTTATTCATGTAACCAAATGTCACTTGTACCTCAATAATTTATGGAAAAATTAAAAAATAATATAAAAATAACAAATATGATACCTGAAAAGATACAATATATTGATAAGAGAATAGTGTTCTCATCCCCCAAAAATGTTAAGTATATGAGGTATCACACACACAAAATACTTGATTTTTCCATTTCATAATAGCAAAACATCATGTTGTATGCCATAAATATATATAATTTTTATCAATTAAAATACAATTTTATTTAAAAAACAAAACCAAATCCATCTTTTGGGGGAACAAATCACATCAGAACTCTCTATTTCCAACTCTTCATGATTCCTTACAGTCAATTCCCTTGTCTTTTCTTTATTCCTGTCCCAGACATACAGAATCAAAAGAGAGACAATTTGGGGAGAAATCTAAGCTGTTGAAAAAATAAATAAATAAATAAATAAATACTGAAAAAAACATCTAAATAGACATATCTAAAAAGAAGACATATAAACAGACAACAAATATATTAAAAATGCCCAACATCAGTAATCACCACAACATCACTGTGTTGCTGACGTGCAAATCAACACCACGATGTAGTATCATCTAACCCAATTAGAATGACTATGATGAAAAGGATACAAAATAACAAATTCTAGTAAGAATGTTGAGAAAAAGTGACTCTTATACACTGCTGGTAGGGATGTAAATTAGTAGAGTCATTATAGAAACATTATGAACGTTTCTAAAAAACTAAAAATAGATTTACCATGTGGCCCAGCAATTCTACTTTTGGGTATTTATCCAAAGAAAAGAAGATTATTATGTTGAAGAGAAGGCTGCATCCCCATGTTTACTTGCTGCTCTATTTACATTAGCTAAGTAAGAAATCAACCTAAATGTTCATCAACAGATAAATAAAGAAAATGTAGCATATATACACCCAATGAAATACTATTCTACCACAAAAAAGAATGAAATTCAGTAATTCACAGCAACATAGACAAGCCTGGAGGATATTAAGTAAAAAAAATCAGGCATAGAAACATAAATACCATGTGTTTTCACTCATATGTGGGAGCTAATAAAAGAGAAGCTCATAGAAGTAGAAAGTTAATTGTAGTAATTAGGGGCTGGGAGTACAAGAAGAATATAGAATGGAAGGATAGGGAGAAGTTGGTTAACAGATACAAAATTACAGTTAAATGCCTGGAGTACATTCAATCAAATATTTAAAAAAGAAATAATATTCTTCTTTAAAAATATTTTTAAAAGAAATAATATGTAGAAGTAATTTTTTTCCAGAAAGTAGAAAAGGTGAAAAATTTTCCAACACCTTCTAAAAGGTCAATGTTATAATGAACAAAATCCACACAAAACTCTTTTAAAAAGACAAATGTCTCTAATGCATATAGACACACAAGACTTGAAGAAAATATTAGCAAATATATAAAACAGATTTGTATACCATGATCAACATATAACATGACTAAATATAATTTAAATCAACCAGGAAATCAAGGTTGGCTCAATATCTTAAAATCAACTCACGTAATACATCATAGTAATAAACAAAAGGGAAATGAATACTTTATTACCTTAATAGGTGCAGAAAAAGTATTTGAAAACAATCTGACACCCACTTATGATTAAAATCTCTAAAAATCTGGAAATAAAAAGCAACATCCTCAACTAACGCACACCTGCCTTTTCTATTTAACATTGTACTGACTGTTTTTGCCAGGTCCAGAGAATAATTAAGTAATTATAGATTCACAGGATGTTGTAAATTTAGTAAAGATGTACCCATCACCCAAAGGTAATACCTTATATGTGTTTATTTAAATCAAGGAAATTTACATTGACATAATCTGCAGACTTTATTTTAATTTTTCCAGTTGTACATGCATTCACCTGTGCATATAGGTGAATGTATGTGGTTCTAAGAACATTTATTGTACGTAAATTTTTATACCCATGACCACCATCAAGACACAAACTGTTGCCCTCACCACAAAGGTCTCCATTGTGCTATTCCTTCATAGTCACACTCTCACTTCATTCCTACTCCCAACCTTGCTTACTTCTTGCAACCACTAATTTGTTTCTCATTTCTATTATTTTGTCATTTTAATAACTTTATATAAATAGAATACTGCAGTATATAACTTTTCCCCTTGTTCAACTATTTCTTTTACAATACATTGTTTGTTGAGTATATCAATCATCTGTTCACTTCTATTACTATCTTATTTTATTATATGGATGTAATACAATTTGTTTTAATTCACTCACTGACACTTGAGCTGTTTCTAATTTTTAGCTATTATAAATTAAACACTAATGAATATTTATGAACAGGTTTTTGAGTGGATATAAGCAATAATTTCCCTGTGACAACGTCCAGAATACAATTGCTGGATTATATAATAAAAATGCTTGTTGTGAACATGCCAGACTATCTTCCAACGTAGTTGCACCTATGTTCATTGCACAAGCCACGTATGAGAAAACAATTTTTTGACATCCTTATCAGTTTTTGGTGTTGACATTTAAAAAATGAGCTGCCCTAATGTGCACATAATAATTTATTTTTATGATTTTAAGTAACATTTCCCTAATGGCTAATGATGTTGACCAACTTTTCATGTCCTTACTTGTGATACATATATCCTGTTTGACAAGATGTGTTTTGTCCATTTTCTGATTGGATTACATTTGTAAAAAAAAAAACTTACTGAGTTTTAAAAGTCCTCTGCGTAGACTAGATATGAGTTATTTGTAAGATATGCAGTTTGCAAATATTTCTTCCTATCTGAAGATTGATTCTTCATGTTCTTAACAAAAGTGTTTGCAAAGTATTTTTAATTTTAATTTATTGTTACTTTCTATTGATCATGGTTTTTGTATAACGTCTAAGTACTCCGCACATATCCCTAGGTCCCAATAATTTTTTAGAAAAAAAAGTAGGAATGATTTTTTCCTACCTTTTTTTCTAAAAAAATATAATTTTATATTTACTTGTAAATCTATTGTCCACTTTGAGTTAAATTGGGCATAAAATGTGATGTTTAGGTTGAGATTCCATTCTATCTATTTTATTTATGCATGTGGATATCTGATTTTTTTTAAATGAAAATTATCCTTCCTCTACAGTATTGTTTTTGTATCTTTCTCAAAAATCAGTTGGTATTTTCAGTGGACAAATTTATGAGTTCTTTATTCTGCTTTATTGATCTTTGGGTCATCTTTCTAAGAAAAATCACACTGTCTTACATAGTGTAGCTACATTGTAAGTCTGTAAGTCTTATGCTGAGATTTTCACAGGAATTATATTGAACCTATGTAATAATTTGTGGAGAACTGTTATCTTTACACTTTGATCTTTCACTTACCGTGCATTGCTACATTTATTTGATTTTTTAATCTGCATTTTGTAGTTTTCAGCATACAATTTCTGATCATATTTTCTTAAATCTATGCCTAAGTGTTTTGTATTATTTTGAGTCATTGAAAGTTGAGCTTTGTTCTTTTAGTTGCCATACATTCATTGATACATATAAAATATATTTTACTATGGATATAAAACGTATATCTACAGATTTATATATAATATAGAATATAGAAATTTATATATAATCTGATAATATATAAATATATATTTATGTATCCTTTATAGATACAAAATTTATTTTTCTATCTTAGTCTTATATCCGATAAACTTGGTGAATTCATTTATTCTAGAGTTTTGTTAGTTTTTAAAATTCTTTGGAATATTCTATATAGATTACAAAAACAACTGCAAATAGGGAAGTTTTATTTCTTTCTTTCATTTTATTTATACATTTATATATTTATAATATATATTTATATATAATATGTGTGTGCATTATACATATGTATGTATTTATTTCCTTTTCTTTCCTTATTGCACTGGCTAAGACTAGGGCTACTATATATTTACAGGAATCTCTCATATTTTTAAATTAAGCTCTGTATTTAGCCTATTAACAAAATGAATTGCACAAGTTAATTCCTTTCGAGTGCTGAACCAGTCTAGTTTGCCTCGAATAAACCCTACATAGTTGTGATAAATCACCGTATTAAATTTAATATTTTGTTGAGGACTTTTGCATCCATGTTCACTAGAGATCATGATTTGTAATGTTTTTTATTTTTTATTTTCTGCCTCTTGTTTTCAGAGTAGTACCACCTCTATAAAATGAATTCAGCAATTCTGCCATTCTCTTTTTCAGAAGTGATTGTGTACAAATATTACAAATTATTCTTTAAACATTTGTTAGAATTCTGTAAATGAAACAATCTGGGTTTTGAAATTTTTCTTTTGAGAGTTTTTATATGTAATTTCAACTTCTTTAATAGTTATGGTATTACTCAAATTGTGTATTTTATATTAGATGAGTGTAGTTTGTGCTTTTCATTGAATTGGTCTGTTTCATTTAAGCTGTCAATTTTATGTGTGTAATCATGTTTAAAGTATTTTTTGTTGTCGTTATGGTGTATAGTGATGATACAACTTAATTCCTGATATTGTTAATTTGTTTTGGCTCTTTTTGAAGAGCCAAATGCACAGACTGAAAAACTCTGTCGTTCTTACGAGAAGTCTGTAAATTTCATTGATCCTTTCAAAGAACCATCTCCTTGTTTTATGTAGTTTTTTGTATTTTTTTGTTTTCAATTTTATTGATTTCTGCTCTTTATTATTTTTCTTATATTTTCTCAGGGCTTATTTTGTTCTTTTTAAATTTATTAATATGGAATCTGAGATTACTGATTTGAAATCTCTCCTGTTTTCTGAATTAAGCACTGTATTATAGATTTCTGCCTTAATAGTGTTTTAGCTTCATTCTACAAATTTTGATATGTCATATTTTCATTTTCATTTAGTGCAATGTATTTTTGTTAATTTTACCTAAGACTTTCTCTTAGACCCATGGATTATTTAGAAGTGTCTTACTTAATTTCCAAGTATTTGAGGATTTTCTTCTTTTTATTTTGTTGTTGATTTATAGTTTGATTCCACTTAGGTGAGAGTTATTTATGGTTGATTTCAAATTTTTTATATATGTAAAGGACTTTTTATGGCCCAGAATATGAAAAAGGATGTTTATTTAGCAAAATTATAAACTCTAAATTTTTATTTATTTACTACACTCTAGAGTCATCAATTTTATTAAGGAAACAAATAGAGGATAATGTAAATCATGTAAAGAAAGCAAATGAATTATCTATCTTGAAATCGAATGATTTAAAAAGAGTTTGTGAGCACTCTGATTTTTTCTGGCTATAAATATCATAAATATTTTGGGCCATCTTTTCTATATTAAAAGTATGAATGCAGAAAAAAGGTTTAATTACTAGAAGTTTTTAGCTACTATGTCAGTTTCATTTTCTGTACCTCTTCCTGTCTCCTAGTGGCTTCTCAATTTTCCTACTGGGACAATATCTATTCTTCACTATATGTAATTTAATTTTTAAAATATGGAGTCCAGTTAAGGAGCAGAATAGTGGCTAAGTTTCAATCATCTTGTCTAAGAATGTAAATATTGATCAAACGCATGAAATAATTGGGGATAGACTAGAGGCAATTCATGTTGGAAGGGCCTTTAGTCAATTCTTTCTTATCGACCTTTTGAAGTTATCAAAAAGGTGTCCTAATTGTCTTTTTGTCTGTGCTGTTTCTTGCTAAATGTTCTTCCAGAATTTTTTGACTTTTGTTCATTTCAAGGAACTACACTCCACTTCCCATTTATTTTGTGAAACTGTACTCCCTTACCAATAACCTCCCACCAAAGTCATATATTTAATTAAGAAATAAATGGTTATAGTCATTGTAATAAAAACCTAACTGATGGAGATGATTAAATAAATGATCTTATTTAGACTGTCGAGTTGCTGAAAGATATCATGTTCTAGTGTTTAAAAGTTTAGGTTTTGTCATGTACTGAGAAATCTTGGAAAAATTAGTCTTCTGACCTTCCAGTTTCTCATCTTTCAATTAGGAATATTAACATTACTTGCCTCAATAAGGTATCATGAGGCTAAAATAAGTTAATATTGGTAAAGAGCTTGGAACAGCCCCAAAACTACATTAAACAGTCAGTAAAATATTGCAACCCTGTTTATCAGTTACTAGTGAAAAGCCTCACAAAAGATATCAGATTTCTTTCAGGAGTTACTGCAATATTGGAAAGGGGTCATTTCCTTGAGAGAAGTGTTGGGTAAGAAAAGATTTAAAAAATCTCAAGTCATCAAGAAATAAAAGACCTTGGAAATATAGTTAAAAAGCTGAATTAAATTCGAAGGTAATCACCAATCCACTTTAGGTTTTAAGAAGGCAATCGGTCAGTAAAAATGGAGATGAGCTAGCTTTAGTTTTGGTGCTGAGGAAATACTGAAGATGATATGAAAATGCCCTTGCATCTGCCCTTATACTTCATTTAAATCAAGCTTAAAGATAACAACTCTTATCTTTTTCTTGACTTTAGGTAGCACAATTAACTAAGCAATTAATTATTGGCTGCAGGAAATCTTTGGTGACTTTTGGTTCTCTTTGTCCTATTCAAATGTATTTACTTCTGAATTACATGAGCAATTCATTCTCTCTTCTCTGATCCCATTACTACTCTTGTAATTTAAGCCCTCATCATTCTCTGCTCAACTATGCTATAACTTTTTAACATGTCTTTCCACTCTTGATACACCTTCCCCAAAATCTATCTTCATCTCTCCTTTTCCATTTCCAATCTATTCTGTTGCAAGAATAATGTGTCTCAAAATCTGCAACCGCCACCTGCTCTCCAAGGCTCTTTTAGATACCTGTCTTCCACTAAGCAGAGCATACTGTTACCTTCCTTAGCACTTAAAAAGTCCTATCACAAACTGAAACATATTTCAGTTTTTCTACCATTTTGGTCACATTATGAATTCCTAAGAACAAAGAATACATTTTATTCCTACTGCCTCCCTCATATCCTAGCACTGTATATTTTACGTAGTAGTATTGCCTAAATCTATTCTACATTGAAATAAACTGTTATCTACTTGCCTTTTATCTGTGTATTTTATCTTTCTACTTTTTCTTCCTTGAGGTTAAGAGATCAGACCATATTTTCCCATTCCCTCTACAGTACCTAACAAAATACTGTGCAAAGGAACTCATTCCATTGTTAGATTTAACTGAGTTCAACTGGAAATCATAGGAAAAGGAAGAGACAACCAAGTTCTTTTTCTTCAGTTTTGTTACTTATTTATTGCAAAGCCTTGGACAACTCACCTAAACACACAGCACTTCATGTTTCTTATTCCTTAAATGTTAACAATAATATGATCCTCCATGGGCACATGTGGAAATAATTAATTCTGTAAGAACATGAAGAATACCAGAGAACACTATCAATCATCTTCAGTAGCAGCAGAAGAAAGGACTCGTTAAGTACTGCACAATTCTTTGTAGAGCAGGATATGTAGGAGAGTTCCTTGCCCTCTGGGAGCTGACAGGCAAAAATGGACAACACATTCGTAGGTAACATACTCAGAGGAAACCTATACTCAAGGGCCCACATAGATAAATAACAAAACAGAATTGTGAACTTCCTGAAGTATTAATACAAAAGTGATTTATCCTAGTAAATAAACAAATCACACCCTGAAGAAATAATTTTTATTGGCCTATATTAGGCAAGCTTGGTGCCAACTTATAGTGATACATTAGCAAAAAGGATCAAATGAAAATAAAATCCAGCCAGGTGAAGAAACACTAGGTTCATCATGAATCCTGGATTGACTAGACTGCTGGCCTGGAAACAGAATAGCGGGTGTGTTTGTGAAAACATGTATGTATTACTATGTGTGTGTTCACGGTGAAGTGATGATGGTGGGAGGAAGAAGGAGGCAAGATGTAGAAAAAGCAACAAGAAGAAACAGGTTGTCATTACATAAATGTGGTCTTTTAATAACGTTTAAAACTCATCCCACTTGTTTAAGGAAAGAAAAATGTCCTGACCGGTGGTAAGTCTTGGCAGGGGAAGTTCTGTGGCAATAATGGTAGTATACATAATTCCGGTTTCAGCAAGATTACAAAGTTGAGATAAGAGGTAGTAGTTTCTAACTTCCTATGAGCTAAACAGGGTGTCTGTCATCTCAGTGGAATGACTTGGATAGATCTCTGGCCCCTTTCAGAGAACAAAGAACAATCAAGAAGCGGGGTGTTTTACCAAAATTATCAGATAATTAATTGGGTGCATAGAAGAAAAATATCAATGAAAAACTACACTAAATAGTTCAATAGAATGTTCAGTTTTTGACCAGCTATGCTGGCCGTGTTGACATGTAGCCACTGCACTGTTTCCTATTAATCCTGGACTTAAGATGGTCTATAATGGTGTTAGTTCCAGAGAAAATTGAGTAGGACTACTTAGCCCCTGGCTGCAATGGGCAGTTCAGGTCCAAAGTGACTGCTTTTTGAGTCTGTATTCCAGGGGGCTGGCAGGACCCCAGGCATTTCACAACTGAATCACTTTGACCCAAAGTCATTTGTTCAATCATGGTTGACAAAAGGTAACAGAGACTTTCCACTGTTCGGAAAACAAATGGATCTCTTGGCTGTTTTCATAAAGATCGACTGGGACTTAAAATAGCCTGAGGTTAATATTATAAATCTTTCTAAAAGAGATTTTCAGAACATATTCTTTATCCCAGCATTGGATCAATCTCACAAAATGACATATTTTCAAACTACAGTAAAGCAAAACAACTTATTCTCGAAAAAGTTGAAAATAGTAAGAAATATTTTCCTTTCCTGGTTTTTGTTTGTTTATTTATTTATTTTTATTCTTGAACATCTACTAAAAAATAACTTGGAAAAAACTGTGTGATGAATATGGATTGACCTTTTTAATAATTTCGTGCCTATTTACCTAATCTTGACTGGTGTTCAGAGAGTTCCTTGAACGCCCACAACATGACACTGTGGTAAGCAGGTGTGAAGTATGGGTTTTAAATACTGTATGGGATAGAAAAAACAAAAAGAGAAACAGAACAAGGTAAAGGAATCCTATTTCAAACCCATATAATCATGAAAACCTGATGCAAAGTTAAAATTCACTGGGAATGTTGACTAGTAAACAATTTTGCCATGGTCCTATACATGATGATTAAATAAAAAGAGAGTAATACAAATTAACTTTGATCTTTGGATGAAAGTATCTTTTCAGGAGCCATGACAGAGTATAAATTAAAATTGAAACAATAAGCATAGAGACAAGGACTTCAGAGAAAGAATACAGTAGACAAATACAGCAGATGACATCGTATTTAAACCACTGCCTGATAGAAGTTACCAGTTCTGTTTTATAAAATACTGAAAACTTGCCCTTGTATTTTCACCTGAATTTCTTATTCAAAATTTATTGATGTCTTCTCTTTGACTGGAAACTTTTTGAAAGAGTGACCTGATTTTCAATTGAAGCATCATGATTTACTTGTATAATCACAAGGGAAGACGATTCAGATGGTCCTCTGAATAACTGTCAGCCATGTTTATAGCTTGACTCCACCCTCCTCCTTACAATGCTGATGGTCTCAAGTTGCTTATTATTCCCATACGTGTGTGTGAATGTGTGTGTGTGTTCAGAAAAGATGATGAGAATTGTCTCTATCCCATCTGCATCTGAACTGTAACTTGGACTGGAAGCAAGGCTCAATATCATTCCCTTTGGGGTTCAAATATACCATATTAACTACAAAGATTGGTTGTTTTAGAATGTTTTGTCTTTTTAGCCACATTTTCTGGCTGGGGACCTGCATATCTGCATCAACTACTACAACCTGGTCATAAGAACTTTGCTAGGGAAGATAATCTCTTATTCTCCTTGTTTTGAAAGAGGGCTTCGTCAAGAAAGCTCTATATGAAGCAGATATACTAAAATAAAGCCATTTTTAGTGATAGTAATGAAGACAGACTGGAGACATTGACTAAAATTGTGATTCTTACCCCAAAATTATAAATTTTAGAAATAATAACACCTTGCATCAAATTTGATGACATTTTAGATTTCTGATACAAAATAAATCCATCATATATGCCTGTGTGTATATGTGTATATATATATATAATATATGTTTGTATACAAAAACAATTTGATTAGTGCAAAAATTCATATTAAGTAAGAGGTGAATGTTTCACAAATTTGCAAAGTCAATTTACTAGAGTATTAAGGATATATATAGGAGACTGTCGAATTTCAGTGAAAATGTAATTTAAGAGAAATTTTGTTTGATGACTTTAGTGTTATATTTACAGCAGTCACTGAGGATGTGAAAGGGTTATTTGGATACGTAATGCTTCATGGCTTTTTATGGGGGAAATTATATTAGAGTAACACCCAATTTGAAGATTAAAGACAGAATCTCCTTTTCAAATATCTATAGGGATTGTTCTTTCTTTTCTTGCTATTACTTTCTACATTTCTATACTGTCTATTACAGGACCAACTGAATTAGTTTTTCATTAAACTGTTATTGATTTTAACAGAGCTTGAGAGGACCCTCCTTCATTTCTTTCAGATCAAGGCTGTCATGAGGTAACTCAGATTTTGGTTTTCAATTCTGGCTTTCTTCTGCAAGTTTCTAGGTTTTTAAACTTGAAGAGCCTTTCTGAGTCTCAATTTTCTCATCTGTAAAATGAGATAATTGAGTTCACTGGTCTTCAAAATCATTCTTAATATATAAAAAGAAAAACAAAAGAGAGAATAAAGAGGAGAAAAAGTAGGATACTGAAGATACTTGAATAAACTTGCTTCTGTGTTTGGTAGGGAGAAACACCATTTGTCACTCACAGATCACGCGCTGCAAGAAATGCAGTGGCAAGGTGGTGAGTGCAACTCAGAGCTTCGAGGCCAATGCACACTCTTTGTTTTGTAATTTTTCTTTGGTGCCAGGTGGGTGCACTGTTTGCCAGGAATTCATACTTCAGAAATACAACAGTGCATACCCAGACAAAGGGCTTGGTTGGGATGTCTTTGTTCAGGGAACAATTAAAATGTACTTGTACTGAGTGATGAAAGCCTTCCCTGGATATAAGGCACCGCGGCAAAGCACAAAGTATGGTTGCGCTTTTCAGGTAACAATGCAGTGCTAGAAATCTTTACTTCCCCGTGGAACTAGACAGACAAAAAAAAAAAAAAAAAAAAAGATTGAAAAAAGTATTAGAAGAACAGCCTAAGTCATTATCAAGTGCCCAAATGTTAAATATACTGCAGTTTCTAACTCCACATGAAATTCAGGATTTATGCAACTTTATGGGATAAGAGGAAGGAACATAAGATTGATAATTGGAGAAAATGTTACTGATCCCAGAATTCTTGGGCAATTGGAGGGAGTAGAAACTCTATTTCGTAGTCCATTTCAAAGGTTGCTTTCACAAAACCAAGGTCTCTGTACAAAGATGACTTTTTTTTAACCATTTATTTTGTTTTCCTTGGCAACCTGAGTCCTAAAGCAGGAATGCTCAGTCCCAGAACCCGGACTCCGGATTCCTAAAACTGTTGAGAATAGAGGAAAGGACTGCATTTCCTGCAGATGAGTCATCCTGCTAACAGTAAGCTACATTTTCTTCACCATGGACCTCAGGCATCACAGTAAATTTTATCTTATGTGGTTTTAAAGTATAGTCTCAGAAACAAAAGGGTTTTGGAAGAACTTTCTTGGACTCATTAGGCAAACCCTTCCAACGCAATTTTTGTTTGTCAGAACGCTGGCCCCTTTTGTGTCTTGAACTTTGTTCAATGCTTGAAAAAAATATCTCAACCACAGCCACATTTTATTTTCTTCAGAGCCAGTTTTTCAGCATAATTTGTGATAGAAGCTACTGTGTGCTCAACCAAGACAGATCATCTCTCATCCAGAAAAAGAAAATCAATTTTAATTCTTCAAGGAAGAACAGCAAGTGGTATTTATTATACAATATTTAAAGAAGGGTCATTAAACATTTCTCTACTTTTCTTCCCCTCTTTCTATCTGGAGTATTAAAGAGGGAATTTATAGAAAATGTACAGTGGATTAGACCATGCAAATGCCTTGACTCTCTGAGAATAGTCCTAAGCTAAGGTTTAAAAAAAGGGAGAATCTATTTGGATATCTATTGTTGGTTTACTGGTAAGGTTAGCAGGTCATATCACTTACCTGAAATCTGTATTCTTGCTTATATTTTTATGTTGTGAAGTCTAGCTTTCACACAGATAAAAATTTTGTTCACAAAGGTGTCTTGGAAATGTCATTTTCAGCAATGAAAATTCATGTATTTTAGCCACTTAGTTACATTCAGTTACAAAAAATAGTAAGAGGTAAGCACTCAATATGTATTTATTTCTTTGAGTGAATGACCACACAGTGTGTGTTCTGGGGAATATGGTGTCATAGATGCCTTCCGTTATGCTAAAAACTGTACATCTTATTTTTCAGCTTTAGTTGACCTTCTGTTCTTAAACTCATCCTTTCTTTTCATGAAGAGGCTATTTAATTCTTTATCCAGTGAACATATAATAATAAACTACATAAAATATGAAGACACGTACTTATAGAACTAGGAGGCGTTAAAAATACTAACATACTCTATGCCCCTATTCTGGGGTCAGGAATTCCTGAACATATCCCAGAAACATAATGAAAGCTTCACATAAAACAGGTTTTGTTCGTGTCAAGAACTAAAATGAATGATAAACAAGCAGTACAATAATACAGGAAAGAGTATAAACATTACCTACAAGTAGCAGAGAACATGATTAGTGAATCAATAATTAGACAAATAGATGTTGATGTTGAGTACCTAGCACAAAGTTGGTGCATATTAGGAGCATAATTAATACTTGCTCAAAAATGCAGAACAATTTAGATAGATTGGTAGACAATCAGGCAGCATAATACCATATATAAGAACACAATTCAGTGTCCAACAATCTAAAAATTAATTCTAGGCTCAGGATCTTTCTACCTTGGCAATCTAGGACAAGCAACTTAACCTTTACAAACCTCCCTTGCTTCATCTCTAAAGTGAGATAAGAGTAATAGTATTTATCACCTGGGAATATAATGAAAAATTATATATGTTATATATGTATGTCTGTGTTTGTGTGTGTGTATTTACATACATAATGCTTAGGAAAAGGCTTGGAAAGTAAGATATGGTCAAAGGATTTTTTTGTTTATGTTAATTTTGTTTGTATTATTTCTAATAATTTTAACAACTACTACCTATAATAGAGCCAACTTTCAGTTTCTAGTTCTAAAATATAAAACCTGTTTATGAAGAAAAAAATATATCTTAGGCAAATCCAGATGTGACAACTACTTTTGGACAACAAACCAAAATAGCCAATGACCATGACTGGTCCATTAACTACCTCTCTACTTCCATTTAGCACTTTCTAAGAACCCAGTTCTCACCTACACACACAATAGGTTTTCGAAGTACCCGATCCATATGGGGAGGTAAGATTTCAACAAGATAGAAACAGTGCAGTTGGAACTACTGATTTATATTTTATTGATTAACTTATCATTTTTGAAACAAAATATGTACATCAATTAAATTCTACAAATTGTCTTTAACCAAGGAGGTCACTGTGTTTAGGCCATTGATAAAAGTATAAACTAAATACAATTTTTAATAAATTATTACTATTTATAAAAAAAGTAGACTACCAAATGCAGCTGCATTATATGCAACTTCTAGAGCTAAATCTTAACAGGTTTTACAGGTTCTACCATTGCCTTCTTCAAACACTCTCATCAACAAGTAAAGAAACCTGGAATAGACTTCTGAATGTTAGGAGACTATGGGGAAAGAGATATCCTGAGACCACAGAGAGAGAGGGAGTCTAGCCCTGTCAATATCTCAGTTGAGCCCTAATTCCAGCCAACCCATCAGCTGAATGTAGGTTTGTGAGAGAGGCTAAGTGAGACCAGCAGAACAATGTATAAAATCATGAGAAATAATCAACTATTGCTATTTTAAACCACTAGGCTTTGGGATAATTTGTGGCACAATTATATGGCACTAGACACCTAAACATGGAAAATTATAGTACTTTATTAAGAAAACTATCTAGTGGCCCTTTGTTTAGGGGCTCTTTGTTTAGGAATCTGGTGGTTTCATTCTTGGGGCAGTGAATCAGATTGTGGCTGTGGAAGTAGAGGAAGGAAAGGAGAGGCTATCCCACAAGTGCTCTCTCGGGCAGATCAGCTTTAGAGGTACAGATAGAAGTTGAAAGTCTGGAAATTGGTACTCTTAAATCTATCCATGTCCTTGTACCTCCTGAAAATTTTTGACACATATCCCAGTTGAGGCCAGTGTTTCAACCTGAAGGACATGATAAAACAGGCCCCAGGAGAGTGATAAAGCATTCCTGAAGCAGGAATAATAGAAAAGCAGCAGGATCTCACTCTATGTTCATTTGTTAAGGTACACTGAACTATTCCAGAGGGAGGTCAGCAGCATGAACTTCACTTGGGCAAAGTAGTATGGTTGGTGGAAAAGTAATTGTGATTTTTGCCATTACTTTCAATTGCAGAAAACACAGTTACATTTGCACCACCCTAATACAATCTGAAACCAGAGGGTGGAAGCATCACAATATTTGGTTTTATCTAAAGATTTACTTTCTGTTTTGGCTAGCTCACATTGGCAACCCTGAGTATGAAGGGGATAATGTCACTGGTACTAAGTGGTCTCCAATTGTAAGTGTATTAGTATGAGACAGTTTCAGTGTCTGGGTCAACTACTTGAGCATAACACATATATTATTTCCATATTTCAAAGTAATTTTATAATATGGCATTATTACCATTTCAAAAGTTAGAAGAATCAGAAAGTTTAAAATAATTTATCCACAAAAGCAGCCAGTGACCAAGATGGACTTTACAGGTGGTTTTACATGATGCCAATGTCATAGTCATGCCACTGTGCATAGAAAATTTAATTCATGCACTCCTAGTCCTTTCCAAGTAAAATTTGTTTCCCAAGGCAGGTAACTGCGTCACGTCACTTTGTTAAGGAAATCATCATGAGCACATGATGCTGTGTGAGGTCAGTTAAGGACAAATGACTGTGGGCTGGCTACATTGGAGAAGGTGTGTGGAGGATGTAGGGTCTGAAGTGCATTGTCTGGATAAATGAAAAGAGATAAAGACCATTCAGACAAAGTAGCAGAGTAAAGAAAGGCATAAAGCAGACATTAGACTTGCTTCTAGAAGGTTTGCTGAGAATATTGGCTGAGAAGAGAGAGTGCATAAGGGAGAGAGCCAGGCATATGACAGGCCCAAAACAAATTACAGAAGGTCTGGAAAGCAGGCATATGTAATAATGTGCTAGAGGAGAAGATTTTACAATGGAAACCTCAATGATAACTGCTCAACAGAAACTGAAAAAAATATATTTTTTTGCCAAAATCCTCAAGAAATACTTTTATTTCGTTTTTATATTGACTCTAAGGGTAGTACATAGTCTGTGACTTCATCAGTTTTCAACACTTCACACACACACACACACACACACACACACACACACACACACAATTTTCTGTTCTTTGTTCCTGTACCTTTACGCAATTGAACATTTGAGATCTGCCAAGGGAATTAAAGGTAAAATAAAAATAGAATGTCTAGAGTCCAAAAGAAATTATGGATCGAAGAGAAAGCAGCTAAGTAAGACTGTAGGAGGTCTCTGACAAACTCCAGGAGCTGGAAAAGAAGGAACTAAAACAAAAGGCAAGAAAGAGCCAACAGGTAGCAATGCTGAGAGCAGCTGAGGAAGGATAACTGAGGAAAATGCCAAAATAATTACTGCTCCAAAGAAAAGAGATAGACTGAAGCCTTTTTCTTTTTAAGATTTTAAGTCTGAATCTTTCAAGATTAATACCAGGAGAAACAACACTATGGTCTGACTTTTGTGGATGCAACTCTAGTCTTAAAAATTGATAATATTGTCTTTTGTTGTTTTATATTTTGAAAGTTAGAAAATATTCCTATTTGGAAGTACTCAGTACTTTTTATCTGTAAAGGGAACTATAGGTTCTTTTTGGACTGTCTTTCTGAATAACAAAATATCACAGAGATGAAAGTATCCTGAAAAGATTACTTCGTTTCCCGTCAAAGCAACACCCAAGGCTTTCCGTACATTAGTCATTCTTTCTATGGTATATAGTAGCCTGGATTAATTGAACAACTAATCTGTTCCAAGCACTGCATATATCATTTAATTCTTACCCTTGCACCACAAAGTAAGATATTGTTCTCATTTAACTTTAGAGAAATAATAAGGCCAAATAAATAGCCAGTTTGTAGCAGAACTAAGATTGAAGCGAATGGCAGCAAGCTTTCCACCTGTCACAGGGTGGCCCAGCTCTTTTGGTGGTTCCGCCAAGCTTATGTCCTCATGTTCTACCATTCTGATCCTCTCCAACCCCAATGTCCTGTCCAGCAGGGATGAAAGATTCATAATATATACATTTTAGTGAATATAAATCATGTGGTTACCTCTATGAATGTGATGTATGTTTAATACTATGAAATGGAAGACTTGACCCTTTGTCGTTTGGAATTTTAAACTTTAACCTTACAATTTCTTAAAGGGCAGATTGGCTATGTACTATTTTGGTTATCTGTCCATATTTAATCACTCTTCAGGCCAAAGCTGACAAAGCTGTTCTCAACTGTAGGCACTGAACCTACAAGAGTAGTTCCTGTAGACTAAGCCAGTCCTTGGAATGCTGTTGTCAGCCTATCCATCTGGAGGACAATATCTTCAAGCTTGTACCATTCCTGTGTCAGCTTTCTTTCCCACCAAAATTCTTTTATATTTTCAGAGTTGGAAAATTCAGGGTGTTCTTTCTGTGAGTATTTGGAGCAAAATTTTGTTATGAGACCCCTTCCAATCACCTTCTATTCATCAAACTATAAGTATACAGCACTTATTATTTTCTGCTTTGTATTGAAGGTACAGTTAGCTCTTTGTTGATTCATTTTTTATGTGCCTGCCAACACTGTCATCCCTCCTGTGATGCCTGGACCATACCTAAGTTAGGGAATAGCTCCCTGGTGTACAGTAATCTTTCAATCCCAACCCATGAGCTACGAACATTCGCACAATTTCACAAGTTCTGGGTGCATGATGTGCCTACCGTTTTCTTTCACTCTTATTTCTTTTTTTGATTAACTTTTTTCACATAAGCCACCATTTCTCATGGCAGTGCATTTGCTTTGTTGCTTCTCTTAATCTTTCTGAACGTTGACATTCAGAGTAAGGAAATCAAATCCTTGACTAGCACAGTATATAGCAGAATATTATTTAGGCTGTATCCTGGTTTTAAAGCGTCAACCTCTGCCACATTGGGATCTCTTCCTTGCCATCTTCTCTGAGAATCCTCCATTTCTGCAAAATTGTTAAGTGTTCAGACTCAGCCTTCTTCGTGATTTCTTCAACTGTTTTTTCTTAATCTTTATTCCCAGACAAAATTACCTTTTCTATCCCAGAGCACTTTTCTCAAGAAAAGATCAAATTTTATAAGCTGACAAAAAGGAATCAATTAATTAAAAAATTGGCAAACATAATAGCATATAGTAATTTTTTTTCTCTTTTGTTTCACTTTTCTTCCTTCCCAGCCCCTTCTTTTCCTGGTCTCCTACAAACAGAACAGTTCATCAAAGTGTTTTAGAATTATGCCCAACTTTTTTTGTTTTCTCCTTGCTTATCATTATGATGATGATGAAATTTTGGAGTAAAACCAAATATACAACACAAAATTATGCTTAAATAAATTTTAATATACCCATATTTTAAATACTGTCCAGCTAATAAAAAATGTGTTTTCTTAAGTATGATTATAGTCATCTCTCAGAATCCATGGAGAACTGGTTCCAAGACCACTCCAATACCAAAATCCACAGATGTTCAAGTTCTGCAGTTGACCCAGAAGAACAAATATATGAAAACTGGCCCTCTGTATCTGTGGGTCCTGCACAGTCCACTAATACTGTATTTTTTTTTCCAGTTTATTGAATCTGTAGATAGGAACCAATGGATACAAAGGGCAAACTATATTACAAAGTTTCTCTTATGGGTGCCATACATATATTTCCCATACATATAGATAGTTTTGATTTTTCTAATGAATTAAATATTTAAGTAAATACTTAAACTATTAATAAAAGGAAATGTGCAAATAGCAAAATAAAAATCACCGTTTACCAGATTATATCTATCAATTTATGTCTACCCGTATCACTTAAAAGTATCATTTGCCTAAACACTTGACAAAGTTGTTTTTGCAACTTAAAAATACAGATATTTCCAAATTAATTGGTGAAAGTGGTTTGTTCTTGAAACTTAATTTACATTTCTTTGATTACTAGTGAATACCCTGAAGATTGAATAATCTTTCAAAAATATTGAAAGCTTATACTCTTTCCTTTGTGTCTTGTGTACTCTTTTTCTTTAACCATCTGAAGTAGATGTTCAAAAATTTTAATTGATTACTAAGAGCGTTTTCTTTGATAAGAATGTTAACTCACTGGCCACCATGCATATTTATGAATTGTTTTCATGTTAGTTCCCTCTCTAGGGGCATGCCATCAAATATAGTCCCATTTTTTTCTTTATAAATATAATGGTAATGATATTTACTGAGTGCTTTAAAGATGCAAAGCACTCTCCTAATGCTTTATTTTCATTATCTCCTTCATTCCTTCTAACAAGTACATGACAAAGGTCCTATTTTCTCCTTTTTCACAGATGGGTGAATTACAACTTAGAAAGGTCAAGTAGCCTGCCTAAGGTTACACAGTTTGTTAACAATAGAGAGAGAATTAGAATGGTTTGACCTCTGACAGTATATTTCAAAGTAGAATACAATGCCATCTCGATATCTATTTTTGTGTCTATACACTTCTTTCTAGATTTCTCTGGCTGTTATTTTATCTATCTGGACATTTACATTATTTTAATGTTGATATAAGTTGTAAGATGTATATCCAACTTTATTCAATAAACTATTTTGGAAAAACCAACTAATTTTCAAAAGAAAAATTATCTATCCTTTGTGAGTTGAAGACATGGAAATTGAGTAGAGATGTAAATAACGCGTTAAAATGGTGATAGACAGAATGGTGGGAAAAAAGTTTTGCAATATAGGTTTGGCATAAGCTGAAGCACATGATAAAAATGATGCTATTGAATAAAAAAACTTCAGAAGCCCATTTAAGTGATACATGACAATAAAGATTAACTTTGGTAGTTAAATTAGGGCCTGGTCTTAAATGCAGCCTTTACTGTGGCACTGATTAACCTAAGAATGCTACTTGGAAACCATGAAATAACAATTATTTCATGCTAATACCAGAGTCCCAGAGCAAAGTTAAAGGTAAATATAAATATCTCTAGTATCTCCTCTCTCCATCTCTCTGAGAAGTGCCTGTTCCTATTTGACGAGTCTCAGGTAGAGAATAGGCTAATGCGTGACTTTCTAAGAGAAAGTTAGTTGGCAACGTGAAACAGCAAAAACAACTACAGATTGAACCAAAAGATGCATAGTATTTATTTAGGAAGATTAAAAGTGTCATTTTTATTTCTAGAGCCCTCTTTAGAGCTCTGTTATTTCCAGAGCCCTTACATAATGAAATAAGGTAAGACACTTCTCTACCTCTCTCTACCCTTTGTCTTCTTTGCTAGACAATTAGGGGTGATCTCACCATTGGGAACCTGCAAAGTTTGGTTGCTAGTTTAGGTTCCAGGCATACCTCTCTGTCAGATGCTAATTATATCCCACTAAGTCTACAGGAATTCTTGGCTTCAGCTATATTTTAAATCTGGTCCTGGAATGTCTCAGTTGGCCCTTCCCAATGCAGTGACAGCATAGAAGTACATGATAACCATAAGAAACACAGATCTGTGCTTACGGCAGTATAGACCAAGGAAAAGAAGCTTTGTATTTCGAATAGAAAATGACTGCCTAAGGCAATTTTCATGGAAATGGGCAAAAGAAGAATACGTTTCTGTTAGTCACAATTTCTTAAGAAATTTTTTTATTTCACATTCATTATTATATTTCCATTGTTGACAGTTTTTATAGAGTTGTTTTTAATTGGTTCTGGATAGAAATGCAATGAGTATTAAATATAAAAATACTTCTAAACAACTTACCTGTGATTTATGGTTTCAGAAAATTTATGATGTCACCTTTCAGCTGTCAAAGTGCTATTTACATAATCCTCAGTGAGAACACACTTTTTAATGACAGTGGAAACATTGCAAGGTGTGGTAGGACCCAGGTTTAAAAGTGAAGTATTTTTATTGAGACAGAGGAAATTAAATGGAAAAAAAAGAAAAACTATAAGGAAAATATTTAACCTACTTTAGCAGGTAGCTTTTCACTCTTCAGAAATTCTTGGCACAAAAATTTAAACTTGCAGTTGACATGGCAATAGAGCAGAACTCCCAAATCTTATGATATCTACTTGGACTACCTTAAACTATGTTTCTGTGAAAAGGGGCAATAGAAGCCCAGTATGGGTGTTATTTTTAGGTGTTTGTCAATGTACTGTCCGCTAATATGAAAACAATAGATAATCCTGAAGTGTTAATTCTCTGAGTTCTGAGTAGCCATGGTGTTAATTTTTTTTGTTTTGTTTTTAGGAAAACAGACGATTTGCATGTCATTTTGGCTTCAAATGCAAGATTATTTTTTCTATAGAATCAAAACTAGAAGTTACCTTAAACACAGAGCTTTAAGAAATGGGACAATGATGAAGAACTAAAGAGATTGTTGAAGTAAATAGATGGATGGAAAAATGGATGACTGAATGATTGATGAATGGATTGATAGACAAGTGTTTCCATGAAAATGTCTGGATTTGGATGATAGTTTTCACTGTGTCATATACCCTTTTTATCTTGACGAGCATTTATGGAAAGTTATTTTCTGGGATAATACTTTAGATCCAGAAAATTCTACTATAAAAAATATATTTAGACTTCAAGCTTTTACTATGAATAAAATGAAAAGATTCAACATTCTAATATTGCTATTATTCATAGATATGAGTCACCACAAAGATGATCACAAAATTAGAACTGCTTTATTTGTAGTAAAATGTGCAGAGTAGAGTTAAACAGGCCTGGGTTCAGCTTCTGCCCCTTTCACTTATTTACTGTATGAATTTGGACATAGTACTTTATCTTGCTGATGCTCAGTTTTCTCCAGTATAATAAGACAATAAAATACCTCATAGAGACCAAAAGTGAGTGAGTGAGATAACAAATATAAAACACTGAATATAGTGCCTAATCCAGAGCAGGTGCTCCACAAATAATGATTATTTTATTTGTAATAGGTACTATAAAAATACATATTAGAAAGTAAAAAGATGTATATTTGGTACAGACTGCAAATTAGATAAACAACCACAAAGATATTTATCCCCTTTTGGAATTCTACTCAAACTGTGACTTACTTTCAGTTCACTTTGCTTGGAGTTTAGTTTAGTGGGTTTTTAATAGGAGCACTGGACTGGAGCAAAACTGGAAGTTAAATTTCATTATAGAATTTCCAGAGATCAAGGCTAACATGCTGGTTATCCTCAGTCAAATAAACTGTATGATTTAATTTAGTGCAGGCCCTGTGATACTACATTTTATATTGCCTATTTTTTCCCCTCATTTCTTCATATATCTACCCTCTACTCATACACCCTATCCATGGCTATGTCTCATATCTCTCGAGTGATGAAACAGAGTTGATCATATAGTGGCTAGTCAATACAAATTAACTGAATAATTAACGGCAACTGTCCTTCTCTCTTCCCTCAGGAAAGAACTCCTCACTCTCTCGCACCCTAGGGAGAGTATTGCACATTCATTTAACATAGGATATGGCAGGACACATATTTGTTCTGTTGTTATCATCATACCTCTTAACTGTCTTTAAAGACATGCATACTCTTAAACAAGTCTCCCAATGTTGTCATACTGTAATATGAAAAGGAGTTCCAGCTGTCAGGATTTCTGCTCTGAAGTTAAAAAACTAAACTTCTTTCCTCCCCAAAACGATAACGAATGCAATAATGATAAGGGAGCTCAGATGTAATCATGAATCTCTTACAGAATGCAGGAT
This sequence comes from Piliocolobus tephrosceles, assembly GCF_002776525.5. Lineage (NCBI taxonomy): Eukaryota > Metazoa > Chordata > Mammalia > Primates > Cercopithecidae > Piliocolobus > Piliocolobus tephrosceles. The sequence continues at coordinate 41,273,332 of NC_045451.1, forward strand.
GTGCTCATAAACCCTCGCTAAATATCTTTCTTTGTAACCCAAATTAGATTTATTAGAAATTCTAATCTTAGAGTTGGCCTTCAGTAAATGTTAGATGAAATCAACTGTGCCTAATCCCCAATTTTCTAGAGCTGGAATGGAGGATGTTCTTACATTTAACTTTCATCTAGTTCTTTGTACAAACATTTCTTCCCAGTTTATCATGTGAAAGAGGCTAATTTCCAGCAAGATATCTAATTTTTGTCATCTATATATTGGTAAACAACAGTGAGGAAAACATAAACACACTTGACAGCTCTGGGGCTTTTAGTAAAATTTTTTTTTCAGTGATTACCTTCTTTTTTTTCATTATACTTTAAGTTCTAGGGTACATATGCACAACATGCAGGTTTGTCACATATGTATACATGTGCCATGTTGGTGTGCTGCACCCATTAACTCATCATTTACATAAGGTATATCTTCTATTGCTATCCCTCACCTCTCCCCCAACTCCACGACAGGCCCCAGTGTGTGATGTTTCCCACCTTGTGTCCATGTGATCTCATTGTTCAATTCCCACCTATGAGTAAGAACATGCAGTGTTTGGTTTTCTGTCTTTGCAATAGTTTGTCCCTCCCCCAACCCCACGACAAGCCCCAGTGTGTGATATACCCCACACTGTGTCCAAGTGATCCCATTGTTCAATTCCCATCTATGAGTGACAACATGTGGTGTTTGGTTTTCTGTCCTTGTGATAGTTTGCTCAGAAGGATGGTTTCCAGCTTCATCCATGTCCCTTCAAAGGACATTAACTCATCCTTTTTTTTATGGCTGCATAGCATTCCATGGTGTATATGTGCCACATTTTCTTAATCCAGTCTATTACTGATGGACATTTGGGTTGGTTCCAAGTCTTTGTTATTGTGAATAGTGCCGCAATAAACATACTTGTGCATGTGTCTTTATAGCAGCATGATTTATAATCCTTTGAGTATACACCCAGTAGTGGGATGGCTGGGTCAAATGGTATTTCTAGTTCTAGATCCTTGAGGAATCGCCACACTGTCTTACACAATGGTTGAACTAGTTTACAGTCCCACCAACAGTGTAAAAGTGTTCCTATTTCTCCACATCCTCTCCAGCATCTGTTCTTTCCTGACTTTTTAATGATCACCATTCTAACTGGTGTGAGATGGTATCTCATTGTGGGTTGGATTTGCATTTCTCTGATGGCCAGTGATGATGAGCATTTTTTATGTGTTTGTTGGTTGCATAAATGTCTTCTTTTGAGAAGTGTCTGTTCATATCTTTTTGCCCACTTTTTGATGGGGTTGTTTGGTTTTTTTCTTGTAAATTTGTTTAAGTTCTTTGTAGATTCTGGATATTAGCCCTTTGTCAGATGGGTAGATTGCAAAAATTTTCTCCCATTCTGTAGGTTGCCTATTCACTCTGATGGTAGTTTCTTTTGCTGTGCAGAAGCCCTGTAGTTTAATTAGATCCCATTTGTCAATCTGGGCTTTTGTTGCCATTGCTTTTCGTGTTTTAGTCATTTGGTCCTTGCCCATGCCTATGTCCTGAATGGTATTGCCTAGGTTTTCTTTTAGGGTTTTTATGGTTTGAGGTCTAATTTAATCTTTAATCCATCTTGAATTAATTTTTGTATAAGGTGTAAGGAAGGGATCCAGTTTCAGCTTTCTACACATGGCTAGTCAGTTTTCTCAGCACCATTTATTAAATAGGGAATCGGAATCTTTTCCTCATTTCTAGTTTTTGTCAGGTTTGTCAAAGATCAGGTGGTTGTAGATGTGTGGTATTATTTCTGAGGGCTCTGTTCTGTTCCACTGGTCTGTATCTCTGTTTTGGTACCATTACCATGTGGTTTTGGTTACTGTAGCCTTGTAGTATAGCTTGAAGTCAGGTAGCATGATGCCTCCGGCTTTGTTCTTTTGGCTTAGGATTGTCTTGGCAATGTGGGCTCTTTCTTGGTTCCATATGAACTTTAAAGTAGTTTTTTCCAATTCCGTGAAGAAAGTCATTGGTAGCTTGATGGGGATGGTATTGAATCTATAAATTACCTTGGGCAGTATGGCCATTTTCACGATATTGATTCTTCCTATCCATGAGCATAGAATGTTCTTCCATTTGTTTGTGTCCTCTTTTATTTCATTGAGCAATGGTTTGTAGCTCTCCTTGAGGTCCTTCACATCTCTTGTAAGTTGGATTGCTTGGTATTTTATTCTCTTTGAAGCAATTGTGAATGGGAGTTCATTTATGATTTGGCTCTCTGTTTGTCTGTTACTGGTGTAGAGGAATGGTTGTGATTATTGCACATTGATTTTGTATCCTGAGACTTTGCTGAAGTTGCTTATCAGCTTAAGGAGATTTTGGACTGAAATGATGGGGTTTTCTAAATATACAATCATGTCATCTGCAAACAGGGACAATTTGACTTCCTCTTTTCCTAATTGAATACCCCTTATGTCTTTCTCCTGCCTGATTGCCCTGGTCAGAACTTCCAACACTATGTTGAATAGGAGTGGTGAGAGAAGGCATCCCTGTCTCGTGCCAGTTTTCAGAGGGAATGCTTCCAGTTTTTGCCCATTCAGTATGATATCGGCTGTGGGTTTGTCACAAATGGCCCTTATTATTTTGAGATATGTCCCATCAATATCTGGTTTATTGAGAGTTTTTAGCATGAAGGGCTGTTGAATTTTGTTGAAGGCCTTTTCTGCATCCATTGAGATAATCATGTGGTTTTTGTCTTTGGTTCTGTTTACATGATGGATTACGTTTATTGATTTGCATACGTTGAACCAGTCTTGCATCCCAGGGATGAAGTCAACTTGATCGTGGTGGATAAGTTTTTTGATGTTCTTCTGGATTCAGTTTGCTAGTATTTTATGGAGGATTTTTGCATTGATGTTCATCAAGGATATTGGTCTAAAATTCTCTTTTTTTGTTGTATATCTGCCAGGCTTTGGTATCAGAATGATACTGGCCTCAAAAAATGAATTAGGGAAGACTCTCTTATTTTCCATTGATTGGAATAATTTCAGAAGGAATGGTACCAGCTTCTCTTTGTACCTCTGGTAGAATTCGGCTCTGAATTCATCTGGTCCTGGACTTTTTTTGGTTAGTAGGCTCTTAATTATTGCCTCAATTTCAAAGTCTGTTATTTGTCTATTCAGGGATTCAACTTCTTCTTGATTTAGTCTTGGGAGTGTGTATGTGTCCAGGAATTTATTAATTTCTTCTAGATTTCCTAGTTTATTTGCATAGAGGTCTTTATAGTATTCTCTCATGGTAGTTTGTATTTCTGTGGGATCAGTGGTGATATCCCCTTTATGATTTTTTATTTTATCTATTTGATTATTCTCTCTTTTCTTCTTTATTAGTCTTGCTAGCAGTCTATCAATTTTGTTGATCTTTTCAAAAAAGCAGCTCCTGGATTCATTTATTTTTTGAAGGGTTTTTTTGTGTGTGTGTCTCTATCTCCTTCAGTTCTGCTCTGATCTTAGCTATTTTTTGCCTTCTGCTAGATTTTGAAATTGTTTGCTCTTGCTTCTCTAGCTCTTTTAATTGTGATATTATGGTGTCAATTTTAGATCTTTCCGGCTTTCTCTTGTGGGCATTTAGTGCTATAAATTTCCCTCTACACACTGCTTTAAATGTGTCCCAGAGATTCTGGTATGTTGTGCCTTTGTTCTCTTTGGTTTCAAAGAACATCTTTATTTCTGCCTTTATTTCTTTGTATACCCAGTAGTCACTCAGGAGCAGGTTGTTCAATTTCCATGTAGTAGTGCATTTTTGAGTGAGTTTCTTAATCCCGAGTTCTAGTTTGATTGCACTGTGGTCTAAGAGACAGTTTGTTATAATTTCTGTTCTTTTTTTTTAATTTTGAGACAAGAGTCTCTGTCGCCCAGGCTGGAGTGCAGTGGTGCGATCTCGGCTCACTGCCAGCTCCGCCTCCCGGGTTCATGCCATTCTCCTGCCTCAGCCTCCCTGGTAGCTGGGACTACAGGCGCCCGCCACCATGCCCAGCTAATTTTTTTGTATTTTTAGTAGAGACAGGGTTTCACCGTGTTAGCCAGGATGGTCTCGATCTTCTGACCTTGTGATCCGCCCGCCTGGGCCTCCCAAAGTTCTGGGACCACAGGCGTGAGCCACCGCACCTGGTCAATTTCTGTTCTTTTACATTTGCTGAGGAGTGCTTTACTTCCAACTATGTGGTCAATTTTGGAATAAGTGCGATGTGGTGCTGAGAAGAATGTATATTCTGTTAATTTGGGTGGAGAGTTCTGTTGATGTCTATTAGGTCTGCTTGGTGCAGAACTGAGTTCAATTCCTGGATATGCTTGTTAAATTTCTGTCTCGTTGATCTGTCTAATATTGACAGTGGGGTGTTAAAGTCTCCCATTATTATTGTGTGGGAGTCTAAGTCTCTTTGTAGGTCTCTAAGGGCTTGCTTTATGAATCTGGGTGCTCCTGTATTGGGTACATATATATTTAGGATAGTTAGCTCTTCTTATTGAATTGATCCCTTTACTATTATGTAATGGCCTTCTTTGTCTCTTTTGATCTTGGTTTAAAGTCTGTTTTATTAGAGACTAGGATTGCAGCCCCTGCTTTTTTTTTTGTTTGTTTGTTTTCCATTTGCTTGGTAGATTTTCCTCCATCCCTTTATTTTGAGACTATGTATATCTCTGTACGTGAGATGGGTCTCCTGAATACAGCACACTGATGGGTCTTGACAATATCCAATTTGCCAATCTATGTCTTTTAATTGGAGCATTTAGTCCACTTGCATTTAAGGCTAATACTGTTATATGCGAATTTGATCCTGTCATCATGATGTTAGCTGGTTATTTTGCTCATTAGTTGATGCAGTTTCTTCCTAGCATTGATGGTCTTCACAATTTGGCATGTTTTTGCAGTGGCTGGTACTGGTTGTTCCTTTCCATGTTTAGTGCTTCCTTCAGGAGCTCTTATAATGCAAGCCTGGTGGTGACAGAATCTCTCAACATTTGTTTGTCTGTAAAGGATTTTATTTCTCCTTCACTTATGAAGCTTAGTTTGGCTGGATATGAAATTCTGTGTTGAAAATTCTTTTATTTAAGAATGCTGAATATTAGTCCCCACTCTCTTCTGGCTTATAGAGTTTCTGCTGAGAGATCTGCTATTAGTCTTAAGGGCTTCCCTTTGTGGGTTACCCGACCTTATCCCTGGCTGCCCTTAACATTTTTTTCCTTCATTTCAACTTTGGTGAATCTGACAATTATGTGTCTTGGAGTTCCCCTTCTTGAGGAGTATCTTTGTGGCATTATATGTATTTCCTGAATTTGAATGTTGGCTTGCCTTGCTAGGTTGGTGAAGTTCTCCTGGATAACATTCTGCAGAGTGTTTTCCAACTTGGTTCCATTCTCCCCGTCACTTTCAGGTACACTAATCAGAGATAGATTTGGTCTTTTCACATATTCCCATATTTCTTGGAGGCTTTGTTCATTTCTTTTTACTCTTTTTTCTCTAAGCTTTTTTCTCACTTCATTTCATTCATTTGATCTTTAATCACTGATACCCTGTCTTCCACTTGATCAAATCAGCTACTGAAGCTTGTGCATGCGTCACATAGTTCAAATTTCTGGAACCACATTGAAACAATATCAACAAATAAACTTAGGCTGCTACAATGAACAGAAATACAATTACAGCCATAAAACTGATGGAGTTCTAGAATAAAGGAGAAACTCGCGTGATTTTTTTTTTAATCTTGAAGATCATTTGTACATGAGAACCAAAGATTATAACCTCCATTGGTTATATCAGTATAAAATGGAGCTTACTGTCAAGTCTGAAACTCAGAAGCTGACAAAGCAACATAGAAGACATTCTGATAAGTTATGGAGAAGTATTTTGTGGAGGTAATTTAATATTTTTCTTTTAAAGTCCATAGGTTGACTTGCTGTGAACTTACAGTTCAGTAATCTATGGCACTGAGTGAATAATGAAAAATGGCCTGTTTATACTGCCGGAGTAGGAATGAGTTTTTTGTGTGTGTCTTTTGGAGCCAGAAAAGAACTGGGATGACTAAGGAAAACATCTGAGCCCACTGAACAAAATTAATACATATTTTTATCACTCTCAATTTCTAGCAGATTGCAAGAAATGATTGTATGAAAAGTCAGTGCATCTCTAAAGAACAGAGAAAAGCAATAGTAGGCCCTAGTGAATTATTAGATATGGTTGAGTAGAACAGATTTTACACAGCCCTTAATGTACATTCTTATATGGCAGAATTTCTAGCAGATTCTATAAATGTAATGCATGAAGTGAGCCAAGAAGTTTTGTCCAAAATAAGATAAGGTACAGGGTGGGGAATAGTTAGATTTGTTTGAAAATAAATGTAGATCAAACATATACTGTCTGGCCTCAAATTTTTAAAAATCTGGAGGACACTGTTTTGCTGATAAAATTCTGTAGGTGATATTATAACCTGTCCATCTCATAGTGCATTACCAGTAAGTCTATCTTCTGTTAGTCAGTTTTCTTACAAACCCTCATCCTCGTGTCTCTGCTTGACTTCTGAGACTTTAGTATTTCTTATTAATAAGCACAGATCTTAATTCCACTATTGACTCTGAATCTTAAAACCTATGTGATTTTAACTGCTGGCTCCATGCTTGCTTGCTGTCCCTCACTCTGTCCTTAAATCAGATTCTAAAAACTGCTTCTGTGTGACTCATTTTCATGGTTGGCACCTAATTTTATTTTCATCTTTGCCAACATTCTTCACCTGGCTATTGAGACCACAAATGTGCCACTTTTTAAAAGTGGAATATGTAAATAGTTTTAGCTGATCGATATTCTAAACAATAAACACTCCTGTTGAGCTAATTTTTATCCAAAACACATCATCTTTCTCCATTTAATCTATTGCATATACTTCCCCACCTGCCTGAAATAATCTTTCAACTGTTTTCATTTATTAATATCTAACTTCCTTATCTTCTCTTTTATCTTCTCTGACCACTGCTTTCTTCCCTAGTTTATTCTCCCCTACTACTGTTTTAAAAAATTATTACGTGGATAGAGATTTTGAAGGTCTACTATGTCATATCACCTTCTACTTCTTCTGCCTTTAGTGCAAATGTACCACCTACAGCTACAGAAATATCTGGTAAACAAAAGGAAGCACTCATGGAGTCAATCAAGCCTACAATGACAAAACTACAGAAAGAATCTGAGTCCTGATGGTATACTGGACTCACGACTGGGTCTTATAATGCGAGAATAACAACAATAATAACAACAAATATTTATTATATTCAATCATAGGTTTTTAATTTCATCCAAATTTATTTTAAGTAATAAAATAATAAATATTGTTGAATGGATGAATAAACAAGTGAATATAGGCTTGCTCATTGCTAGCTTAACTCCCAATAGTCTTTCTCCTTTTAATTTTTGTACATTTTGCTTGGTAACATTCTATATAGAATTATTATTAGGTCTTTTTTGCATATGTGCAATCTCATCAGAATGGAATTATAGACCTTTCAGAAACAGAAGATGAGATTTATTTTTCTTTCTATCTCCACCAGTTTCAGGATCAGTATGTAGTAGGAACTTGATCATTCTGATGGTAATGATGATGATGATGTTGTTAAAGATAATGGTAATAAAACACCTGCGGTAAAAAGAATTTAATTCTACTGTCAATGGCTCACTCATTTCAAGCCATGCCTGGCTATATTTCATTATTTTCAAAGAAAGCCACCATGATAAACATCAGAGTTCATTGGAACTATAAAAACATCAGTTATCCTTAAATTTGTCACTGCTTCTATCTCATGTTGAAGAGGCCTTTGACAAGGTCTCAGTGCGTACCCGCAATGACATGAGCCTGAAACTCACAAATGTGCCCACACTAGTTTACAGACAATCGAGTGATTCTTAGGGAGAACAACAGCTTGAGCTAAATTTTTATCAGTGAAGCCTGTTCTTCCACAATCAAAGAATTTTTTACTCTCAGTTTTGCTTAAAAATATGGTGCTCTTTTTTTTTTCACTCTATTTAAGGTCATCCTGCCAAGGGTAGAATACAAATGAGTAAAGATGGATCCAAAACATATGAAAATGAGAGAACTTCTTCACTGAAACATGACAGAGTAGCCAGAATTATTTTACAGTCAATGTCTGTTCTCAAAAAAGTTAGTTCAAAAAGTTAACACAGCTCTTAGTGGGTATCCTTAGGGCTGGAGCTTTTCGTGAAACGCCCTTTACAAATACCAATTTAATAAAAATAAAACCTGCTAAAGTCAGTACTTAAAAACATTTAGAGGGAAGGATTGTGGGTTATTGATTCCCCTGTCACCTTTTCTGTTATTTGTTTTTGTAAAGTATACATTAGGCCTTATTTACTCTGGACTAGACAAAGTTATCATAGCTTCTGATCCTGCCCGGATAATTTTACCCCAAGTGACTATTAAACTCTAGAAATAAAGCTATTTAAGGACAAGAGGTTGTTGGGTTGATTAGAAAAGTCTCAGGATGAGGTTTTGAAAGTTTGTCAGTTTGGAACAAGGTTTTATCTCCTTAATCAACTGAAGCTAATATCTTAATCATGAAGCCGAGATTTCTCTTTGCAGATACTACTTTACCACCTTCACATGGTTCAAATACAAGGCAGTTTTTCTCCAGCAGTCAGAAAAATCAGCTACCCTCTTTTCTATCTCATCTTCTTTATATTTTCTTGTGAACTCTTAAGGGTTATGCCTTTTTCCAGTTCCTGAAAATAAGCAATTTCTAAGCCATTGTAATCCTGATGTTGTATCTTTAACTTTTAAGATACTAAGAGACATACAAATGAACTTAAGATATTATAAAGCAAAGCATATGTGCATTGATGGTTATAATCCCTTACTTTGTTCTGACTTTAAATAAGACAAAACAGACAAAACAAAACATATATAAAACACATTTTTTTGATCCTCAAAACAATTTTGGATGATAAGTTGAGAAGAAAAGCTATTCTGGGATTTCAGATGAGAAAACATAGGTTTACAGAAAGACTTTTTCAAAGCCTGAAAACAATAAATGGTGAAACTAGAACATCACTGTGCATCTTCTGATATTAAAAAAGTGGGTTTCCTGTCCCACACAGAGCTGTCACTCAACCTCCATGAAAAAATGGGATGACTACTCCCAAACACCTAGCAAACACCAATGCATTTTAAAGTAAGCATCCAGGGATTACAAAAGCCAAGAATAGTTCTTTTTTATTCTTTTACAAACAGCAGCTGTTGATAGTCTACAACACTTCTAAAAACTCAGCAAGACACTTATATTAGAGTAGTTTGAATATTTAAGATTGTGCTCCATAGAATTCAAATTTATCCCCAAGCTTCTGATGCCAGATCGTAGAGGTCTGCCATTACTCCTTTTTGTGTTTCTTTGGTATTTTCCCCAGAGAGGAAAAAAGATCACATCAATGAAGAATTGCCAATGTGATTACTTCTAGAGTGATAAACCAACCAACCAAAAGGATAGACCTAAGTACATATTTGTAATAGTCAATATTTTCAATCATATTTGTGGCTATGTGTGGGTAATGTATTGTATCTATATAGCTATTACTATTTATGTAGATGGTACTAATGATAATCAAGGAGTTTATTACATTATTTTAAACATTTTAATAAATTAATGAATGATGATAGAGGTCAATTTTCACAAAAAGTGCAGTAACTCTTTCAATGCAATTCTTACACATGTATAAATGGTTTATTTGATGAATAATTATCTAAAATTAATTACTTAAACTATAGATAGTTTTCTTTAAAAATAGTTCATCAAAATGTGTTGGAAAGAGTACATTAAAAGTGTAACAAAAATACTGGGGACAGAGGCCAATTTTCCTTTTTTTTGTTTGTATCTGAGGCACCTCCTCAGGACCTGTAGACAATAGTCATGCACTGTATGTTCAATTCTTGGGCATGGGCATGTAATTTTGAATTAAGAAGGGCCATTGGAGTCTTTCTATACAATCTCTCGTTCAAAATTTCCTCATAACCTATTTCTTCATGAATATCTATCTTTGCTGGAATAGTTCAGTAAGAGGAGTTCTATGTTGCAAGATACAAAGAGACAAGTTCTTCAATTGTTGAAAACTTTCTCATTTGAATCAAAACCAGAAGCCCTGTAACTCCCTTGCAATGGTTTAATTTGAGTCATTTGTAACAGAAGAGAGAAAATCTGTTGCATTTCTATTTCTCACTGTTTTTAATATTAATAATTCTTATTTTTGTCTAAAGGCAACATATAGCTAGTTTCTTTGATAGTTCTTAGAACAATACAATTTCTAGACCTTTTGCAATATGGAGGAACTTCCTTTAACCCCAACTTCCATTTTGCCAATGCTTCCCTAAAAATGAAGAACCGTTAGTGAAGCCTAAGCTTCAGAAGTGATTTGACCTATGTAAAATGTGGCAGAACTATGTCCATTATGTCAACAAAATCCATATATTAATGAAGTCTAATTCTATTTGTACTACATTATGCCCTTCTATTCATTTCACATAGAGGTTTTTAAGGCAGGCTTTCCTGATCCCAAACTCATTGAATTAATCTTTTTGGAACTAAATTCAAAACTATAACATTTTCCCAGTTTTTTTAATGCTATTGATGACGAAGTATTGCTTCAGTCAGGAGGATGATTTTGAATCTAAAGTCAGCTATGGTATTATCTATTTTCTTAGTTTTGTATAATCATAATTTTGATAAACATACTTTTGATAATATCATTTAAATCTGGTGAATCCCTGAGTTTTGCAAAGTCAAAGGCAGAATTGTGGAAACACCACATAGAGGACTATTTTAAGTTGAGGAAGAACTGTTATATGACATTTTAAGTGGCTGTCAGAGTAATTTTTCTACCAATTATGAATCTATATATCTATGTTATCCTAAAACTCACATTCTTCCATTTAACAATAAGAATGTTATATAAGACTTTGAGAGAAGTTAAACAAAAAAACAACAGAACCTGGATCTAAGGAATTCACTTGTTTCAACTACCTTACACAATGTTTACAATGACAAAGCAAACAAAAACACCAAGTGGGGGAAGGTTTCCTTAGTCAACAAATGGTGCTGGATAGTTAGCAAGCCACATGTAGGAAAATAAAACCAGATCCTCATCTCCCATCTTATACAAAAAATCAACTCAAGGTGGATCAAGGACTTAAATCTAAGACCTGAAACTATAAAAATTCTAGAAGATAACATCAAAAATACCCTTCTAGACATTGGCTTAGGGAAAGATTTCATGACCAAGAACCAAAAAGAAAATGCAACACAAACAGAGAGTTGGGACTTAATTAAACTTTTTGCATGGCAAAAGGAACAGTCAGCATGGTAAACAGACAACCAACAGAGTGGGTGAAATTTTCATAATCGATAGATCTGACGAAGGACTAATATCCAGAATCTACAAAAAACTCAAATTAGCAAGAAAAAAATCCTATCAAAAAGTAGTCTAAGGACATGGATAGACAATTCACAAAAGAAGATATACAAATGCCATCAAACATGACAAGTGACTAACAAACATGAAAAAATGCCCAACGTCACTAATGATTAGGGAAATGCAAATTAAAACCACAATGCATTACCGCCTTGCTCCCATAAGAATGGCCATAATGGAAAAATAATAGATGTTGGCATGGGTGCAGTGAAAAGGGAACACTTCTACACTATTGGTGGGAATGTAAGCTAGTGCAACCACTGTGGGAAACATAGTTTGGAGATTCCTTAAAGAACTAAAAGAAGATCTACCACTTGATCCAGCAATCCCACTACTGAGTATCTACCCAGAGGAAAATAAGTCATTTATATGAAACAGATGCTTGCACATGCATGTTTATAGCAACACAATTCACAATTGTAAAAATGTGGAACCAGCCCCAGTGCCCATTAATCATCGAGTGGATAAAGAAACTGTGGTATATACTTATGATGGAACACTAATCAGCCATAAAAAGGAACAAATTAATGGCATTCACAGTAGCCTGGATGGGATTGGAGACCATTATTCTATGTGAAATTACTCAAGAATGGAAAACCAAACATTGTATGTTCTCACTCATAAGTGGCAGCTAAGCTATGAGGATGCCAAGGCATAAGAATGATACAATGGACTCAAGGAGAAAGGGTGAGAAGGAGGTGAGGGAAAAAGACTACAAATTGGGTTCAGTGTATACTGCTCGGGTGATGGGTGCACCAAAATCTCACAAATCACCCCTGAAGAACTTACTCACATAACCAAATACTACTGGTTCCCCCAAAATCTATGGAAATAAAAATTAACAATAAATAAATAAATAAATAAATAAATAAATAAATAAAATATTTGCAGTGACAGTTTTGGCATGACAAATCCAAACTGACTCATCAATTATCTGTTTAATAATACACTATAACATTTGAATATAATAAAACAACAAAACAGTCCTCTAATTCTCAATGTCCACTTTTTTGTTCATTAATATTTTGTTTTGGCAGAAGGTAGACCAGCATAGTTTCAAAGTATGTGAGACAGTTTTGTTTATTGTTTGCCACATCCTATTTTTAATTTGATAACAATTTTTGGAGAAAATTATGTTTTTCTTCAAGAATTACAAAATGTGGATAAATGAGTCCATAGTATACGGTACCGTATTTTTAGCAAGTTTTTAAAATTTTGTTTAGACTTCTTAAATTTTACTTTTTAAATGACAAGTAAAAATTGTATATATTTAAGGGGTGCAAGGTGATGTTTTGATACCTATAGTATATGTAGTTATTAGATCAAGGTAATTAGCATATTCATCATCTCAAACATTGATCACTTCTTTATGTTGGGAACTTTCAATATTCTCCTTCTAGCTATTTGAAACTGTATATTATTGTTAATGATAGCCACCCTACAGTGGTATAGAACATGTTTTATGTTTTTTTTAATTTGAATATTTTAAACTTATTAGATGCTGAAAGACATTTTATACCTTGGCCTCAATTCTTTTTCATACTGTAAAATATGAACAAAGACTCCCTTGTGGGAGAGATCCATAAGATTTTGCATCTTTTTTTTTTAAACATGTTTTGAAGTTATCCTGTTTTTAATTCAAATATTAGCAAGTGTCCTTTGGATTTTCTTTTCTTCCCCATACTTAAGGCTTATTTTCTGTTTACCAACAAACCAAGCAATCAACCAGCCAACCAACCAATTAAAACAATAAAATCTCAGCATTTCTGTGAGTTCATTGATGGAGCATTTTGTGAGTTCATTTATGAGGCATTTTAATCCTACTCTGCTTCCTGATTATTGTGATGAGGTGAAGGTTTACAAAATGGTGAAGAGGACCACAGGGAAAGAAACAGAAGAGGAGTATCCGTAATGTGTTCTTGGGTCTTCACATGTCTATTTTATAATCATTGTTCAATCTAAAGTTATGTTCCAGGGGCCTCAGACTAAGCCTTGGGAGTCCAAACTCTAAACAAATTGCCCTGGTATAGATGCTGAACTCTCTATTCTTTCCATGATTAGGACTGCCTCCAAAAAGAAGGTAAATGACTTGCCTCATAGAGTTACTACCTGTAATATGCAGCAGGAAAAGAAGGCAGGCAATGAATCATAAGGCTGTGAAGAGTGGAAAAAGACATATGGTGAAAAGGAAGAAGAAGAAAGACTGCATGGATCTAATTAAAAAGCAGAACTTGAAAAATGCTTGAGAAACTGGAAATTCCAGTTACGCAGATTTTATTACTACACAGGGTATGCTTATATAAAAATATCACATATCCCCCATAAATATGTACTACCATTATGTATCCGTAAAAATTTTTTAAAAGAAGCAAAATTGAGTTCATCTATTGAACGTACTACAAATCTGTGTAACACTTCAAATACTTTTGGACTAGATTCCTTTAGGGATAAAGATTTTTGGGTCTATATGAAACTTGGCTTCTTGTATTGGCATTGCAAATGGATTTATCTGTGTTATCATCTTTATTTAAACTCACTCATTCTTCCTCTTTCACTGTGCTTCCCATTTTGCCAAGAAGATTCACTTTCAATTACACATACATCGTAACACTAAAACATTAGTTTCACTTGCCTTTGGTTAATAACTCACCTTATATTAAACATCCATCAACATAAAATCAGCATAACAACTTTTATGAATCCCTTTATCATCAGCACATTCTAAATGCTTATACAATTCACTCTCTGGATTCATATAGGAACTTGCTTAATAGCCCTTAAAGTTACTATAAACCGTGGTTGCTTTCAATCATAGGAATATTATTCATATTTTCAGAGTGAGCACATTTTTGGTAATTGTTAAAGTTTAAAACCACCATAGGTGGTGGATATAGGTGTAGTTATCCTTATAATCCAAAAAATATTGTTTTTTTTCAAATAGTCATGGAATCTTCAGAATTTTCAGCTTGCTTCCATTCTTCTAATCTATCTTGAAATACAGGTTTGAATGAAGAGACAGACACACATAGTGAGAGTTTTCAATGGAGAGAATTTCCAAGTGTCCCAGTGTCTGGTTTGGCATGATGGTGACACAGGTGGTTATTTTGACTTGAGGCTGACTCATAGTCACCTATGGAATCTCACCTCAGTTGCCCCGTAGTGAAGACCTTATGTTCAAGCGAATGTCATTACTGAGTGCTGAATTGGTTTGCAGGCAGTCAATGAGCTCTAACTGAGAACTATACATAGACAAAGGAATGTTTCTGGAAGGACTAAAGGAGCAGGGAAAGGGATGGTGAGAGTCAGACTATGACATATTTTCCCTTTTTCATTTGTGCCTAGGCCCATCCTTGAATGATGCTAGCTGTTTTTCTGGCAATTCAGCAATGATGCATATGGAAATGGTGAAAGCTATTTAAAAATAATTACATTCATAGAAAATGGCAATAAATATGACAATAATAGATACAAAATGAATTTTAGATGCCATAATTTTTCTTCCTGCCACTAACATTTTCACTTTATCTGGACTATTCAAAGAGTAAGACATAATTTAACAAAATCTGATCCCTATAATCAGGTTGCAATATTTCATATTCAGCTCAGTCCATATCTTCAAGATGACATGTACAAATTGTATGGGAAGGAATAGAACAATATAAAAGAAAATCACATTTTTGCAATCATTCAACATAGACTTGTGAAATGATTACTATTTGTCCACTGTATACATACTTGGATTAATTTTTATAGGAAAGGTAAGATAAGTTGATGCTGAGGACTTCATTTCTGAGGATTTCTTGGTTTAACAAAACAGCATATGAACAAGATATCATAATCAATAAAATACATTTGCTGCCTTGACACAAACTAGTGTGATGACCTTGGGCTAGGGGGTTAAGTCTTGAAAAAGGAATAAATACCTTTAGGAACTATTGAGGGGAATAAAATATCAATTAGAAATATTATAGTGCTCTAAGTGTATTTGTACTCCAAGTTGTAAAACAGGTCACAGCAGTTTTAAGAGTAGAAAATAAGATAGATTACAATGAAATCAATGGGCTGCATTGGATTGTTGTCTAAGAATTAAATGAGAGATATGGATGGTGAGTTCTGAATCTGTCAGGGGAAAGATCAGCTTTGTGGGGGCAGAAGGAAGAAGACACCCCAATGAGGTTAAAGTTTGAAAATGAGACAGTCTTTGAAAGCAGGGAGGGATTCAGAATAAAATAATAATATGAAAGCAATGTCATAAAGAGAGGTATGGTGAAAAAAATATATACAATATATGATGAGGGATAATGAGAAGACAGTAAAATATAAACCACATATAAATTGCTTATGCATAATTACTAAAGAGATAGAACCTGAAGGTATTTTTGATAAAAATTGACTCCTATCAACATCTTATCAAAATGGATATTTTGTTCTAAAATGCTATAGTGTATAGCACTGATATTACACATTGTGTATGAATTGCCATCAGTAGACCATGTGTAAATGAAATTTGCTAGATTGACATTTATTTTGTCGTAGCAAGCCCCAGTTTTTTCATTTAAATAGAATGATGAACACTGTCGACTTCAATAATTCAGAATCCAACAGACCTTATTCAGGGCTATTGCCATCAACAAGTTGAGAGGACATTGCTCACCTTGTGTTCTATGTGTAGGACACCGCTGGGTTGGGGACTACACAGTATTTGTGGCAGCAGATACAGACTCTGACTATAGCATCTGTTTTATGATGTGTGTGTGTATATTTGTATGAGTAAGTGGAATGTCAAAGAAAGTGTTCTGGAATTTCTTGGGCAAGACATTTTCCCGGGCTGTTTAAAGATGTCATTTTACGTAACCTTCCCAAAATCTTTATTGGATAGATATTATAACCCCCATCTAACAGATGAAGAAACTGAAGTTTACATTATTTCTTGTCCAAGTCACAGTTTTGCACTTGGTGAAACTAGGTTACATATGTAGATCTATCTTAAGTTTTGATATATTAGGGGCGTGTGTGTGTGTGCGTGTGTGCATGTGTGTTTGTGTTTGTAGTGTGCTTTCTTAGAAGGTGGGCTGCAATTATTACATGCAGAGCATTATTCCACAGCCTGAATAGGATTCCAAAGGACATAAAACAGAATTTGTCCTTACAGAATTTACTTAGAAGAAACAAAGGACAAAGAAATAAGAAGTTTAAATTATAGTATCAGGGATTGAAAAGAAAAGAAAAGCAAAAGGAATGTATGACTCATTAACGAATGAATCTTTCTAAAATTTACTGTTATGAGGTTCAGTCTTCAAGGAAAGAGGGAATGTAGCATCAGCAATTCACTTATCCATTTATCTAAGGACTCATTTCTGGGGTATTATATTGCTGTGCCAGACTTACAATCTCAAAATGAGCCAGAAATTATTTAAAAATTATTTTTGGTGGGGTGTGGTGGCTCATGCCTATAATCCCAGAAGTTTGGGAGGCTGAGGCTGGGTGACATCACTTGAAGTCAAGAGTTTGAGACCAGCCTGGCCATCATGGCAAAAACCTGTCTCTACTAAAAGTACGAAAAATAGCAAGGCAGTGTAGAGAATGCCTGTAGTTTCAGCTACTTGAGAGGCTGAGGCAGGAAAATTGCTTGAACCCGAGAGGCAGAGTTTGCAGTGAGTCGAGATCATGCCAGTGCACTGCAGACTGGGTGACAGAACAAGACACCGTCTCAAAAATACAAATAAATAAATATCTTTGTTTTGGTGGTGGTTGTTGCTTATAACACCAAAGCAAGGCCTTCACTTAGTCTTTTGAATAAGGTCATTCTATGAAGGCTAGAAGTTTTATAGTAGATGTGGCCCTGCAAAGTTCCTCCTCTCCTGGGTCTTTATTTTATTCTTCTATTGCTGTTGTTGCTTTTTTCTTGCAAACATATTGCCCACATGGAGATCAGATAGGCCTGGCACAGAGTTTAAGTCAAATGCCACATCCAATAATGTGTGCTTACAATAATGTAAATATCTTGTACACTGGATGCTTGTTTCATGACTGTCTCTTCCACTCAGTTGTAAACTCTTTGAAGGGTAGGATTGTGTTGTATTCGTTTCCTTAAAATCTCCCACACCTTTTCTGAGAGCTACTAATAAATACTGGGTAAATAAATAAATGAACCCATTGCTTTTATGTAATTGACTAGGCTTTTAAGCCACACTTGTTTCTTATTATTCAAGGTTTTGGAATCATCTACTTTTTATGAATCTCTGAAACACTGTCTGTGCCATAAAATATAGTATGTAGCTATGTATCATTTTGCAACATTCTCTAATTTTTTCATATGCATGAGTTTGTCTTAATTGCAAAGCAGTTATTGGGGGAGCTGAGTCTAAGTGATAATCTTTCCTATATGAGATATAGGAAAACCTGTATCTTATACCCTATTGAGACTTATACAATGTTAGATATATGGTAATTTCACTGTAAAGTCTCATTGATTGAATCTCTCTTTCTCCCTCTCTTTACGTATGTGTGTATATATACATATGTATATATGTATATATCTTGCAGAGTGTCTATATAGAGATATATAAGATATAAATATAGATAGATACAGATGGATATAGATATACACAGATATATGTACTTGTTTATATTCTGTACAACTTGAACCCAAACTTGATGGAATTTCAACTCACTATCATCTGAGAACACTTTACCTCTCAATAATCAGCGCTGTTTGAATTAAAAGAAAGCAAGCAAATGAGCAATGCTCTTTGTTCAGTGTGACCCCCACGAGAAACAATCTTCCTCAAATGTTTGGAATTCTGGGTTTTCATAAACTTGCCTGAAAAACTTAGATTTCTTTGATCCTAAGGCCCACAAATATAATGGAGAAAATAAGCAATTTGGTGTGCAGGACTGCTGGAATAAATGTGAATTAGAGCTTTGCGATGTGAGTAACACTGTGTCTTTTTACGTTTATCCCCGCCATCGTGTGCTCAAATCACCTTATCTGGTAATACACTCATCCAATCACTCTTGCAGTACACATCTCCCTAAATATCCCCTGGCTTGAAAGAGAGAAATATTGTCATGATCAAATCTAGTACTCTAGTTTCCTTCAATGTACACTTTTACTAACTTCAAAGAGAATTTTGCCAAATGAGTGCTACAGTAATTATTCACTTCTGGGCCACAGGCATTATTTCACCTAGACAGTACTTTTCCAGACTGATGGACAGTATTTTTATGGTTGCTCATAGAAAAATGAAATCACTTACTACAATTTGATTTTTATGTTGCTGTGGTTCGATAGAGGTGTCAGCCACCTTGCTTTTAGAATTGAGCTAATATAAAACAGTTCAAAAAAGCTGGTGTTCTCACAAAGAAAAAAGAAGAAATATAAATGTGAGTTCCAATTTTAGGGCAATCAAGGCTCTAAAATATACAGCCAAACTATGAATAATAAAATCTGTTTTTACAAAGCTGAACTTACTAAACACATATCTAATTTGACTTTGAGACATCATACTTTTCAAAGCTTTTGTCTTAAAAATTCTCTTTTCTGTCTGTCTGTGCAAATCATCCCTGCTATAAAATTAGTCACTCCTGGCAATAGAGGCTTATTAAAATGAAGTGATGGCATAGGTAATGAATCTGAAAAAGGCAAGGGTCACAGGAAAATGTCCTCCCAGAGCCAGCGGCGATGTGTGCTTGGAGTCCAGGGGCAAGGCTTACTGAGAAAGGATGCATGGCTTTGCTTACTCCTCCAGGTTCAGGATGAAAAAGCTAAATTGCTTTAGCATATAATCTCTATGCAACAGCACCACCAATTAGTATACTATTGTGTTATATTTTTGTCTATTTTAATATACTGACTCTTCCACTAGATTGAAAATAGTTTAAGCTTTGAAATCAGAGTTTTAGTTCACCGTGTTTCTGGTGCAAGTAACTTTACTTTGCGAAGGCTTTGTAAAATTGGATTTTTTGTGAATATTAAATGAAATTCTCATAAGAAATCCTTGCAGAGTGTGTAGTTTATGGTGGGTGTTCAAGAAATTCTCTATTGTTCTTTTTTTCCCCTGCAGTTCTTAGGATGGCTGGTAGTAGGTGTGTAGCAGGGTATTAAAATTACCAGTTCTAAAGCTGACTGCACTCACATCTAGGTTCTACCACTTACTACCTCTAAGTCTTTGGGCTTTTCATCTCTGTGCCTCAGTTATTTCACCTATCAACTGAGAATCATAAGACTTTCTATTTTATAAGATTCTTGTGGACAGCCAATGAAGTAGTAAGTGTAAAATGCTTATAACATTGTCTCACTTAGTACATGCCATAGACATGCTTGCTATTTAAGGGAGTGATTACGTGCCCTGGAACATGGTGTCACAGTTTGTGTTTGATGGGAGTAAGAGAGCTCTCATGTGCATGTGCCACTGTGGATACTGATGGAAGACCTCAGGAACTGAGTAGAGCCAAAATCCTTAATCAGGAAAGGCAAGGTATGGTAGTCATCAAATTTTGCAAACAAACTGAGAATTCAAGATTTTACAAAGGCAAGCAATTGACATTCATTGAAAAGTCAAAGAAAGTGCGAACAGGAAGACTTAGATATTGTCTTCTGAATATCATAAAGCATTTATCTGTTGACAATAGGCCATGCATCAAATGGAACTTTCCACCTTTACTCCCTACCTAAGAAAATGGGGCTGGATCCAACCTGGATGTCCAGGTGAAGAAGTGGTACCTCAAAAAGGTTCAGGGTCATTTTTGACAATTAGCTTTCAGTGAAAAATGACCAAAATATGCTTTGTAGTACAGAGAGAACTGGATCAAGGGCAAAGTAGAATTTCTAGCCCACAGACTCAGTTACCACCATACTGGATAAATAAGTTTAAAAAATTACTTTATAATTTGAGATAATGAGTCTGAAATTAAAGTTGGCTTGGGATTTATAAAAAATAAATAAATAAACAAAAATCATACATTAGAAAGAAATTACTAAAGCCAGTCACAAAATTGCCAAACTTCTACTTGGGGAGGCCTTATCTAGTGTGATGTTGAAAGGAGCCTGAGATGGATATTCTTAAAGGATGCCAGCCAAGATAATGTGGAAGATGTAGGACTTCTAAAAATGCAAGGACTAGCAAGAGTAAAAATAGATGTGAAATGGTAAAACATCAGGATTCAGGTCAAAGTCAAGTTAGTGAATCTCTCTCTACTTCATCTTCTGTAGTACAAATAAAGCCCGTCTTTTCCTTCTGCCACTTCTCTATGAACTGTTCTAAGAACCTCTTTTAAATAGATTATTTGTAACTGTATTATCACTTTGCGTTGTGTGAGGTTTGCATTCTGACGGGATTCTTAAGAAAAGGACAAGCATTTAAAATGCAAAGAAGTGCCTCTATAATAGCAGACTTCTAAGTAGAGCATTGCCATTTGGGATAAATGTGGTCCTTCCAATCACAGACACTCTGCCTTCCCTTAAAGACCAGACCCAACTCAGGCCACATTCTTTTTTCTCTCACTGATCCCCTCTGCATGAGAGAAGAACATTTAGGTCACTTCAGCCTGTAACATTAAAACAAATGCTGATAGTTCAAGGTTAATAGATGCATAAAACAAAAGTAATTCTGTGTCAAAGCTGAGATGACAGGCGATTTGACTTGAGGCAGCCTTACAATCACTCTTTTACATGTGC
This sequence comes from Piliocolobus tephrosceles, assembly GCF_002776525.5. NCBI lineage: Eukaryota > Metazoa > Chordata > Mammalia > Primates > Cercopithecidae > Piliocolobus > Piliocolobus tephrosceles. The sequence goes on from NC_045451.1 coordinate 41,294,513, forward strand.
TCCGTGCTGAGACCAGGCGAAGGCGTTATGTTTCTGACATTTACTTGTCAGGAAGGTATGACAATAGAGATTGCTTCTATCTTTGCTGCTCCCAGATGTTAACCTTCTAGCTTTAGTTTGTAATTGGGGTTCTGTGGGGCTTTAACATTTTCTATTGATTCAATAGAAGCGATAACATTTCCAATCATAAGACAGCATTATAGAAATATCAGGCAATTCACATATCAGAATGTTTGATAGCTGGGCTCACCGCATTAATTTCTGTCACCTTTGCCAGGAACCCTTTATCCTCTTTTTAATACTGAAGGACACCTGGGAGTAGTTGCTGCCACTTTTATTGTTCAATAAAGTAGACAAAAGTTTCAATTAACAACCAAGGGGCCTCTAGGAAATTGTGAATGAGAATATATTTTACTCATTTTACTATATTTCTTTTTTCTAATGTGCCATCTGTGACTTTGAGGCTATACTTCACTCAGCAAGCACACACACACACAGTCCTCCCAATCCAGTTTGATTTATATTAAAACATTCAGCCAAGGAAAGCCAAAAGGGGTTAGCGAGAATGTTGAGAAAAATTTGCAATAAAAAGAAAAGCTCAGGCAAATGCAACTGGACCACAGTGAGGCAGGAGGTGCACTGACTTTATGTCTCTGCCTTTAACCCTGAGACTGAAGTACCAAAGATTCCTCTTCTATTGTGTAACTAGTACCATTTGAAGAAAAAAATACATATACGGTATCATTCGCTTACTCACAATCTCATTCTTTTATGAAACACTTGTTTTCCTGAGGATTAAAATGTTTATTAACTATATTTTTAAAATAATGGAAGAGAAAATAAAATGATATCTATAATGTGAAATTAAACATGTGACAATAGTATGATTTTTCTAGATGACCTGTCCTGCCTTACTTTAATACAACCATTTCACTTCTTCATGTACATTTTTGATTTCACTGCTTTCCTTGTGCTGTTTTTCTCTATTGTTACAATTTAAGCAAGCACTATCACTTTTCCGTCTTGCTCATCTGTCCACCCATGCCTGCATTTCACGAACAAGCTCAGTCTACCTTCTCGATGAGAAACCTCTTGACTGTCCTCTCTTTCCTCTCTTCTAAATTATATAAACAGTGATTTCTAACTCAAAGTCATAGACTCTCCTGAGAATCTGGTAGTTTTGTTGTAAAATTATGCAATTGCTTTTATGAGTTAATAAACTTTATAATTGACCTTAAGGTAAAGACCCTTAGACAAAAGCATTCGTTGACTTGTACGAATGTTCAATATATAACTTGTCACTTCAGCTTGTCGATATCTTTGCTATCCTCCACAGCTCAATGTTACGTAAAATACAGATGTCAATGTCACTTTATTATAATTATCTAATACAGTCAGCCCTCTATATCTATGGGTTCTGCATCAATGGATTCAACTAATGGAAGATTGAAAATATTTGGAAAAAACATATCTATACTGAACATGTACAGGCTTTTTTTTCTTATCATTATTCCCTAAAAAATACAGTATAACAACTGTTTACATAGCATTTACATTGTATTAGGTATTGAAAGTAATTTAGAGGCAATTTAAAATACACAAGAGTATGTGCATAGGTTACATACAAATACTGTACCATTTTATACCTGTGACTTGAGCATTCGAGAATTTTGGTGTCTGCCAGAGGTCCTGAAACAAATTCCCAATGAATACCAAGGGATGACTAAACATTAATTAAAACGTTAGATTAAAAAAAAAATAGTCAATTAGTTCAATTCTAGAAACTTCTACAAAGTGTACTTTAATTAATCAGCCTCATTTTGATATGGCTATTCAAATAATATTCAGTGGAAACAAGCTTCCCTTTATTTAATCTATATTTTTACATTTTGTTTTCAAATTTAATGAAGGGAACACTGTCAAATATTTGGTGGAAATCTGGACAAGAAATATCTACTGACAAAGAAACTCAGCTATTGAAACGTGCCTTGTTGTAATAGCTACTCAGGAAGTTCTGCTTTTGTGTATGCCTTTGTTAGGCACTTACAAGCTAGCCCCTTAATAACTCATAGAACTGTGTCTGAAAGTTAGATTCTTCTTACTGGTTTATAGTTCATGATAAATTTGATCCTTCTATTGAAAATGTTATTGATATTTTCTCATAGCCTGATTTAGTATGAATGAACAAAGCCATGTCTAAGAGAAACTAAGTTAACAATGCCATTGTATTTGAAGAATAAGGGTTTGCTATTGTCATCAATATACAGAGATGAACTCTATGAAGAAACACTGGAAGTTTAGCAAAGCAAACAGAATATAGTTGCTACTTTGCCAAATTTCTTTATTAAATTATTATTTTGTCCTGCCCACTGGATTGGTGAAGATACTGTCCACAGTTTTTGAGTTCTTTGGAACATTGTCTACTTTTATTCTCTCAGTGTGGTCAATGGGCCAGTACCATTGACATCACTTGGGAGCTTGGTAGAAATGCAGACTTGGGTACCAAATGAGAAATTCTGAGTCAGAGTTTGAATTTCTCAGGAGATTCTCAGGAGATTCATATCCACATTAAGGCTTGAGAAGCACTGGTATAGATGGTCTCTCTGTCTTCAAACATAGTCCCTTTAATTACCTCTACAGCCAAACACCTACCTAATCCATGCTTTATCTGACCAAGAATATCTGTAGTATATAAATTGTTCCATTTACTGTCCAAACAATCCTCAACAAAAACAAGTTGCTCTACCAGATATCATTGTTATCTCATAACAAATTTGATGTTTGATTTCCAGAAAATCACCTTTAACCTTTAGTACCTGCCAGAAGTTAAAATCCTGGTAGTTCATTTGACTTAATTGGTCAGTTTTCCACCAGGCAGTGCTTTCAACAAAGGCTAGTTATAATGCTTTAGATATTAAGAAATTAAGGCTATACATCTTTAGGGTAAACCATATATGAGAAAAATTACTTAATATAGTCAGTGTTTGGGGGTTATCTTAAAGGCAGATAAATCACAGAATCATACATTATGAGCGTTCAAAGGGATCTTAGAAAACTACTTCTTAATTGTATTTTGCAGAAGGTTATGTGTGCAATAAATGTTTATGGAAAGAATAGAAAGTTGAAAGGAATTTTGTGATGTAGCAATATAGATAAGCTATTGTATATCAGATGGAAAGACTATGTGGTATTATACCATTCAATAGTAATTTCATAGAATATGGTCCTCTTTTTATTTTTATTTTTATTTTTTTTTAAGACAGAGTCTTGCTCTGTCACCCAGGCTGGAGTGAAGTGGCATGGTCTCGGCTCACTGCAACACTGCAACCTCCGCCTCCCAGGTTCAAAGATTCTCCTGCCTCAGCCTCCCAAATAGCTGGGATTATAGGCATACACCACCATGCCAGACTAATTTTTGTATTTTTTTAGTAGAGACAGGGTTTCACCGTGTTAGTCAGGCTGGTCCCAAACTCCTGACATCATGAAGTACCCACCTCAGCCTCCCAAAGTGCTGGGATTACAGGAGTGAGCCACCACACTTGTCTGGGTCCTCATTCTTTATGGTCCCTTTAGCTGACCTCTTTGACTTCCATCAAGGAGAGAGCTCTTCCACCTCAGAGGCTTTGTCAGGCAGGAGACAGACATTTCTCTCAGTCACAGTGTAGAAGCCAGACACCAGTTTTTTGAAACCAAACAAATAATGCAATTTGTCAGTCTGCAGATAGAGTGTTTCTGCCTTCAGATTCAAAATGGTTTTCATTTATTCATGTAAAAAAAAGAAGCATTTCAGTTATAGTTGTAATATTTACTTATCTGGTTTCCTCAAGATGGATAACAAATGCAGTCAGAACTTCCATGCATCAAAAAGATGCCATTTCATAAAATGGCAATACAATTCCATATTACAATAAAAACAGATACAATTCAAAATGCCTCAAATAGTTCCAAAAGCAATTATGGCATTTCAGAAGTAAACATTACTTCCAAACTCATAACCACCCATGAAAATTATTTCACTAGGGTAAGTTAAGGAAGCAACTATTTACACATTTTGTGTCTTTCTTATTTTTCAAAGCCAACTATGAAAAAAGTGCTTCCAGCAAGTAGTGTAGTCCAGAGTGCAGTAGAACCCTTGGTCATTTACTTAGGAGCATATACCTGTTTTAAGCTGTGGCTCAAACCATTTACGGTAATAAAGGTATAAAATTCACATTTTCATCCACCGGAACAAGATCTGACCAGTACCATCTGTAGGGGAATAGTGTCTAAGATTAGCAGTCTTATTTCTTTGCCTAAAAGAATAGCAGAATAAGCTCCTTTTAAAGGCTGAAAAGAGTCATTCTTCATATCCTGTCCAGAATAATGCTGAATTATTTCTCAACTACAAGTAGTGTTTCATAAATCACAAAAAGAATAAATCTTATTAAATCAGTTGTAGATTACAAAAACCTAAAGGCAAGGTCCATTCTCCAAAGGACAATGCTGTCCTCACTGATTTTTTATCCTTTTACTTATTTAAAAGGAGACAGCTTCTTTGAAATCTACTTAACTGAAAAAAGAGTCTTTTTTCCTTTTTGCAGGAAGTCAAGTGGCAAATAACCATGGTGGGCCAAGCCATCCACTAAATATCTAAATATAATTCTTACACTTTGACACATGTATGTATAATGGAGAGAGTGTTTATACTGCATAATATGTAAATAGATAATTTTTACAATGGAATTTTGAAAAAACTGTCATATGTATTACATTCAGAAAATTAAAGAAACAATAACTTTGTATATTTTAAATATTTTGGAAAAGAAAAACATTAATCTTACAATTAATATAAAGCAATAATCCACAACCTATTCTTGAATAGTCAAAATATTTTCTATCGCTAGTTCTTAATCTGATGCATATTATGTTCAGAAAACTCTAGTTTTATGTTTCAGAAAAAATAAACTCACTTTTGAATGTCACAGAACAAAATATGAATGCAAAAGTTATGGTTCTCTTAGCTGTGTGAACTTTGCACATTACAAATAACACATTCAACAAGGTAGATATTTTATAGTCTGCTAGTGATGAAAAATTCAATATGCATATATTTATGTATTGAGTAGATTTACAGCCAACACGCCCACTGCCACTTGGCCTCAGTTCACTTTCACGTCCTTGAAAAGAACACATTTCACACATTTTAAAAAACATTTAGAAGATTTAAAAGCATTTGCCAATGTCACAAAGCAACAGCAAATGGTATACGCATCTCTAATAAGTTAGCCTAGAAATACAGAATATAAAATGTGCAATGGGTGTTTTGTATTCTGAACTGAAAAGCTTTCTAACTTTGTTGACTCTCATTGAGGGTAAAGACTGGCTTCAAAAATTTAGGAATGAGTGGAGTTCATTTTGCTCCAATCTGGCACTGATGTGCTGCCATTTGACCAGTATTTGAGAAGTTAAGCTTTACTGAGGGTATTCTTCCACAATAGGAAATGAGTGGCAATCAGTTTAAGCATCATTTTGCACAGCACAAAGTATACTTTTGCTCATTTTGAGATGGTGATACAAAATGTAACATGACAGGGAACAATATTATAAGGAAGATACACCACATACATAACTGGTACTAGCATATAGAAAAACATGGTGGTAGGAAAAATGTTTACTCTGTCTGCTTTTCCCATGCAGTGATTTACCCCTCAGGATTGCCTGCTGTTTTTTTTGTTGTTGTTGTTGTTGTATTTTTGTTTTTCCTGTAATGTTCCCCAGTTTCATCTGCACCTAGAAAAAATGCCTTCCTCATTCATGTATTCAACAAGTATCACTAAGCACCTTCTATGTTTCAGTCACTGAACTAGACTTTGGGGAGGCAATTATGAGCAGGCTGGACAAAGTCTCAGTATTAGGTTTATAGCATAATGAAGAACACACATGAGTAATGGGTCTTAGAATACTGGGTGTGATTAATGCAATGACAGGAGAAGTACCAGGTCTTATGAGGGCCCATTAAAGAGGTGTCTAACATAAACTTAAAGACAGAGAGGAGGATTCCCTGAGGAAGTAACGTTGAAACAGACAGGTTGAGTAAGAATAGGAATAGTCCAGATAAAAGAAGAAAAGAAGCATATTCCTTGAAGAGTAGTTGGCATGCACAAGAATCAGAAGATTCTGAGAGAACACAGTCCAACTGAGGAAATGAAAGAGATTCTGTATGGCTGAGTTTAGTATATAAAGGGAGAAAGTAATAAGAGGTCATAGAGTAGGCACAGAGAAGCGTCAAAAAAAGAAATATGGATTCTACAACCTATCCTAAACATGATGAAGATATCGCTAAGATAGGGGATTGTAGTGGAATGACATATTCATTCTATTTTAATTGTTTCCATTTGCTGTAATGTGGGGATTGAATTGGTAAAAGGTAAGATGAAAGGCAATGGGAAAGCGATTTTGGTAATCCAAGAAAATATGATAATGGCCTCGATAGAGTAATTTTAAAAAAGAAGAAGAAATGAAGAAAGGAGGGACATAAAACTACATCCTCACAATGTAATTTCTATGGCAACAAAGAGACTATTAAGGGTTAATAGGAGATTATATCTTAGGATATTTTTGCCACAAGCTTTCAGAAGTCATTAGTGTTGTAAATATCAGGAATGGAATTGATCTTTAAAGTTTAAATTTTGGCGAGGAATTTTTCAAGTCACTCCAGCTTAGTCTATATTGTTCTTTTCCCTTTACAGAATTTTCTTCTACTTCCACATCATATCTTTTTTTCTTTATAATCTTCATTTTGATATGTGTAAATTAACGTTGATGATGAATATTCTATACGATCTCAGAGTAAAAATTATCTAGCTTTTCCAGAAGTCACTGGTGCTGCCACAGGGTTTACCTAGATGGAAAAGCTACCTAAGATTGGAGTTAGGGATAATTTGCATTCACTGAGTCCTAGCATGCACTTTCTATGGATTATCAAATTAAATAATCACAATAATTGTATGAGGTTATTATTATTATCTTTATTTTGTAAAGAACAAACAAGCTCAGAACTATTAATTAACTTGCCCAAGGTCACAGTTATTACCAGGAGATGGAAAATAGCCTTTCAACTTGTAAGCAAATTTATTTTCTTTCTATTTATCTTACCTTTCTATAGATATCCACAGGTGTTTCATGAAGGCACTTATGGTGGGCTTAAACTCTCCAAAAAAACAAGGAAGCCATCTCAGGCCAGTAAAGAATATAATTCAAAAAGGGAGAGACAGTGATGCTTACAGCACATGTGAAATACAGTGAGTAGAACAATTTGTTTGAAAGCAGAAGATCACATAGGGAAGGTCCTTCCAAATTGATGTCTTCAGAATTAGTCCTTTTTAGCATACAACATGCAGTCATACAATATTAAAAATGTTCACTACTCAAATGTCTTTGAAAAACCTTGGGTTGGATTACATCATCTAAGTTTGTTTTCTGATATAAACTTAGAATGCTTACTATGTTGCTGTGCATCATGACTCTACAACACAAGGTACTTAATATGATGCATTTTCTAAAGCCATTTATACATAGAAAAACATTTTCCTGGGTTCCACAATGCATGACTTGTGAAAATAAAGCCTCCCGGATCCACCCCTACAAAGATATCTAGAGGACACATAACGATTGCCAAGGTAATGGTTGAGTAAGGACTTACTATGAAGAAATAATTAGAAGGCTTTTTCCTTGTGGTGTCAAAAACAGAAGGTTTCAGTATCCTGTAAACGGTGGAAGTTATGTACTATGACTATGGACAATGTTGTCATTGGGGAAAGCTGTTTGGGTAAGGGGTACATGAGGGCTCTCTGTACCATTGTTGCAGCTTTTTGTTATTCAGAAATTATTTCAAAATAAAGCTTTAAAAATGTGGAAGAGTGAAAGATAACAATTTGGTTGGGGTTGGGGGTGATGAAATTATTATGAGCCTAGAACAGGCAGCTCTAAGTTGCGTTTTCAAGATCTTTCACAGGTGAGATGATCTCCCATTGACTAAGAGAGCCAAGGCTCTTTCCATATTACCCTCTTGTGGAGAACTGGACTAGGAACCCAGTGGATGAAAACCTAAAAGAGATGATTCATTATTGTTTATTCAACTCATGTTTGTATCTGAATTGGATAGGGGTTAGGAGAACAAGCACAGGCTGAATCTTTCTCTAGTCATCCAAATAGTGTAAACAGATACGGAGAGTTACTGGGGAACCTTATAGAGAGGTTGGTGTTTCAAATGCTTAATAAAAATTATTAATGATGCTATGGAAACTTACAACAGTCATTTGCTCGATGGAAGTTGTGTCCATACTGTGCCACTCAAACTGAGTGAGTTTATTCACAAAAACATTTTTTTTTGTCAAAATCGTTGATTTGCACTAATAATCAGGCTACTTAGTGATTTTTTAAAAAAAACTTATTACTCTTTCTAAATCTAAGAATTTTTTTTTCTTTTCAAAGCATTTCCTAAAGAGAAGCTGATAAATAACTGGAAGTCTGACATTCCTTCCCCTGCTCTTTTAGATTTGCTAACAGTCTCTGATTCTCTTGAGCAGAAGTGAGAACACCAGGCTGTTCCTACGAACAGATGTTCTAGTGCCATGCTTGCCACGTGGGGAGGACCAGCTGAGGACTAGTTCATTTTTATACCTGGAAAGCACTCTCCTCTCATATTTGTTTTCCTGTTTTACATTTTATTTTTTCTTCTTCTGTAGATCAGTTTTATAAGCTTTATAGTAAATTCCTTTCCATGGAAAGTTTGCACAAAATTCCAGTAAGTGAAAGAAATGCTAGCCTTCATAACACTGAATTCTAAATTTGTAGGAAATAATGTTCTAGTATATTGCTCCTGTAATAATATAAATGCTAATCATTTTTAAAGCATTGAATTCCTTTCTTTAGCGAAGAGCCTTATAGTGAGATTCCAAAGGAATAATAGAAACACTAATTATTTTGATTGGCACAAAGGGGAGATTCTATTAAAAGTTCCTGTGTAAAATAGTTACTTCTTTAATTTTATGTTTTTTTTTTGACTTCTTTTAAGATGAAATCCAAGCTTTATTCCAGGATTTTATTTTTTATGTAAATGATTTTACTCAAAATGCCCTCCCAAGTTCTTATTTTTAAATGAACCATATGTGAGAGACTGAATCAATATCTATTGTGTATTTTAAATCTCCATAACTGTATTGAATAGACAGAACAGTCAAGTGGGGAAATTGATGAATATTACTTTGGAAGAAGGAGCTGGCATTATTTGAAAATTTGTTTGGTATGTACGTGTGATATGTGATTGTTTAAAATGCTTTAAATGAAAGCTTCATTGAGTACTCTTTTCAAAGTACTTAGGAATTTTTTTAAAGAAAATCTGCAGACCAAAAATATGTCTATACAAAAATAAATGTTATGTGTCTCAACAAATCAAAAATAATCCATTATTCTGTATTTCTAATTAAAAATGAGTTGCTCAATGAAAATATAATTTAACCAGTACTGTAAAGGGGGATGAGGGAGATGGAATAACTAATAGTTAACAGAATTGACTCTAGAATCAGGTAGCCATGGATTAAATTCCAGCTCCACCACATTCTAGCTATGTGACTCTGAACAGGGTTTTTTCTAACTCAGTTTCCGTTACCTTATCTGTTGTGAAGATCAGACGAGAGAATTCATGCACAGAAAGCCACACATCTGGAGCACAGAAATTGATTATAATGTGTGTTACTCTTACCAGTAACCTTAGTTATATCAGTTAGCTAGATACACTATCACTAGTGTCATCATTTGCTCTTAGTATGATTGTTGCTATCAACATGGTGACTACTTTAATGTAAGCAAAGTCATTTCAACAGAGCAGTGCTTTATCCACCTTTTCACTTCCAATTTTTAAACACTTTCGTTTTTACCGAGTTTGATACAATACCTAAAATACAAGTTGCTGAGTACCTACTAGGTATCAGGCTTTTTGATAGGAACCACAAAGACACTCGTCTCTCACAGGAGAGAGTGAGCTGCCATTTAGGCAAACAACACATTTTGGAAAATGTGGTAAAGCATGTGCAGGGATAAGGAAATGAGGAAGAGATAGCTCTGTCTGGGGTGACAAGGAAGGAATCCAAGGGGAAATGACATGCAAATTGATCCTTACAATATGATGATGACACATTTCCCAGAGATAAAAAAGGGAATGGTAATTCAAGCAGGGGGAATAGTATGTGCAAAAGCCTGGAGGCTTGATAAAGCTGACCTCGTTTATAGCATTCATTGTTGTTGTTAATTATTGTTGGAGCAAACATGCAAGATCAGAAAACAGTAGCACATGTGGTTGGAGAATTAAGCAGAGACCAGATTAGAAAAGGATTTGTGGATCATGATGAAAGGCTTAGCTTTACTCAGTAAAAATACAAAGCAATTGAAAAGTGACAAGTGGGCTAGTGATGACTGTAGAAGGTCCTACAGAGAAGTTGAAAAATGAGTGTTGGGAGGAGTACTTAAAGTGGAGGAGGAAAAAATAATAAAGCTATGACAAGAATCCCAGGAAAAGACAAAGAAGAGAGTAATAATGGAATGATAGGCAAAGATTGAGAAAAAAAAAAAAAAACCCTAGAGGAAAATATAAACAAGCCACGGTGTTTGACTTTGCATCAGGGGTTTGGGAGCTTAATGAAGTGGGCAGGCTGGCTGGCAGTCAGTCAGGGGAAGAGGAGGAGGGGGTATTTTGATTCTGAGAGTCCCGAGAGGGTGCACATGCAGGATCTGCCAGGCTAAGCCCTGCATTGGCTGATGCTCAGTAGGGTTTTGGCTATAGGTTTGCAGGCCTTGAGAAGAGGTCATGACCATAGATTTAGCTCTGAGATATACTAGAAATCATTGAAACCCCACTGGGAAGGAATAAAGTGAAGGAAAGAAAGAAGAATAAGGCTGATACTGTTAGTATCACCAAAGTGGACAAGGTAAAGAAAATTGAGGCAGCCATGAAAATTGGCAAAGATTAAGCAAGAAAAGAGTCTCTAGGTGAAGGAAGTGGTCAGCAGATTGCATTTCTATAAGGAAGGTCAGGGTAAAACATGTCTGTTAGATTCGCAGTTAGTGTGACCTCTATGAAGACTATTTCAATAGAAGGGCAGCGAGCATAATCCAGATTGTGACATTCAGTAAATAAATGAGGGGAACTGAAAATGTTGGCAATTCCTGAGTATGAAGTTATAATTCAGGGTCAAAAATGGCACTAACACAGCTAACCTGGGCCAAGGTCACACAAATGTAGCAAGGGCTATGATAGATCTCAGCATACTTAACTTATGGTCACCATAACAGGAAATTGTCCACCAGAGCATAGCTCTTCTCTATCCTCTGCTATTAAGGAGGGCTAGAGAATAAAGGTAAATGTCCTGACTTCCAGTATCAATCAAATATTTGAGTCGCTGGTTACTTAACTATCAGTTATCGACCTGAAAATGGTTGATCTGGAAATATTGAGATCTACAACCACAGTCCCAGTTGGAATGTTCACATTTGAACCAAGTTTGTCTTTCCAACTTTCCAAACTGCTCTGTTGGACTACAAGGGTAAAGTACATTATCTCTTGCTATTTCATTTTTATTAAAACTGTTTGAACTTGGAAATGAGGCCTGATGGTCCCATTTTCAGACGGCTGAAGGTCACTGGGTGTTTCTGTTCAAAAAGAGAAAACAATGTGTAACCCCTCTGGCACCATAATCAAAAGAAATAGTGTGGTGATTACAGTCCTGCACTGAGCTGGCGGCTGCTACAAATACTAGAACCGCATTTGATAGGATCCTGTATTACCTTACAACAGAGGATCATTTCTTACAGTTCCAAGGTCAATGTCTCTTTCTCAAATAACATTTCGGACCTATAATTGTTCATCTACATGCTAGCAATTATGGGGGAATTGATCAGCTGGTAATTAATGCCATGCTATTACACTTTTTAATTTGTAGATTATGCAGCTGCAAGCATTCTCACATTTTTAATTTGTATATTATACAGCCACAAATGTTTACAATGCCCTTTTTAATCTCCTTACACTACCACCGCCATTATTCACTATAGATTAATGATACCCCGGATGCTGGGGTTTATTTCATTTACCGATTTTACCAGGAGAGCAGTTAACATTACTTTGCTATATTACTTAATGTCTTACTGCAGCTGCTAGTGAGCATTGGTTACCCTTTAAAATATTACCAGCCAGTTATTTTTTTCCCAATTTTTTTAGCTCTCTTGTCACCAACAATATGACTCTGTGGTAATATTATACTTTATTTCCAAATTTATCTCAACTGGTTCCATCAGAGATATTTAAATAATTCATTTTGAATAACACAAATGACCTGAGCCCCTTCTTACCCAGTCTTGTCTATTTAAGAGCCTATTTTAGGTTATGTGACTAATATAGAACTTTTTTTTCCTCCATCTACCTTTTTTTCCCATACCAGTGAGCTGGATGAATTATAAAGAAAATTGCAAATGGTACTGGAATTCTTTTCAATTAGCCAGAAATAGATATTCTCAATACTGGTTGGACATAATAAATCTTAATATTTTAAGGTGATACAGCTGCCTGTGGCTGGGGTTATTATGGAGCATACATTTCCCTTAGTTTTCCTTAAGGTGATCTGCAGTTTCAAGGGGAGGGTTGTATCTGTCTTTTTGATAAGGCATTGAGACAACTTTAACAGTGGCACTGCTGTAAGCCATCAGGATGTGCAACATCCACATCACAGCAGAATTCTATGAAACACATCATGTGTAAAATACTGTATCAGTTACTGGGCAGAATATACAGAAATAAAAGAATGTCTATCATCAAAGCATTTGTATTCTTTTATGTAACAGTGATGAAAGAAATACGTAAAAAATTAATAATAATCCATATATAACTGAACTACAGGAATGAAATAATTATATGACAGCACAATGAGAAAGGTTTCCCAATGCATGTGATAAATGGACAAAAAGCTTCATAACCAATTAGAGGAATGGCTTTTCAGACAAAGGAGAGAGTGAATCCAGGAGGAACAACTTGAGCTGAGCTTCCAAAGAAAGAGGCATCAGAATAAGATGAGAGCAGAGAGAAGAACTTCCCCTGCAGAGACTGCAAAATGAATAGGTGCTTCAAGTGATCAATATTTGTTATATATTCAAGGGACAGCAAAGAGATGAATATGGCTTGAAGAAGGTTCTTGGTGAAGAATGGTAAGTCTTAAAGCTGGAGGAGAGATACAGTCGTATGATAATTCTGGAATGCCAGTATAAGGATTTGAGGCCTCTGCAGGGTGTTTTTGACGGGCATTTTAATGATGAATCTTTATTTTTATTATAGATTTATTCACTTATAGAAAACTACAAATGCATTTTTATTATATAGACATACTAGACATACTGCATACTGGTGAAGTCTTGTTTTGCTTGTTGCTAATTGTTGTTGTTTTTGTTGAGTGTCATTATAAAAGCAGTATTTTGGCAAGAGTTAAATGGTAAAGACTGATGTCAAAATCATTCAGGAGGCTGATGAATTTAACTCAGGTGTGTGATGATAAAATTGTGAAGACTGACAATATTTGCCAGCAGTTTCTAGGCACCTGGCATAGTCCACCTTTCTCCTTCCTTACAATTCACCCCAAGACCTTTAATCACCTCTCTTCTCTGCTCCAACTCTGAAAATCCTATCCACTTTTATGGGTTCAAAAATGGAATCTTGCATCAACTTTTATTAAAAAGAAAATTTATTTTTTTTCTATTTGAATGTAATAATACAAATGCATTTGAATGTAATAATACAAATGGATATGTCTTGTTTCCTAAACTGTTATAATCATTATAATAATCATGGTTCAGGCATTATATTAAGAATTTTATACACATTATTTTATTTCATTTTATTTCTATTAATATAATCACCTCAGAAGTAGGTCCTTTTATTTCATTTTTAATAATAAGGTAAACCCAGGTTTCCATTTATATAACATAAATGACAGAGTCAAAATGTAAACTCCAGTCTACCAATTGTATTCATTTATTTGCTCATGCATTTGTTCATTTATTCATTCATTCACCACTGATGTTCATTAAGTTTATACTTGATACCAGACTTAATTCTGTGCTAGGAATACCTTTTAAACAATTACAGCTGGAGTCCCTGTTGCTTGGTCTTACAGCTGAGCAGAAAAAAAGTATATTCTGTTGAATGTTGAGCAACTCCTACTCACAAATTTTAATCACCAAGTCCTTTTTGAAGTCTCCCCCTGTGTCTTCAAATTTATTCTCCTCTCCCTGAATGGAATGTAGGCAAATTCCTATGATTTGGGGGTGATTTCATGTAATAAATATTCTCTTGTAGATAATTAATAAGTAGAGATACTGTAAGAATCAAAACCTTATATTTTCTCTAAAGTTATGATCTCTCCCCTTTTCCAGCTTAGCAGGCTACAGGCCAGTATTTCACAATAGGAGGTGAGATGCTTGGCTGGTGTCTGCAGGACCCTGGCTTGTGGATGGCTTCCTCCTCTTCTCTTCCCTCTTACCGACTTTGACTTATGCTGATCCTTCCAGGGTCAGAGTTTGGAAGGGAGGAGCCTAAAGGTAATTGTAGACCTCACCCGACTAAAATGTGAGATGGCTGCAATCTCTCTGGGCCAGGCAGGTTGGGGAAACTGACTATAGCTCAAGTGGGTCCTAAGGAGACCTGTGGGTCCCCTTGACGTGGCTGGTTCACTCTCCTGAAGCTGATTGCTCAAAGCACCTTCCTTATCCCTTGACCTCACACAGGGACCTTTTTCTCTTTTCTATTTAGTTCTTTTGGTGGCTGGTAGCACATCTGAGTGGATTTAAGGGGACATCATGCGTCCCAAGGGGTGTGCTTTTTATTCGTCCTTTTTGTTTTCAAAGTCCGGAATTACAGATCACCCAAGGCAGCCAGATACCTTTCTTCCTTCACTTTACTCTCAGAACAGGTATCCAGCCCCTTTTCTTATGCCAAGATTCTCTCACACACAAATCCAGTGGGCTGGCAGTGTGTGTAAGGGACACATCTTGACTCTCAAATAGGTTTCTATGGGGCTTTTTGGTTTTTAATTTGAGATATTCAGGAAAAGTATGCCTATCCCTACCTTATTCTGAAGGAGGTAGTATCTTCCATACCCAGACTTTCTGTAGCATAGTACTTTTCTAGGCCACTCAATCTTATCTTACAGAATGAAATAGCATGGCTCCATAAGGGAGCAAACTGTTTCCTATAACCTTCTTTGCAAGTCCTGTGGATAGATTCACACCACACTTTACAATGTGGCATTTACTGTCTTAGAACCCCAGTTATAGTGTAATTCCATGCTACACAGATAAACAGAAAAAATAAGGTCAAATAGTGAGTGCTGATAAGAAAACAAGAGACACCAGTGTAAAATAAAAGGATGAGGAGGGGAGTGTTTGAAGTTGTGGTCTGGAGAACATCTTATAAGAGATAGTATTTAGCAGGAACCTGAGAGACAAGTAGAAACTCATGCAAAGATCAGGGACAGGCACATTCTATGCAGAGAGTTAAAAGCTCTGATGCAGTAGTCCGTTATCACATTGGTATAAAGAACTGCCCAAGAGTGGGTAATTTCTAAAGGTAAGTGGTTTAATTGACTCACAGTTGTGCATGGCTGAAGAGGCCTCACAAAACTTACAATCATGGCAGAAGGGGAAAGAGGCATGATTTATGTGGCAGCAGGAAAGAGAGAGAGACAGAGACAGAGAGAGAACAGGAAATACTACCATTTATGACAGAGAGAGAACAGGAAATATCACCATTTATAAAACCATCAGATCTCATGAGAATTTACTCACGATCACAAGAGCAGCATGGGAGAAAATGTCCCCATGATCCAATCACCTCCTATCTGGTCCCCCCACCCATGACACCTGGGGATTATAGGGATTAAAATTCAAGATGAGATTTGGGTGGTGACACAGAGCCAAACCATATCACCTGACAATAGAATAGATTGAATGGTTTAAAGAGTGGAAACAAATCCTGTAGGTCTGGAGCAAATCCTATAACAGAACAAGGGCTGTGGGACAATGTTCTCCCCAATCATGCATATATAAAATTACCTGGGAGGCTTGTTAAAATTTCAATTCCTGGTTTTCCTCCCAGAAATTTTGACTCGATAGACCTGGAGTGATGCTGATCCCAGAGGATACTACTCCTGCTGAGTGGCAGTGCTATACGATGTAAGGTCAGAGGAATAAGCAAAAAGTCAGAGAAAGTAGTTTGGATTTTATTTTAATTCACTGAGAAAGTTTTGAGGCACTGGAGGGACATCATCTAATTTGAAATTTTAAAGATGATTGTACTAGTCCGTTCTCATGCTACTATAAAAGACTGCCCGAGACAGGGTAGTTTATAAAGGAAAGAAGTTTAATGGACTCATCATTCTGCAGGGCTGGGGAGGCCTTAGGAAACTTACAATCATGGCAGAAGAGGAAGAAAGCACTTCCTTCTTCTTATGGTGGCAGGAAGAGGAAGTGCCAAGTAAATGTTGGAAAAGCATCTTATAAAATCATCAGATCTCATGAGAACTCACTCAGTATCACAAGAACAGCAGCATGGGGGTAACCGCTGCCATGATTCAATTACCTCCCACCTGGTGCCTCCCATGGCATGTGGAGATTATGAGAACTACAATTCAAGATGTGATTTGGGTGAGGACACAGCCAAACCATATCAAAACAGCCAAACCATATCAATTGGTAATTTGGGTCAACTACATAAAATGGAGTTTGAGAGTAGATTAATCCAGACAAAGTTAAAAATTCATTTTATTCACCTCCAAGTAAACCACTTTGGGTAACAGCTTCACTCCCATGCGTGGGGAACAAGGGTGCTTAGAACAACTCAAAGTCTTTGGCCCAGAGTAAATAGCACAATGGCCTCAGCTTTTGTGTCTCTACGTTGCTCAACCATGTTTGTTCTTATACTTCACAGTGAACATCAAGATCAGGACCAGAACTAAGCCAATTAATAAAAGTAAAATACACGGATTTTTTTTCCTATTTTTCATAAGAAGTATGTCTGTGGGTATGGGGATCCTAAGAAGAGGACTACATGTAATATGTCATAATCATTTTAGGGTCATGTGTCAGCTTCATACATCTTTCTTCCCTCTCTTCCATTGTAAACTTGCCATCCTCATTGGCTCTGATGACATGACTCTTACTGTGCTTAGAGATTTAGCTTTATCAGCAAAATGTGCCAGTATATTGAGCTAGTTAAGGAACTAGATCATATTAACTACATGGAAAAGTTCTGGAACTTACCAGTTTTTTAAGCTTCCCTTAAAAACATGTTAGGTAACTAATTATCCAAGAGAGGGCAAACGACACATTTTTAAAGGATACCTCTGCAATTGTAACCCAATTCCACTCCATTGATATATTCTTTTCTCAAATGACATAAAATTCTAAATTAGGGATATAAAATTTATATGAATAATGTTATTTGGTGCAAATTTACTCAACCTGAAATTTTATTCTTAAGTGCCAAAAAGCTCAATATTATGATCAAGATGAAAAAGAAAGTAGTTGCCCCAATCATCCAGATTTTTTCTCTAAAATTCTATCTCATTAAAAACTATATGGAAATGATTTATATATATTTTTCCATTTACCTATTACTTTCCTTTCAAATGGCCAATGAATGATTATTCTCTCAGTTAAATCTTGACTCAGGAATTATTAAGAACTAGCATAAGAGTTTGTAAGATTTAAAAACTCGAGAATCAATGTAACTCTTCTGCTGAAATAGTAACTAGAGATGTGTCAAAGTTCCAAATCAACAAGACAAAACAAAGACAAGAAAAGAGAGTTAATATAACCATTGAGTGTTATGAAGGAGGGTGTTTGCAGATTTTAAAACAAGAGGTACTTCAAGTAGATAGTAGAACAGAAGGAATTGCTTTTGAACTTCAGTTTTCACAAAGATAAAGAAGTACAACATATTAAGACCCTGACTCTGCATCCCAGGCATTCCTGGACCAAACTGAAGGTTGGACTGCTGTTTCTTGTGACCCAATAACGAGATGCAAGTGAACTGGGGAGGAAGAGAGTTTTTATTTCTGCAACAGGTTATAGGGAGAAGGCCTGGAAATTATCACCAGACAAACTCAAAATTACAAAGTTTTCCAGAGCTTATATACCTTCTAAGCTATATGTCTACATGTAACTGTGCATTCATCTAAAGACATAAGTGATTAACTTATTTTAATCTATAACTAAGATCTGAGTCTTCAAGACCTTCCTCTCTAGACTCAGTAAATTTACTTAATCTACCAGGTGCTGGGGTGATTACCCTTAGCTTGCCTCCTACTAAGTCATGGAAGTCTGGGGAGTTCCTTCTAACCCCCAATAAACTTGTTTGTGGAGACCTGGGGCATTTCTTCAGACCCCCAATAAACTTGTTTAATCCTAAATGGATCCTGTTAAGAATTTTTTCATTATTTTGTCATGCTTTAAGGCCTAGGAAAGGCCTAGGCAAAACTCTTGGTGGGCTTTTGTTACATTCCAGCCTTTGTATAAAGGCACTGGCTTTTTTAAAGCTTTTAATATATAGCTTAACCATTCAGTCAGCACTGAAACAGTTGTTATGGAGGTCTGTGTTACTGAGACCTGGCCTGCCACAAAGGGACTTGATTAAGAGTAGCTGGAGCTCAGGGCTAACTGGCTTTTATGTGCCCTGACACTAGTGTCTCTGGGTAGAGCAAAGTAGACATGCATTTCAATCTAGAGTGCCCTTGGCGTTTCTGGTGCCTGGCCATGGGATGAAAACATAAAATGAGAGGGATCCTTGTTTTATCCCATTTGTAGAGATAAACAAAAAGGAAGTTCTTTGTCAGTGAGAGCTCTGCAAAAAAAGAAGCCTTTGGCAGAGTTCCTCCAGGACATGTCAAGGAAGAGAAACACTGATTGAGTATTCTCAATGATCCAGAATCCAGAAAGGAGACCTCTGTTAGGGGAGGAATATTTCCTGTGGGGTGTGTGTGTGTGTGTGTGTGTGTGTGTGTATGTGTGTGCTTGACCTGGATGAAATATTTCTCAGTTTATCAATCTTCTCTTTTAAAAGTGACTTTATAACATTATCCAAAAATGGTCCAAAGGACAGGTGGTAATTAAATCTTTGTGCATTTATGATAGAATAATATTAACAAGACGAAAAATGAGTTTGCTTTCTCTTCATGTAAAATCGATGTGATTTACAGGATTGTCTTTCGTCCTAAGGTGCTATTTTTTATATTTTTTTCATTATTAAAATATATCTTATTTTATTTAAAAAATCACTACAATAATTTTAGAAACACCTTTGAATTATAACGCACTTTCAAATTATTTTCAAAATATTTTACACATATTCACAAAAATATTACTTAAAGGACAACATTTTATTCTTTATTTTTATTAAATGAAGTAATAAAGAAGCTTTCATGAAGTAGTTAAGATGCTCTTCTTTTCTTTTTCTTTTTTTTTTTTCCTTAGCCATTCCCTAAAGAGTAGAAAGAGGTAGATGACTGACTAGAAGTGAAGAAGAAGAACATTCCAGGAAGCATTAACCTAATGAATAAAGGTAAAGAAAGGGCTTTGCATGTTTAGAAGAAAATGAGTATTTTAGCCTGGCTCTAACAGGTTTATGGAAGAAATAAATGAGAGATAAAATGGAAAGACTAGATAAGGCCAAATTCTGGATGACCTTAAATGTCAAGACACGGATTCTGAACTGTTTTTTTTTTTTTTGTTATTTTATTTTATTTTTTGAGACAGAGTTTTGCTCTTGTCGCCCAAGCCAGAGTGTAATGGCGCGATCTTAGCTCACTGCCACCTCTGCCTCCCAGGTTCTCCTGACTCAGCCTTCCGAGTAGCTGGGATTACAGGCACACGCCTGTAATTTTAGTACAGATGGGGTTTCACCACATTGGCCAGGCTGGTTTCGAACTCCTGACTTCAGGTGATCTGTCTTCCTTGGCCTCCCAAAGTGCTGGGATTACAAGAGGGAGCCACCGTGCCCGGCCTGAACTTTATTTTTCAAGACTAGAAAAGATTGATGATGATTCAAGAATACAAATCCATAAAACCAAAATTGGCAGAGTTAAAACGGAACTTTATTTTTACTTTCTTCTTTTCCTTTCTTTGCAGAAATGTGTCCAATGCCACACAAATAAGATGGCATCATGGCTTAGCCAATTGAGCTCTGAAACTTGGTTACAAAGAAAGCCCTGTGTCTTTAAACCTCTGGCATGAACTATGTGGATTTCTAAAGTGTTCCCAACCACAAAGAAAATGCCAAATGAGCCGAGTAAGAAAAGGTTCTATGGACCACTCTAATGCCACTGAAAATACAGCCATCTGACAAACGGTCTCAGTCCATTTCAGAGATAACCCACTTTGGAATTAAGTCATATAAATTGTTTTCCTAAAATTGCATTCACCTCAGGCTGTTCCCTTATTAAGCCCACTCTCACCTACTTCTGTCTCTCCTACTGTCCCTCACCTCTGTCAGACTGATCCAGGATTAATGACTCCAAACTCCGATAGCTCCTTCTTATGACAGTAAAAGATTAGCCCCTAGTGTAGCCACATACTGGGATGCCTCATTCAGTCCAGACTGGAAAACACTTAGGTTACCATTTTGTCACTAAAATCAGTATATGAAGAAAGAATTTTACCCACTCAACTTTCAGCTTCTCTGATTTGAACTTGTGAAGTTTTCAATTATGATTCATACCAACAATGGGATTTTTGGAGCATCCCTGAGCCCCTTAAATTGGTTTCCTTCTCACCCTCTCCCATCACCTCCTTTCCTATTGAGATTAAGGAATGTATAAAATACAACCTGTTATTGCCAGGGGGGATTACTACTATATATTATCACTCACAGCTCATTAACCTCAAAGCCCTGCTAACTAAGAAAATCCTCTCTAATGAGGTTTCCCTTGACTGCACTAAAGAACAAAAGGTCTAAAAGTTTTCCCTATTACCAATGTTCCTCAAATTATTGCACGGTAATTAAAATGTAACTTTGAGGCCAAAGAAAAAGGGGGAAAAAAAGCTTTAAATTTGGTTTAAACTCTAAAAAAGACCTTGTAGAAAACTTCTGCTTTGTCCTTCAGTAGCATCTTAACCATAGCAAACCATTCAGGTTGGGGACGATAATTTTTCTCAGAGCATCTGAATTGGACCTGCATTACTCAAGACAGGGAGACATGGATCTAGATGACACAGACTTTAATACTTTTATAATATGGGAAGTAAAAGTGAATTTCTCACCTCAGTGATCTAAACATGCTAATTCTCTTGCTACAATACTCCCTTAGATAATAGTACAAGTCTATTTTCCTTGGCTGAGAAAAACTTAGTAACCAGAATTAGTATTAGTAGACTGATGGGTTCTAATGCATTTCTTATTCAGAGCCCTAGAATCAGGGTTATTTGTATGGTTGTATCGCAAGAATCTTGCGGAGTAGAGATGTAGATTAAGCAAACAGAAGGAGCTGTGTTCCCAGGAGAAATTTATAATCTGGTGAAGTAGCTAGAATTAA
This sequence comes from Piliocolobus tephrosceles, assembly GCF_002776525.5. Lineage (NCBI taxonomy): Eukaryota > Metazoa > Chordata > Mammalia > Primates > Cercopithecidae > Piliocolobus > Piliocolobus tephrosceles. The sequence goes on from NC_045451.1 coordinate 41,316,118, forward strand.
GTATCCTCACCTCTGAGCTTTGAGTTTTTAAATGCCCAAAATGCAAATAATAATTACCTCTTTTAGCTTCCTCAGAAGCCTGATTTATGTGTGTAGCATGTCCTCGGAGAAACAGACTAAAGAGTTAGGGACTCTTAGGCTGGAAAATAAAGGCTGAGAAGGGAATACAACTACTGTTTCTAAAATGGCGAAGGGAACAGCTTGAGGGAATACAGCCTTGACCACTGAATCCTGGAAGACTAATTAACAAGCCTAGGCTTTCTTGAAATTCAAACAGTTTAAGTTTAACACAGTACAGATAAGTCTTATTACACAAAGGATGAGTAAACACATGACATTCAGTAAGCAAAACTCATTTGAGTTTGAAAAGAGAAAACTTCCAAATTCAGATCATATGTTCATAATAAAGTTCTAGAGGACTAAAATATCTAAAACACATCCTTGGTCTTTGAATTTAAGTCAAGAAGTAAAACCTATGGACCATCCCATAAGGCAGCAATAAAATTCTGGGATATTAATAACACTGGATTTATTCATAGTTAATTTTCATGTTTTCCTTGAAATTGCAGAAATGGTCTGCTGAGAGATAATGCTAAAGCAATACAACAGATAACTTCAATGTGTGCCCATAATGGGAAAAGGTGAAAAATAAAACAGGGGGTGGACATGCTAAGCAGTGATCATTAACAACACTGCCTTCATGCTCACAGGTTCTTTAATTAAAAAAAAAATTTTTTTTCAAAATACAAATAGATAGCTTGTGTTATTTGTGCTATAACAAATATTTAAAATGCATTCTTTCCTACTTTCTAAGAGCTAAAAAGCCACTGCATTTTATGAAATACAAGAGGGTCATAATCCCAAAAGCATCTATTCTAGTCTCAGTTCTAGCAGGAATCTGTATTAATATGAGAAACTGATTTGCTCATGCAGGCTAAAATGTCTTCACGCTACATTGGACATAATAATATCCATCTTCCTATATCATTAAATAATTAAAAAAACTATAATAAACACCATCAAAGTGCTTTGAAAAGTAAAACACATTCTAAAAACACTACACAAATGCAAATTACGTGTATTAGTAACATTATTATTATAATTCGGAAAATTTCCCTTTGCTTCACACATGCAAGTATTTCATGTTTAAAAAAAACAAGGTTGGGCACAGTGGCCCGCAGCGGTAATTTCGGCACTTTGGGAGGCCGAGACCGGCCGAACACGAGGTCAGGAGATAGAGACCATTCTGGCTAACACAGTGAAACCTCATCTCTACTAAAAATACAAAAAAAAAAAAATTAGCGGGGCATGGCGGCGGGCGTCTGTAGTCCCAGCTACCGGGAGGCCGAGGCAGAAGAATGGAGTGAACCCAGGAGGCGGAGCTTGCAGTGAGCCGAGATCCGGCCGCTGCACTCCAGCCTGGGCGACAGAGCGAGACTCCGTCTCAAAATGAAACAAACAAAAAAAAAAAAAAACAGGAACAACTACAAAAAGCAAACACAAAACCTTTTTATGCCACCTTTGCCCTTTGGACAAATTGAGTCAATGTTTATGACTAATTTGATCTTGCGACTCTTGGAACCATAGAGTCATTGGCTAGAATATCGCACGCAGGATTATCTTGGGTAAATCCAAGGTTTGTGAGGATCGTGCCAATAACTCTTTAACCGAACTGAATTGAACACCTTGTTAGGATAATATATTCATAATTGCCATTTTGCCATTGGAACCCTGGTGCATGGTGTGACTACTAGGGATTTGGCAAGATGGGGCTCCTCCATCAGGAATGGAAAGTGTGCCTTCACCAGAGGCCCAGGACTGTAACTGGAGTGATTCTCTGATGTGTCAGTCATGGTTTCTGCACTCTAGCTGTTTTTAATTTTCTGCAGTAACAACCAACAACCAGTATATTATTAGAATCCAAGATAAGAAATTATGTCATTGAGGACTGATTTTTTTTGTAAGACAAATTTTAAAGAGTTAGTAAATGAAGAATGTATCAGCTTTAGTAATTTGTGATAGACAGTGGTAGAGAGAGCTAGCAGACCTTCAGATGTTTGTCCTTGTTCCTTGTTTTTCCTTCCACGGTAAGGGATTGCAGCATGAGGCAGACACACAGTTGGGGATATTTCCCAGCCCCCTTGCATCCAGGGGTGGCTGTGTGTCTAGAAGCAGAATGGAGGCTTCTTCCAATCCCTGGAACCACACCAGACTTGACTTGCAAGTCTTGTGTCATTAAGCACAAGACTTGCAAGTCAACAGGGGAAGGTGGAGCCAAGTGGTGCATGGGTCCTGGGTCTCTGGATCACAGCAGGAGGAAAGCAACCACAGACAAGGAACCCCTCTGCTTTGGTCTCCTACCTAAGTAAGAGATACTCTTTTATTTTATTAACCTGGCATATTTGGGGGTTTAGTTGTATAGTATCTAGGTTCCCCTAACCAATACATGGGTCATTAAACACAAAATAAGTTGGAAGTAATTGTTTATTAGATAAATTCCTCCCCCAAAAAATTGTTGCAAAAAGAGTTAATTTTCATAGAGCAACAAAACATAAGCCAATTTACAAATTGATGGTTTCAGGGAAGTATCTCTTTCTTAAAATGCTTACAGCTGCCATAAGAACCTAGGCCCAATCCAGAATGTAATTCTTTTCACAGCCTTCTGAGAAGCATGTAAGCAGAAAACTCCCAGTTAGCATCAGGGCTTGTGTCCAAGTACTGGCAACCCCAACTCTCTAGTTTAACTGCAGCGCTCCTTTGAAAAGCTTCCTTGAGTCCTGGGAAGAAGAGTAAGATAGTCACTGTATGAACAGTTTGGAGGAGGATTTAATGGGAAAAGAGGCAGATGATATAAGTCCTGTCCTCCAGGAACTGAGAAAAAGATAAAGAAATAAATAATAAAATATGGATGTTTTTGTCCAGTTTTGGGGGAGTAGGGGTTGAGGTGTCAGTTGCTTTAGAAATGGTTTTTCTAAGAAAAGAAGTGCTGCTCCTCCATTCTCTGGGTACTGATGAAAAGGTATAGTAGTGGAAAGTTCCAGAATTTTTAGTGTAGGACCAAGAAGCACTTAGTGTCTGCAATTACCTCATAGAGCCAGCTCCTTGATATGATTGACTTATTATTTAGTAGTTAAGGAGCCCTTGATAATTCCAGAGAGCTTTCTAATGGCTTGATCATATGCAACCCTTAGGGATGTCTGTATTAACAAACTATCAATTAAAAACAAATTGGATAGACACATTTGCATGCACTCAATTATATGCACATATACATATATGTAATATGTAGTATTTCTTTACATTTTAAAACTTTTTCTGTCATTGTTTATAAATACCTAAATTGAATCATGATCTTTTATTGATGAAGTATGTGAGAACTCACACACACACATACATACATTACGAACTGAGCATATTTAGTTTCCAGAAAGCTACTATAACTTGGCATTGAATATTGAGTTTACCAGTCGGAACAAATTGCTGTTATTTTCCTCTTTGTTAAATGTTTGCTCAGTGGCACAAAAAGATGTGAAAGCAAGTGCTGGGGGAAACAACAAAGCCTTCCCTATAGTCCTTTGTGATTTTATATTATCACCCAAGGAGAGGATGTATATTTTAGTCTTCATCTGAAACAATACTGGGTTAGTCTCAGGAGAACAAAAATTTGTGGGAATCTCAAATTCACCCAGTCTAGCATGCCACACATGGTTCAGGTCTCAGGAAAAGAGAAGATTGAATGCTTTCACCTAGAAGAAATGCAACATTCTCAAATTAAATTATGGTGATGTTCTTTCACCTACACACACACACACACACACACACACACACACACAACTACAATCAATGTTCTTTTTGTAAATTTTCCATTAAAGAGCAGTGGAAATAATAAAATCAGTAGCGAAAGAGGCAACTGTTATATGATGGAAGGACTTTAAAATAGAATTTTCCCTTCACCTTCACTCCCATAGACAAATGGTTTCTTCTCTTCTGCACACCTGATCCTTTATTAAAATTGGCATCTTTTAAAAAACAGCACTAATATAGACATCTGTCCCCCATTATCAACCTACCTCCCTCACAGGATTGTTGTAATTTTGAAATGAGATCTAACAGGTATGAGACCTTCTTCGTTTTTACTTTTAGAATCAGGACTATATGACTTATTGCTCTCTCACAGGTGGAGAATAGGGACTGCAAAAAGCAAGATTTAAAAGTGTCAGTCGATGATTTATGGAAATAAAACCATGCAAATATACATGAAAAAAATTATTTGATGCCTAAAATACCCCAATAAGTAATGGCTTAAAACAATACATATATATCATCTAAGTTACTGTTAGCCAGGAGTCCAAGAAGAGATTATCTGGGCCCTCTGTTTCAATGTCACTCACAGGCTACAAATGAGTCCTGCAGTTGCATCTGAAGGTTCAACTGCAGAAGAATCTGTTTCAACCAAGCTCGTTGACCTGGTTTTGGGGAAAACTTGCAGAGTGTTGGAGTGAGAGCCTCAGCACATGGCTGGCTATTGGCCAGAGGTTGCCCCCAGTTCTTTACCTTACGGGCCTCTCCAGCACAACAACTTATTCTGTCAAAGTCAACAAAAAAGAGTCTACCAGTAAAATGACAGCAATGGTCTTGTATAACTGAAGTGACATCATATCTCTTTTACAATATTCTATTCATTACATTGCTGTGTCTATTCATTACATCTTCCCACACTCAATGGAAGAAGATCACACAGGACATGGATACTTGGAGTCAGGGATCATTTTAAGTCATGCCAGAAGCTTCCAGATAGAAATATTACTTGCTTTTTTGTAATAATATTGTATTTTTCTCTTTAAAATTCATTGGCTCCTAAAATTCAACAAATAAAATGTTATTTAGAACTACAGATTTTTCCCTACATTCAAATACTAAACTCATGCATTTTATACATAAGAACAAATCAGCAAGTCATTATAATGGATTCACCAGCAAAAAGCCACAGTGCTATATGCTATAAGGAAGCCTGGAGACATGACAGTGTTCCCACTCCCTTAAGGAGTTATAATTGAACAGGAAATTGAATTTTTATATTTTTTAACAGTTAAATAATACTATAAGATGTTGAAAAATCCTGACTCTGAAAGATAAATTGAAGAAAAGTATAATAGGTGTATTAAATGCTGTGATTTCAGAATTGGGACAAATCCTTATGGGGTGGAATGGTCTATGAAACTCCATAGACGTGGGGAGACTATAAAACTAAATCATCAAGGCTATGCGGTATTTAAAAATGAGAAGAGGCCGGGCGCGGTGGCTCACGCCTGTAATCCCAGCACTTGGGGAGGCCGAGGCGGGTGGATAACTAGGTCAGGAGATCGAGACCACAGGAAAACCCGGTCTCTACTAAAAATACAAAAAACTTAGCCGGGCGAGGTGGCAGGCACCTGTAGTCGCAGCTACTCGGGAGGCCGAGGCAGGAGAATGGCCTGAACCCAGGAAGCGGAGCTTGCAGTGAGTGGAGATCATGCCACTGCACTCAAGCCTGGGCGACAGAGCGAGACTCTGTCTCAAAAAAACAAAAAAACAAAAAAAAAAAAAAAAAGAGAAGAGGAGACAGAATATTACAGATGGAATATGTAATATGAGCAACAGCAGCCAGAGGTAAGGATGTGCATGGTGCCCTACAGAGACAGTGAAAGAAGGGCCATTTTGACTGCAGCCAAACGTTTATGCAAACAAGTAGTAAGTGGTAGGATAGAAAGTTAGTGCAAGTTCATTTTGCAGAGTATCTTAGAAGTTAAAATACAGAGTTTTGACTGTATTCTACCAACATTGTGGAACAACTGAAGGCTTTTGACAAGAAAAAACATTATTGGTGGCTTCAACAGATAATACTCTGAAGGATGAACTGTTATTTGAATCAGAATAAATATTTACCAATATGAAAGGCACAGTATAATGTTGAGAAAGATGTCTTTTGGTGTGCGATAAAGAAGGTTGATGTGCAATAAAGAAGTAACTCTGCCATTTGATGTTTGTGTGGTATTGCAAAAATAGTTAAGCTTTGGAAGCTTCACTTTTCTCATCCACAAATGGAGACAATAGGACCATCTATCTTGTTGGCTTTAATGTTAAACAAAAAAGATAGATTTTGTAATCTTAAAGAAAATCTGAACAGAGTAAGTTTTCAGTAATTATTGTCCATTATCATCACCACCGTCATCATTATTATTAACATGATTTTAAGGAGTTAGGTAGAGTTAGGCATTAAAAAAGTAGATAGCTAATTAATTAGACATTGGGCAGGCAAAATTCAGCTTTCTATGTGGTAGAACTCAGATGTTAATAAGCTGACTAGAAATGAAAAAAAGGTGACTCCCACACCCAATTTTATCCTTTTTTTTTTTAAGTGTCAGACAGAACTTAGTTTAAATTCTAGCTCTGCCTCCTTTCAGCTGTGTAGCCCTGATTCACACAGGTCATCTCACTTACTTCAGCCAGGCCGTATTCTGTTCTTTCACTTGTGCAAATATAGCCCACCACACTGAATAAAGTATTCTTTGTTGGAACAAGCATTCTTTGTTTAACCAGAAAAATATGCATCTTTCTCAAAATAAATGGAAGCAACTCTGTTTATATCACTTGGTATATTTTTTGATAGGTTCATATGCTGTTACATAAAAAGTTGTTGTTTGTAGTTTAAGGCTGTAACCATTTTTGTTTCTCTACACATACTGTTTTCTTATATTTCTTATTTTTCTTTTCTCTTTTTTTTTAAAAAAAGAAAAAGTAATGTGGTTCAACCTGAAGTTAATTTGAAGCTCAAAATGTCTTAAAGCAAGTAGATCATGTTCCTTTTGTGGTTCCTCACACTGTTTTGATGTGCCCCTTTAGGAACAGCAGCTGATATAAAGTGGTTTGTTTACTAAAGCAGAGAGAGAAATAAAAATGAAAGAGGTAAGAGAATGAAGGAAGATGATTTCCCTTGATTGAAAAAGTTATCATCTCATAAATACTTGGTGGGAGTGGATTTTTGCTGTTAGTATGGTTTTGTGACCAGAGATAGAATAAAAAAGAGTGACCCAAGGCCACTCCTTGAAGGCTTAGCCACTCCTCTGGTACTTCCTCCAGCCTGTGTGTCATAAAAATAAGAGTTACATTCTAAAGATTCATGAGATGTGGAATTGACATTTCTACAACTTGAGAAGGGAGATTTTCAAATGGTATTTCTGTTATAGTTAATTTAGGTATATGTTAGGGGTTTTGGAGGTTTGTTGTTTTTTTGGTTTGGTTTTTTGTTTTGTTTTTCAGAGATATCTCACTCTGTTGCACAGTCTGGAGTGCAGCAGTGCAATCATAGCTCACTGTAACCTCAATGCTGGGCTGGGACTATGAGAGTGTGCCACCATGCCTGACTAATTTTTATTTTATTTCTTGTAGGATCAGGGTCTCCTTATGTTGCTCAATCTGGCCCTGAACTCCTGGGCTCAAGTCATCCTCTCACCTTGGCCTCCTAAAGTGCTAGGATTACAGGCATAACCCACCATGTCCAGCGTAGGTATTGTTAGTGAAGACAATAAAACATCTTTGCTTCACTATGTTTTACCAAAAGATTTGTTGAACTTCTGATTCACTATATTGACTCCAATAAATAATAACTGTAATGCTCAGTAGAGTAATTATGAGAAAATATTTCTAAGTTTGGTATTTTGAACTATTTAAAAATAGTTTCCCAAGTCCCAGTATCAGAGTTTGTCCTCCTACAGGCCCCATTTCTTTAGCACAACTGAAAAACATTTTTGCTTCATAAAGATTATGCTATTGTTGTTCATCATGCATTTGGAATGTGAGGTCATGTTATGACTTATCAGGGGAAAAAAGTTGCTAAGAATACTAAAAAAAAAAAAAAAAAAGTGAGTGTTTACCAAGTATTGTATCATAAATGTGTGGCAGAAATGTCAACAATAACTCGTTAATGAAAATTTGTCAGGCCCATACAGAGAAGTAAATAGAGGCAATCTGTACTGTGGCTTGATAGATAAACTTCTTTAGGTCTAGGTGTCTTTGCTGTAGCTTTTTTCAGAACTCTCCTGATTATGTATGTAACCTACATTTAGGCGGCCTTCTCCAACCCTTCCTGATGGCAAATTTTGTCTTCTTCCTCTAATTTCTATTTCCTATAAAACTTTCAGTCAACATTATATTTATTGAGTTCTCACCTGTGCCTGAAAACTGACCTGAATAAGTGTCCCCTTAGTTTACCATTTCATTTGAATTTTTCTCATCCTCAGTTTTTCTCATGTCTCAGAGTCATTTTGTTGAATACAATGAGAAAGGAAAAATGTAAATAATTCCAAGCAGAAGAAACAGCAGGAGCCAATGCACAGATGATGGGATAAGTTGATATAACAGGGAGGCAACCTACCCAGATTGAGATGGATAAAGACAGAAGTAGGATGAGATAATCATAGTCATAGTAATTTTATTACCCCTCACTATCTATATATTATAACGGTACATTATAGTTAGTTGGTTAAACTTAGAATGCTTGGCCTGACTTACTATTCTTGAATTTGTTTAGGGGCTAGAAAATTCATCACAACATTATCTTCATAAGCGAAAGGAATATACCAAATACCTTTTCTGTGCTTACAATAGCACCCAGATATTATCTGAATCCCTGGCAGTGCTACTCCAAGGAGGTGTCCTAGCAGCCTATCCTTTCAAAATGTTTTGGTATGATGTCAGTTGAAAATTCAAAAGTGACTCTCGTGGCCATTTGCCGTCTGAGCATCTGATGCACATCTTTTTTGATGGGAAAATTGTTTCGGGAAACCAGGGTTAGGACCTCAGTCCCATTGGAGATACCTGAAGAGAGTTCCGGAGATTGCAGATTGATGAATCTGAATAATATGAGAAGGAAGCCCACCCATGAAAATGGAAATAGTTACTTTTGAGCTAAGACAGAGCTACTCTGTTTATGTCACTGGATAAAAATATACTATGGAAATACGAGGAGTTGAAAAGCTTCCTAGACCAATGTCTTGAAATCAGCAGACATCGGCGGATCACGAGGTCAGGAGATCGAGACCATCCTGGCTAACATGCTGAAACCCCGTCTCTACTAAAAATACAAAAAAAACTAGCCGGGCGTGGTGGCGGGCGCCTGTGGTCCCAGCTACTCCAGAGGCTGAGGCAGGAGAATGGCGTAAACCCGGGAGGCGGAGCTTGCAGTGAGCTGAGATCAGGCCACTGCACTCCAGCACGGGCAACAGAGCAAGACTCCGTCTCAAAAAAAAAAAAAAAAAAAAAAAAGAAATCAGCAGACAAAAGTATTTAAAAAAAGAAGTAAATATTATTATTTTCTACCAACATCAGTGTTTTAGAAAAATGTATTGCAAAAATAATGACAATGTCTTCTCTCCCTGAATTTACGAGTCTCATTGATCCTTTCCTTTGGTCAGTGTATCCAAAATCAAATGAAAACTTTGTAGAAGATTTTTCTATATGAAAAACCAGTTTTTCACTTTTTTAAATCTGGCTGTCAAATATATAGATTCCCATGTCACTGTTAGGAGAGATTGCCCAGAATGTGAAAGATTACTTAGGTACATGAGAGTATCCTGAACTCGAGCACGATGAACAATTCATCAAGGCCTTCCATTGTCCTAGTTTGACAATGTAAATTTAGCTAGGAGAATATTCAATTCTGAAATAATCACTTCAGCATGTATTACAAGGGTCAGCAAACTAAACGGCCAGGTAGTAAATACCTAAATATGTAAATATGGCTTTGTGGGCCATATGGCCTCAGTCTCAACACTCAATTCTGATGTACTAGTACAAAAGCAGTCATAGACCACTGGTAAACAAATGAGCCTGGCTTTGTTCCAAAAAAATCTTTATTTATAGACATTGATATTTAAATTTCACAGAATTGTCAAGTTCCAGGAAATTTCTTCTTTTTTTAATCACCTAAATTATAAAAATTATACTGGGCTCACAGTCTGTTTGAAAACAGTAAGCAGATTTGGCTTGTGGTCTATAATTTGCCAACTCCTAGTATATTATAATTCAGTGTATTCTAAATTTTTTAAAATTATTTTACTTCCTAAAATTTCATTTTTTTTTTTAATTTTAAAAGATTAAAATATTATTTCTGTACCTCCTATGTGGTTATAAGAAGAAAAACTAATTTGGGTACATTATATAATAAAAAACAAGAAGTATGCCTATGCACAAAAATAGCTTTTGTAGGTAAAAATGAAGCTAAGATCCTGAATCTAGACACGACTGTGGGCCTAAAGTAGTTGTTGCAATTAAACCCATCTCCAGATGAGAAAAGAAATTACACAGACTTCTTCCAAAAACCACAGTCATAGTGTCTTACCTAGGAGTTGGCAAAATATTCCTTAGGTATCAGAGGAAGAAACATCTGTGTGACTGGCAAGAGCCCAGATTGTCAGGACGTCTCTGGGTTCAGCTTTGTTATTACCCAGTGAGATCCATGTCCTAAAACACAGAGTCTTTCTTGGCCTTCGTCTTGATTCAGAAAATAAGATATACTCTTTATTCTCCAGCAGGATTCTTGTTTGAGGTCTGGTGTAATAGAATTCCTTTCATTGGATGTTTTGTAGAATGAATACACTGCTTAGTTTCCTTCTCATAAAATCTGTTTTCTTATCAAGGCAATCTTCTTTTAAATCACTATAGCTTTTATATGTTGTTTATGATTCATCCTATTTATCTGGCAAACTCTGTCCGGTATTGCCATATCATAAACCTTGTAGGATGATAACACAAATAAACATGCCTAATTCAAGGTTGGGCAATTAGCAAATGCTCAATAAGTGTTCCTTAGTTTCTATTTTGACAACAGTGTATTTCAGTATTCAACAATGAATATTCTACAAGCCTTAATAAATTTATAATAATGATGACTATGATTAAAACAGTTCTTGTTCTTTAGCTTAAGCATTTCAAGTGTGTGTGTGTGTGTGCGTAACCAGAGAAAAGAGATAACATAATATAGTCTGGTGAAACAGAGGCCTTTTATTTCCTTTATTGTTTAATAAGAACAATCCTTAAAAAGAAATTTGTCTTGGATTTTCCAGGGCTTGTCTAGTTTTTAAATTATTTTTTTTCTTTCTCTAGTCCCAATCTCACAGCCTGGATAAAATAATCATAAAACAGTTTATTCTAGTCCTTGACAACTTTATACTAGATTACAATAGGGTGACCCATAGAGTAGTTGAAAATGTAACAAAATTGGGCTTTCCATATCTATAGAGAAGTTTTTTGAGTTGGGCTTTACTTCAGAGGCTTTCTGTCAGTGTTTCAGCATTTCTGTATCTGCTCTTTGCTATCCTTTTATTCTACAAATAGGACAGGGTTCAGAAGAGGTCATAGTCTTATTTTCTTTTGCAGCGTTTTGCCCAGTCTAAATATATTTCTGGATTATAGTGGGTCAAGAATCCCATGAATTTCTAGATTTGATAAACTAATGTTTAAGGCAAAAAAAAAGAAACCAATAACATCTGAAAAGAAAGCTCTGTCGAGGCAAACTATCTTTGAGGAAGAAAAAATATAATTTTGCATCTTGTAACATTTTTATCAGCCATATAGTTACCATGATCAAGTATAAGGGAGGAACAGAGAGTAAAAGTTAATAGAACCTCATTAGAAGATATTAGAAATGAAAAGGAAGTATGCCTTTCTAAAGTATATTGTAAATGCAAATGTGAAATCTGTAAGAGTTGGAGGAAATTGAAAAATATATCCTGCCATCTTTTAGGGAATAAATATGGTTAAATTAAGAAAACCAATTAAGATATAAAAAACAGCAGGCTTGATGGTTTCAAGGCAAGAGATAGCAGATAAAAAGTTTCAGGAAAAGACAGATCTTCGCTTGCAGCACAAAAAAAAAAAAAAAAAAAAAAGAAAGAAAAAAATAGCATATGAAGTTTGTCAGCCTTTGCAGAAAGTAATAGGAGTTGAAAGCGTAAAAATGAAATGATCAGAGAAAATGAATACGGACCTTCAGAGTAGAAAGATTGGGAAAGTTTTCCATGAGTTAATAAGTGCCACAAAGAGAAAGAGACAAAAAGCAAAAGGTATGTTGACGATAAATTTTTGGCAAATACCCATGAATGAACTGAATACAATAAAAATTTCCAAGTGTTACTACCTAAGAGTTATGGGATGTTTCTTCCTCAAAGCTAAGTTGATTTTTTAAAAAAGTGAAAACACTTCAAGTATCAAAATAGATTCTAAACCCTATCTATTAAAATATATGCAAATGTATAACCCAAAATACCACCTTAAATTATAGGCTTATGGTTGATCATACAAGCTAAATCAATTCCATTTGAAAAATCTGTGCTAGAAATAATATTGATATTTAAACATTCATTCACTGTGGTAGAATGTGACTAAAGACAGTCTCAAGTTTTTTTGTATCATTCCCTTTGAGAGATGAGGGTTTATGTACCCTGTCCTTCAATCTGAGCAGTCGTCATAACTGCTTGATCAATAGAATATAGCAGAAGTGACATGCTACTTTCTACATTCAGTCCTTAAGTACCAGATTGTTTCTACTTTCTGTTTCTAAGAACACTCAATCTGAGAGACCTAAACTACCAGGTTAGAAGTCCAACTACCCTGCTGAAGAGAACACTGGGAGATACCCCAAGACTCCATGGAGGGAGAGAGCCTCACACTGGCCCACTCTTCCTGCCATCCACATCCTGGTGCCAAATGCGTGAATAACCACCAGGTCATCCTGGCTGTCAGTTCAGTGTCAACTGAGCATGGCCCAAGTTCCCGAGCCACAAAATGACAAGGTAGAATAAAATCACTGTTGTTTGAAGTCATCAAGTTTTGAAATTATTTCTTGCTCAGCAGTTAGCAGCCAGAATTTAATTAGTTCCTAGAAGTCAAGTGCTATTGCAACAAAAATCTGAGACGTGGAATGTGAGCAAGAGAAAAGGGGTTCCCTTTTATGAAGTGTCCAAACATTTGTCAACATTATTCAGTGACAAAATGGGAAATAGAGAGGAGACTTAGTGAACTCATGGATTTTACTGAATAGATTTTCAGGACAAAATGTAGAAAGTTCTAAGAGACTAGTTGCCTATGATAAAGTATGAGGAGAAAAATGAAGGAGCTATTAAGTCATTGAGCAGAATTTAAAGGATAAATGAAGGAAACAGAAGTTTAAGGGTCTAATATGGACTATTTCTTATTTCTAATCTCTATGAGAAATGGATTCTTAAAGTAAGATATGATTTTAGGGTGAACACCAAATTCAGTGGGCTGTCAGAATGGAATGGCTTCATTGTAAACGTCTCCCTGACATTACTAAAAGAGTCTTATCTTCAGAACTCAAAAAGTTTTAAGGGCATGCCTAATAGGGTTTCTAATATTCCTAATATTGTGCCTTATAGTTAAGTAACAGGTTTTCTAAGAATTGCAAAGGTGTTTTCTCACAGTGGCCTCACTGGAGCCCAAAGTTTAGAAGAGTATATCTCGAAGAGATTGGCATTGAATAGATTTTATCTAATGTAGTGGATTATAATTGATCTGTGGGAACTCAACTGATATTTTATTAATTATGCTAGCATGAAATAAAAGGTACATAGAAAATACAAAATAAAATGGGGCTTTGGGGCTCTTAATTTACAACATCAGAAGTTTAAGAAAACTACTCAGCTGCAAACATGGGATTTCTGATAGGAAACAAAGGGATCATTCAGAGTACAGAGCCAAGAGCCATGGAAAATCATTCCCAAACGCAAGGCTGAACAATAATTAATGAACTGATGATATGTGCTTAGTTAGGTTTTAGAAATGCTATGAACCAGTGACTTCTATGTGTCTAATTCTTCTCTTTTTAAATGGGACAGTCTATTGCTGTCATCCTATCTCCTATTATATTTTGTGCATGTAGGGCCAAATAACTTCTCTGTTGCATCACAGGATGTGAAGAACAGCCACTATGCTGCAGGAAAGCTCCAGCAGCCTGATGGAGAGACTTATTTGTAGAGAAACAAAGGGCCAGCCTAGCTCTCAGCTGACAGCTATCACCCACTTTTCAAACATCTGTGAACCATCTGTAAGTGGATACTTCTGCTTAAACTGCCTCAGCTGATGCCATGTGAACCCAAGATGAGCCATCCTCATTGAACCCTGCCCAAACTGATGATTCAATAAACAAAGTATTGGCATCATCTTACACCACTGAGTTTGTCATGTAAGAATAGGTATCTTGCACAGTCTTATGAGGTAGAGAACAAAATGAATCTACCCTCTCCAAGATTTGTTTCCTTGAAGAAGCAGGAACAAAGAAGGCCATAAAAGCAAACAAAACTCCTCACAGGCAACACAAACACAATTCAGGAAGTAAGATAAATGAGGCATTCATATCAATGTAAATTGCATGATTGTTACATAAGCACATACAATATTATAACTATAAGCATCAGTAAGATGATTCAGAAGTTTCATAATGTTATTTTTGAAAAGGCAAGGCATTATTACGACAAAGTGGAAACTTTAGGTTGCTGTCTGATCTTCCTGAAGATCTGATTATCTACAGACAACATTCCATCGCTACTGGGTGCAACAGAAGTAGACATGACTTGAATTGAGAATAAAGAGTGCTTACCAGAATAGAGAGAGAAAAACAAAACACTGCATTGTCAAGAAGGAAAGGTATCATAAGCAATCCTGGTGCCAAAAAGTCTTTGGTTGCAGGTAGAAAAGATAACTTTTGACTTGAGAAATACTATTTACTTGGACAGATGACAAGAAATTATTTAGGAGCAGGGATTAAATAAAAACAGCTAGGAAATAAAATGGAGGCCCTTGAAATTTGTGAAAAATAAGAGTGGATTGGATCTGTACCCTTGAATAGTTATAAATATATCATATCTGGAAGTTTAGAATAGACGTATTTTATACATGATATATCTCCTGATACTATTTTCTTTATGTGTATATCATTTTGAAGATTCTGAAAATAGAATAAAACAAAGAATTACAAATTTATATTCATTAAAAATGCTAAATCTTTAAAAGCTTCTTTGGCAATTATAATGGCATAGTTTCAGAGAAGATTGCAGAGCTCTTCATAGTTATACTCTTCCAGGGCTGCAAAAGTGCCTTGAACTCTTTCTAATACCAACATTCACTTTTTGGGGGGAAGCTAGATCTTATTTTATTACATAATCTGAAGTACATTCAATGGGAGTTATGATGAGTTATACCTTTAACTCAACATAACTTTAAGGAGTTATATCTTAAAGTATGTTGAGGAACATATTTAATTAGGAAAAACATTTAAATACAATCAAAGCCAGTTAGGAAAGTAAATGTAAACACAAACAATACACCCGTACTGTGGCAATAGTCACTTTGAATTCACTTTGGGCTCTTTTAGGAATAACAGGCCATTGAAATAGCCTCTCACCACTATTCTTGTTGAGTCTATTTTTATGAATAGATGAAATGAAAAAGCCCTCAGTTAAATTTAAAACATGTGATTTTATTACTGAAAATAAAATAAATTAGATTTCCATTTATGAAACTACTCAAGGGTCTATATTTAAATCAACTAAAGAAATCTAGATGTTGTTTTATATTTATGAATTAACAAAACTCATTACATATATTAACAGAAGAGTGATGGTTTGTAAGTTCAAAGGAAAAGGTTGTCTTCTATACCATTATCATACTCATATGCGCCATTCACCCCAATTGAGTGCGCACTGTCTCAAATACTTCCACATTTCTTCCCCAGTAGCTGTGTTACACCTGGAATTCTTTCATCATTGCTCTCTATGTCCCTAGGTTACATGCAGATTTTTATTATTAGTATACTTTAAGTTCTAGGGTACATGTGCACATTGTGCAGGTTTGTTACATATGTATATATGTGCCATGTTGGTGGGCTGCACCCATTAACTTGTCATTTACATTAGGTATATCTCCTAATGCTATCCCTCCTCCCTCCCTGCTCCCCACAATAGGCCCCGGTGTGTGATGTTCCCCTTCCTGTGTCCAAGTGCTCTCATTGTTCAATTCCCACCTATGAGTGAGAACATGCAGTGTTTGGTTTTCTGTTCTTGCAATAGTTTGCTGAGAATGATGGTTTCCAGCTGCATCCATGTCCCTACAAAGGACGCGAATTCATCCTTTTTTATGGCTGCATAGTAGTCCATGGTGTATATGTGCCACATTTTCTTAATCCAGTCTGTCACTGATGGACATTTGGGTTGATTCCTAGTCTTTGCTATTGTGAATAGTGCTGCAACAAACATATGTGTGCATGTGTGTTTATAGCAGCATGATTTATAATCCTTTGGGTATATACACAGTAATGGGATGACTGGGTCAAATGGTATTTCTAGTTCTAGATCCTTGAGGAATCACCACACTGTTTTCCACAATGTTTGAACTAGTTTACAGTCCCACCAACAGTGTAAAAGCGTTCCTATTTCTCCACATCCTCTCCAGCACCTGTTGTTTACTGACTTTTTAATGATCACCATTCTAACTGGTGTGAGATGGTATCTCATTGTGGTTTTGATTTGCATTTCTCTGATGGCCAGTGATGATAAGCATTTTTTTCATGTGTCTGTTGGCTGTATGAATGTCTTCTTTTGAGAAGTGTCTGTTCATATCCTTTGCCCACTTTTTGTGGTTGTTTTTTTCTTGTAAATTTGTTTGAGTTCTTTGTCAGTTCCAGATATTAGCCCTTTGTAAGATGAGTAGATTGCAAAAATTTTCTCCCATTCTGTAGGTTGCCTGTTCACTCTGATGGTAGTTTCTTTTGCTGTGCAGAAGCTCTTTAGTTTAATGAGATCCTATTTGTCAATTTTGGCTTTTGTTGCCGTTGCTTTTGATGTTTTAGACATGAAGTCCTTGCCCATGCCTATGTCCTGAATGGTATTGCCTAGGTTTTCTTCCAGGGTTTTTATGGTTTTAGGTCTAACATTTAAGTCTCTAATCCATCTTGAATTAATTTTTGTATAAGGAGTAAGGAAAGGATCCAGTTTCAGCTTTCTACTTATGGCTAGCCAATTTTCCCAGCACCATTTATTAAATAGAGAATCCTTTCCCCATTTCTTGTTTTTGTCAGGTTTGTCAGATCAGATGGCTGTAGATGTGTGGTATTATTTCTGAGGGCTCTGTTCTGTTCCATTGGTCTATATCTCTGTTTTGGTACTAGTACCATGCTGTTTTGGTTACTGTAGCCTTGTAGCATAGTTTGAAGTCAGGTAGCGTGATGCCTCCAGCTTTGTTCTTTTGGCTTAGGATTCTCTTAGTGATGTGGGGTCTTTTTCCGTTCCATATGAACTTTAAAGCAGTTTTTTCCAATTCTGTGAAGAAAGTCATTGGTAGCTTAATGGGGATAGCATACACCCAGATTTCAGACTCAGCAAGTGTTACTCAGACTCTGAATGACCTCTTCTGGCCACTCTTTCTTACAGGATTCTTCTTCTCCTCTAAAACCCTGGAACCCTATGCCCATATTATACATGTGTCATTATTATTCAATAACATATATTTATTTGATGGTTCTATGCATCATTTTTCCAAATGTATACAAGGAACACATATTTCTGAAATGACTAAATTATCATTGAATAAAAATGGACCATATTTAATCAATCAGGAAATATTTATTGAAAATCTACTCGATGAAATTGGCAAGTAGAACATTTTTCTTGCCATAATTCTCACCTATATCAATTACTATATGATTCCTTAGTAGTGTAAAAAGTTCCTTTTCTTCATAGTCTAAGATATTCTGAGCATAGTCCTTTCCTCTGAAGATCATCAGTTTGGAAAGATATGAATATTATTTTATTGGTGGTTTAATTTCTCTTTCTTTGGTAATAGTGAGAGTGACCATTTTTAATGTATTTTTCACTATTCTCCATTCCGCCACATAGGTGTTCCATTTTATGACTACAGGAGAAAGAAAGAAAGAAAAAACCTTCTCCTTTTCTTGCTTTTGCCTATACTCTAGGTTTTCACTAGATCTGTTGTGACACCTGCTCCCCTAAGACTCACTACCCCCAAAGATTGCAGGTTTCCCACATTTCTTTAAAATCTCATCAACTTTCATTGTCTCCTGGGCCCTCTTTGGCTGATGTGTATATTGAGAATTTTACCAGCACTAGGAAAATAAGATTGCCTTAAAGTTAACGTCAAATGAATGTGCAAAATTTCTTATAGGCAAAAAAATTCAAGTCAGTAGTAGGTAACTAAACAATACTCTTTAATATATGGGTGGGCAGCAAAATCAATCTGTTAGAAAAAGAAACAAGTCATAGTTTGGACATTTAAAAACTACCTTAGAATTTTAACTTAGCATTAGTGGGTTTTGATTCTGAGCTCCCTCTTTGCTAAACAGTGACCATGTTAATACCTGCTCAATTATTCTTACAGGGTTCTTTGTAAGAATCCAATGAGAAAGTATATGTGAGGTTAATGTTGCAGAGTCCAAAAATTTAAAAATATATTGTATACGATAAATGTTTAAGTATTAAATGATTAAAGTAAAATCAAGGAAGTGTAAATTGGAAGGAAGACATAAAATCTTTACTTTGGATTTTATCTTTTCTAAGTTGAGAAGACACAAAAATTAAAAGAAATATCAGCAGCTTTAACTATGAACTTGTTTACTCTTGGTTGTTCCAGTGAAACACAACTTTCTTTAATAGCTCTCAGTGGGAACTGGGAACATTCAATGGGGTATTTGATACTTTTTAATGATAGTTATATCACTTATAATTTTTAACATCCTACACCAAGGTTGTTAGTTTCATTTCAGAACCATAAATGAGGACATGATATCTTGTGTTCTTGGCAGAGCTGGGTACTGATGTCTTCAGTTGCTGTTCTCTGGAAGTGAGCCTAAAGGGCATCCACGGAGCAGAATTATCTCAGTAAAGTGTATTGCCATTTAGTCTTCAGGGATCAAGAGAAGGTGTGCCATTCCTCTGTTCTTTTCTCTAGAGTCTGAACTAACATTATCATTCGGGGAATAGATTTACCAATTAGGCCTGAACACAAAATGCTATTTGCATAAAGCAAATCTTCAATTGCTCTTTTGGGGGGACATGTGGACTTGTGCTATTTTCTATTGCATCTCTAATGTGATGCTGCTTAGTAGCAGCCTCCAGGAGGAGGACATGCTGGGAAGGGTTGGAATTGCCCAGTTTGGTAAGGAAAGTAATTCAAAGACACATCAGGAAATCCTGGCTTCTCACTGGATGTGCGTTTTATCAGTTATCTCTGCTCTAAAAATAAAGTAAGGAAAAGACAGTTGTAATAGGGGTAGGGTTCTAAAAAAGTCAGTCTCTTTAAGAAATTAATGTGCTGGCATCTGCTGCATGTTGCCTAGGGAAAATGATATAATGCAAAAAGACCACAGAACGGATACTTAGCAAAGAAGGCATTGGAAAAAATGTACCCAGGATAGAATCAGCCTTAATCATTGCTTTTCAACATTTTTCATAAGAAAAACTGTTTCCACAAGTTTAAAAAAAAATGGAGTAAAAGAAATCAAACAAGAATGAGGTAAAGTATTCCAGGGTTTATACTAAATAAGGCTGTGGTAAAAGTCAAAGTTGCTAGCAAAAGGCAGAATCACTTAAATTCCAGGGAAGAAATATTTGGTGCCTGGATAGAAAATTCTCTTCTTCACCTGGCAGGCAATGACTCCGTGTACTGCTTGATTGTGTTAGGAAGTGACTGGGTAAAACACAATGAATCAAATTAGCAAGAAAAAACTAAACATGGGACTCATCACTGCTCCAGCTCAGGAGAGCATTACCTCTACAAGAAAATTCTGTCTCCTGAGGCTTTCAAAGTGAAAATACTGAGCTGTTCAACAGGACTCTGTTCCTTTTGGGCCAGACAATGCCAACCATTAGACTTGGTTTCACATTGAAATATGGGGGAAAGACACTCTTTCCCCACTATCTAATATCTGGTCACCTGGATTATGAAGCAACATAATTTATGTGCCTCTAATGAAGATTACACTTTCAATTTCCATCTGCAGATACTTTCTATATAGGAAAAATAAATAAATTCTAGGACAAAACTGGGAACAGATTACTCATTACAGGCAGTTTGTTCTAATTAGGGAGAGAAGGCATACACCAGTGGGTCAATGCAGCAAAACAAACAAAGTCGATGTCTTTATCCATTGGAGGGCTCAACAGAACACCTGGCTCCATAAATTTCAGCAAAATTTTTCCTGTTTTAATTAATGTTTGAAATTCAGAGATAACTATTATCTTCAAATTTCATGTAACTTGGCACCTGCAATATTGAATTATTTTTCTTACCAATTTCTTTTTTTCTTCTAAATTTACTGATAAAACGTAAAAGAATATTGTGTGTGTTTCAAAGTCAGAAAGTTGGGAATTAAAGAAGTTTCCAATTTTTCGTTGACTGTTAGAAGAAATCAGTTTACATTGAATATTAACTGTTGGTATGCTAGAGCCAACTCTTACCAGCTGGCGAGGACTGATTGTGCACGACTCTTCCAGCTCTACAACATGATGTTACTTTGGTAGCTTGAAATCAGCCAAAGAGAGAGTACTTACACCACAGGAATTGGCAAATAATATAAGTTAGAGCTTTTCCAGTAATTAAATGTTTACCAGCCTCTAACTGATGATAGGAGATGGCAAGTAGAAGGAATCAGATATACGAATTTCTAAAAGCTGATGGAAAGACAATGCAAGCTAAGCAAGCTGAATAATATTCAATATAGAAAATTCTAGTATCCTTCAAACATCAAAAATTCAATTAATTAATTTAATTTAATCAGATCAAACAGTGGACAACTACACAGTTATAAGAAAAAACTACATATCTTTATATTGCATTATATATCATTATATAGTAGTTTTCAAAGCACAGTAAACAATACATTAATTGCTGCATAGTAGCACTTGTAGAGTGCTACTATAGAGTTACTATTATCCATATTTTATAGATGAGGAAACTAAAGGTCATTAAGGTTAAATGTTGCCTATGGTCATATAGCTAGTATATGTCAAAAACAAGAATAGCAGTTTTCAGTTGATTTTCCTGCTATTGATTGCGAGAGAAAGAGTTGTATATAATGACCCAAATGTTTTCCTAGAAGGCAGCTATTATCATTCAATATTATTCTTGGCTCATTTTATTTTCTTAGGTATTTCTGAGAAGATAAGCCACAGCCCCAAGCTCATTCCTCTTCTACTACACACGCTCAGCTTCGCTGAGGTTCCGCACTGGTTGTCCACCAGATGTTCAATGTTATCTCCCCACTGAAGGTTGTGACAAAACCCCAGAGAGTAAAATGACAGCAATCTGTCAACCAGTCATCATTATATTTTTTTTTAATTTTCCATTATTCTCCACCTTATGTCACTGTTTTTAGTGTGTAAATTGCTCACTGTTTATTTCTGCTCATTTCTTCCATCAGTATTTTAAATTTTAATGACATTTAACGGCTGAGTATAATTAGAGTAAAACTATACTTTTCTTCATTGAAGACAGAGATAACAAGGAGGTATCCAATACTCTGAGAAATGCAGAAGTGCAGGGTGTTTTGCCACTAACATGGGACATGTGATAAATACCCTGATTCACATTTTAATGCCATCAGATCTTTTTATGAAAATTGTGATATCCTGGTTACTTATCCACTAAAAGTTTCACAATGTAATTGAAAAAGGTTAATTTGAATCATCCTGCAAGAGACCAGAATTTGGGTTGGTTGAGTCCTTAGAAGTGTAAACTGTTATACTGTTAAACACATTTTTTGTTATCTTCTCCTACATGATTTCTGTTTCTAAATCTAATACAATAAATCAGCAAATTTTACTAACCAAAATTAAATGCCACCTTCTATGATAAGTGCAGGTCCAACAAGTATGACCAACAAAGGTCCTAACCTCAAGGACTTTATGGCTATGTCCTAAAAATATTATTTAAAAACTATTTATAATAAAATATAACAGAGACATCAGAGAAAGAAAGAAAATGACTATGGGATAACTGAAGAGAGAATAATTAATTTTTAGTAACAACTTCAAAAGTCTTCACAGAACTAATGATATTATATCTGAACATAGAGTTTTGAAGGCAATTTTTCTATATACATGAATTAAGAAGGGTGCTCTGTATATTAAATAATATATGGCTAAAAGTCGCAGCGGGAATGAATGTTGTTCTGCTGAAATATTCATTTCTGTTACCTGGTACAATGGCAGGAGATAAAAATTAAAATATAGTAAAATACGAACTGAGAACAACTTTGAATGTTGGGCTAACATTTCAGAAATTTATCTAATAGGTGTTGCAGTCTCCATTAGAAAATTTTAATCACTTTTGTTTATGTGAGTCCCACAAAGGATCTAACTTTAATCTTATTTTGATTCATATTCTGAATATTAAGTGAAAACAGAAAATGTCCTTTGTTGAGTAACTCTTGAATAGAAACTTTGTTTAGTTAATTTATATCACAAATATTTTTCAATACTTCATCAAGATTCTCCTAGGGAATAAAGTCTACTGAAGGACAATATAGGCAAGTTTCATGACAAGACAGACAGGACTCTTCTTGCAATAGCTAAAACTGTTGTGAGTGTTAACCTGGCTGTACAAAATGATTCTGGCTTAAATATTCAGGATTTAAGAAAAGGTTTGGAATAATAAAAAAGGTGATCTTTATGATTACTTACCCTATTCCACTGGGTATTTATGAACTCAGATTATTATTACTGAGTCATAACCTTTTCATGACTAATTTTCAAAATCTATTCCTTATTAGAGGTATTGAATATTACCAAAGTATTAGCAAATAAGTATTTTTGGATGTCTTTACTTATCAGGTCTTGTACTTATTAGTAATTTAGTTAATATAACCCTGTAAATTAGGTATAGGTCATATTATTAACTCTATTCTGTGTTACAGAAATCCAAGGTTTTGAGTAATGAGATAAATTAGCTTCTTTTCATTGCTTATTACTGAAAATAAATTCAAACTCAAATTTGTTTAGACTCTGAGACCAAACCCTAACACATTATGTATTTATTTGTGTTTAGTTATTTATGTACCAGGTAGAGAGGCAAAGACAGTATCAATTGGGATGGGAGTAGGTCTTTCTATTTTTACCTGTTTTAGCCCATTTGTATTGCTAGAAAAGAATACCTGAGGCTGGGATTTTTATTTAAAAAACAAAACAAAACAAACAACAACAACCAAAAACAGATGTACTGCATTCACAGATCTACAAGCCCTGCAACTGATGTGGACTTCAGACTGCTTCCACTTACGTGAAAGACAAAGGAAAGCCACATGTGCAGAAATCACATGGCAAGAGGAGAAATGAGAGAGAGATGAGGAGGAGCAGAGGAGGGAGGTACCAGGCTCTTTCTAACAGACAGGAACTAATAGGGGAAGAATTCACTCGTTACTGCGAGGTTGGCACCAACACATTCATGAGAGATCTGCTTCCATGACCCAACACCTCCCATTGGCCTTACCTCCAACATTGGAGATTAAATTACAATATGAGGTTTAGAGGGCCAAATATCCAAGCTCTAGAACTGTACAAGTACTAGTCATTACATAATTGTTAAATTTGAACTAAAGACTTATTAATCCACCCCTAAAATGTAGAAATAATATGAAATCTGTGTAATGTGATGTTTGCTATCTTCTTCAGGAAATGACACATAATTTTTGCAAAACTAATCAAATTTATTGCATAAAGTCAAGTCTTTATCTTTCTTTTGATAAGAAAACTGTTTATGTCTGAAAATATTCATATAATCTTACTCATTTGATGAAATCAAAGCCATTCCTGTTTGATTAATACCCAAAAGTTAAACTTATTTCTGCCAATTAAGTAGAAATTGTTGCTAATTAACAACTTTTTTAAGAGCAATGATCTTGATTATATTGCACTGAAACAACTACATACACCTAAATGAACAATTATAAGAAAGGATATGACTTCTTAGAAAACATGAAAATTTCACACAAATTCAACATAACTGTTTTGATCCTAGAAGGAAAGTGAAGTTTCACATAAATGTCTATTATTATTTTTCAAAAAACTTTGGCTATGCATGTGTAAAGTCAGAACAGCTAGATAGGTAGATAGATGTTCAAAAGATGAAAACTCAGCAACTAAAGTATACAAGGATAGTTTTAAGACTCTTATGAACAGATCACCTTTTTAACTAATATTTATCATATTTTATAAATATGCAACTTTTTATAAGGCATTAGCTGAAACCTTATTCATAATTCTCTTATGTCTCAGTTCCTTAAAATTCTACAAACATCAGAGCAATTCTGCTACTGCTACTGAGGATGGGAATTTGAAATGGCATTTTGAATGTAGATGGAAATTGGGTTTGCCAAGAAATTCTTCTGCTTACCCATTCACTGCAGACAAAAATTTCTGTGTGGGCATTGTAGCATTAAAAAAGGGAAGTGTAAATTTAAACCTGCTGTATTGTGATCTGTGATCATTATCAGTAAGAACACTAGATATCCTGGAAACCAAAATAAAATGTCTCCACTGGGCTCATTACCTGAGATCTTTTTGTTGACCTTTTCTTGAGTTTTCCATTATTTCCTCATCCGTGATTACATATTATATCTGTTCCCAATCAGCGGCTGACCTCTTAAGAGACAAGCTAAATATGTAGAATTTTAGCAGCGACCAGAGTGTTGTCTTAAAACGACATTAAAATGAGAGCAGTAGAAGAAATCAATGGGTTCCAGCACGTGAGATGGAGACCCGACGTTGAATCTGGATTAGCTGCTAGTAGGTCTTTGGTGAACGTTGCTTCCTTTTATCCCCAGAGATATCCTTAACCATGGAAATCAGGTCATGTTAATTCCATTTCATGATCACTCCAGGAGAGGACACAATGTGTTATTCTCATTGCTGGACTCCGCAGATTCCATTGCATGCATTAACCTTCATGGTATTTGTTGAGTTATTCGACTCTTTGTATACCATGAATAATTTCATTAAACATTAAGAATTTACCCACACTGTATCTTTGTGTATTTTTAAATATTTACAATTTGTAATACTGAATAAATATGTAATAGGTGAGTCAGGGTTTCTAGGATTTAATATTGCTTAAACCTGTCATGTATTATAACCTTTTGGAGCTTATGTAATATTCAGCTCCTTAATTCAGCGTCAGAGCTGTTATCATAGGTTGATGGGAAAATAACAGCCATGTTGGGGCTCTCCAGTCACTAATAATTCCTATTTTGATTTGATTAGCATATAAATGTTCCTGGATTTATGCAGTGTCAGGGGAAAATGTATTAAAAATACTCCTCAGGGTTCTCTCTTTCTCTCATTTTAATCAGGCAAGAGAGAAAGAATCTTGTCATGCATGAAGCCTAACTTGCTTTTGTTCAAATCCTTGATTTATGGAAGTTTCCAGAAAAAAAATTTTGGTAAAAGATAACATCAAAGAAGACTTTATTTCATACTTTACGACCAGGGATCATTGATAAAATAAACTTTTTACTGAGTTTGTTTTTCCCAGAGAGTCCATAATGTGGTGGAGGAGTGGATAAAGATTCTGCTCATAGACACAAATCAACTAAGCTCTGGCCAGACCACCTAACAAATTTGCAAAGCTTCCTCTTGGAGTAATCCTAAATAATGACAGCCCAGTTAACCAAAGCTATAGGACTAGGTTTGCACATATTTATCTTTCTCTAATACACTGAAAAACCAAAGATATCTATTTTGCCTCTGGTACTATTAAGAGTGCTCCTCAAAAATGTAACCAATACAAATGTTAATATCACAAAAGCATTATTATAGTCATAAAGCTACAGCCTCCGAAAAAGAAAAGAAAAAAAGGAAAAAAAAAAAAAAAAAAAGCTCAGTATTCATTGTACTAGAAGAAAATGAAAATGGAAAGGAAGAGAGTTAATGCTTAAAGTAACCATGCTTTGTTAGATTAAAACAATCAAGCAGAAGCAAAATACCCCTATCCTGTCAGTGAGCAACATGGCTCTCATCACAGACTCAGCCCATAAAAGAAACCTTAAAAACAAGAACTTAACCAAAATACTTGAATTTTTAATAATATAATATAACTTAATAGACATTAAGACTCATTTATCTAGGGGTGAGTGACTATCAATAAATACATGAGATCACAAAAATTATAATTCACATCAAAATAAAAGGCAAAAATCAAGGATGAGGATCAAAATTAAAGTCTGGAAAGATATGCTTAGAAGAAAATGAGTTATTCAGAAATTATGTTTAAAAAATGTTAAAGAAGTTATCTCACCCTTGTCAAGTTAAATTTATATTTATCTTATCAATTTTACACTTGTATGTGCCCTTTTTGATTGCTGATTATTTTCAAAATCATCTTGATCTGAACACATTTCTAAGATCAAACTTTTAAGGCTCAATAATTTTTATCCCAAATGTTTTGTCATATTGAGTTTTACCTTCTTGACACTGTTTAGTGTACATTTTGTATACCATTCAGACAGATACTTGCTGTCTGCCCCTTTATGCAATCATCTCCTTGATTTTTCTTCTTGCCATTTAGAGCACATGTGTTTTAAAAACCTTAGCCCTTTTTACCAAAAGAACTACATTGTCCTCATAGGCTACTCCTACTTAATTCTTATCAGAATAATTTTAAAATGTGATCTTTTCAATTATTTAATGTAATAATCAGAAATCTGTTCATGATAATTTTGCTAATCTTTTGAGTTTTTTAAAAAATTAAAGACATGTAAAATTGCCTACCATTTATTTGAACAATTAATGATTTGCCTTAGGTCTAAGTAAAATTATATTTCTTTCCTGGATATCAGACTCTAGATATCATAATCACCTTCTCACAAGATTTCTATAATATACATGCTGTCAACTTATCCCTCCATATTATGCATGATTAGGGTGAGGTCCCCTATCATTTCTTTGTCTTTCTGGAAGACAAAATTGTCAATTAGTACACAGAGAGTTTGTCAGATTAACCAGGGTACAGTCTAAATTGAACACTAGGCAGACATTTTATAAATATTTACTACATGGATTATAAAGATGCTTATGTCATAATTTTATAATAAATAAGAAGGTGAGTCACCAGCCTGAGTGACAGAGTTCGAGACCAGCCTGGGAAATGTCTAAGACTATATCTCTATCTAAAAAAAAAAAAATGCTTTCTGCGTTTTCCAGGATATAGGGAGCAGCCCACAATATGTGTTTAGATGTTATCTTGCAACTAGACTCGGCAGAATTTAGGCTATTTTCCTATGTATGGTTTAATTCATCTGCACAAAATTCTAATCATATTGCACATAAAATTCTGCATCCTTTTTTTTGTGAGACAAGGTCTTACTCTCATCACTTGGGCTGAAGTCTACCTTCTTATTTATTAAAAAATTATGACCTAAGCATCTTTATAATTCATGATGAGTTTATTTTATTCACAGGAAATATCAGGAAGATTCTTGGAAAAGCTTTTTCATGATGCTAGCTGGAGATTGGAAAGAGCAGCTACCACCAACGTTCACTGGGACTTACTCCCCCATCTGTTTGAGAAACGAAAAGCCTTAAAGGTAAGTGAAAGAGCAATAAAACGTGTATGTTGTAGGCACCAGTGAAAATCAGTTGCAGCTGGAAGAGAGAAACGGCAGTCACCACCAAAACTGCATCCAGAGTTTTCTGGCTTACTTTTTCTTATGGAACAAAAAACCTGACTCCGCAGCGGGAAGGGAATCAAAAAGGTAGCGTGTGGGCTCTTTTGGAAATATACGGCAGCTGGAGAAGGTAAGAACAGGAAAAAAAAAGCTATTTTCTCAGGAGAGATGAAGGAATATCTGCTAAACTCAGCAGTGCATCTAGAGAAAGGGCAAGAAGACTTTTCGGGGCCAGGATGCTGAGAGCTAGGTTCACAGTAAATGAATAAAGCTAACAGTTAATCGGAATTTTAGAGGCCCACCTTCTTTCTCTGTCCCCTCCCACCACACTAACAAACACTAAGTAAAAACAATATAGAATACAATTGAGAGAGCTGCTAGGCAAGGATTCGCTCTGGGAGCCTCTTTAAAATGGAAATAATCAAAGTCAACTGGGGACACTAAAGTACAAATAGAAAGCAGAGTTCAATCCCAGTGTGACTTCTGACAGGTGTAAAATAACTTTCCACACTAGGGCCTAAAAAAAAAAAAATATAAACTCATATCCAAACATAAAATTATGTAACTAAGACTACTGCTTTATACAACATGTCTTTCAATCAAACATTGTGAAGCATATATTAAATGACAAGGAATAAAAGTAAAAGAAAGCAACCACCAAAACCCGATTCAAATATGACACGGATATTGGAACTATCAGAGACAGAAATGAAAATGACTATAATTAATATGTTAAGTTTTCTCAAAGAAAAGAGGCAGCAAGCAATATCAGATAGGTCATTTGTTCAGATTTGGAAATTATAAGAAATAATCCATTGGAAACACCAGAAATAACAGACATGTGAAATCAGTAATGGATATTAAAATAGTAATCAGTGGGCACTTACAGAGATGTGAAATAGTCACAGAAAGAGTCAGTTAACTTGAAAGTTAATAAAAATTTACCCAAACTAAAATATAATCAGAAAAATTAGTGAAAAACTAAAAACTAACAGAACAGACCAACCAAAGCTATGGGGCAATATCAAAAGGTCTAACATCCATGTCTTGGTACACCAGAGAGAAAAGGACAGAAGATGTATTTGAAGAAATAATAGTCAATAATTTCCCAAAATTAATAGTGGACTCCAAATAGCCAATCCAAGAAGTTGACAGAACACCAAAGAGATTAAATTAAAAATAAACAAAAACTAATCACAGCCTGAGAATATCCTAATCAAACTGATGAAAATGAAAGGGAAAGAGAACATCTTAAAAATAACCAGGAGGTAAAGGGTAGAGGGGAGTCACATTATTTACAGTAGAAAGTGAAAAAGAATTACATCAGACTTCTCAACAGAAACTGTGGAAGCAAGAAAAAAATGGAGGAACAACTTTACATCCTGAAAGAATTAAAAAACCCAGTGAAAATGTTCATTAAAAATTAAGAAGAAATACTTTCTCATCAAGCAAAAACTCATTGAATCATTGCCAGTAGATTTGATCTACTGAAGATGTTAAAGAAAGTTTTTCATGCTGATGAAATATGATGTCATAAACTTGTCTAAAGAGCATCAAAAATGAAAAAATTTTAGGAAAAGGAAATATTTTAGTCATTTGTAAATTAATGAATAAATCATTGGAAAAGAAAATATTTTTAGTCATTTATGATTTAACTGAACAATAACTGTTCAAAGCAGAACTTGCAACAGCAGTGTGTTTTACATAAAACAGAGATGCATAAACAATAAGAGAAAGAAGATACAATGATACATAGATTGTTGCACTGTACATAGAGCAACATGATATTATTCAAGACTATAGTGAGGTTATTTAAAAATGAATATTGCACACCTCAAATCTAGCCCCAATAAGCTTTTTAAAATAAGTATAAAGAGTAAACAAGATAAAAACTAATTATAAAAGGGATCAAATATACTCAGAAGTTACAGAAAAGAGGAAAAGGGAAGCAAAGTACAAATAAAACACAGAAAATAGCCAGCAAGATTAATTATATATTAATCAACCATACAAAAATTACTTTAAATGTGAATGTCATGCATTAATTTAAAAAGATATATACATATATATATATATATATGTAATGAAGAAATAAACCAAAAGAAAGCTGAAATACATATTTGCTTAAAACAACTATTTAAGCAAAATAAACTTCAGGAAAAGGGCTATTATCAAAGATAAAGTAAAACAGTACAAAATGATAAAGGAATCAAGTTATCCAAGAGGCAATAAAAATTCCAAATTTGTATAAACCTAAAAACAATACTTCAAAACACGTAAGACAAAAACTGGTTTTATTTATTTATTCATCTATTTAAAAATTTTTTCAAATGCTTATATTTATAGTATAGAACATGTTTTATTATTTTTAAAATTAACATAATTATACTTATTTGGAGGTACAATATGTTGTCTTGTACATGTATACATTTTGCAATGATCAAGATCAAATTAAAGTAATTAACATATCCGTTACTTCAAAGGTTTATCACATTTAGTGTTGAGAATATTCAAAATTCTCTCTTCTAGCTCTTTGAAAATATACAATAAGTTATTGTCAACTATAGTCACTCTACAGGCCTATACTACAGTAGAACTTATTCTTCCTATATAATTGTGATTTTATATTATTTAATCTCCTTATCCCCTCACTCCCATGCATCCTAGCCTCTAGTAATAGTTATTCAACTTCCTGTTACTGTGAGATCAATTTTTTAGTTTTACATGTTATTGAGAACATGTGGTATTTACCTTTCTGTGTCTGCCTTATTTTACTTAATATAATGTCCTTTAGGCTCAATGATTCTGCTGTGAATTAAAGGATTTCTTTATTCTTTGTAGCTGAATAGTATTTAATTGTGTATATATGCCAAAATTTATTTATCCATTCATCATTTAGTTTGATTCCCTATCATAACTATTGTGAATAGTGCTACAATAAGCATGGGGATACATGAATTTCTTTGATATAATGATTTTCTTTTCTTTTGATAAATACCCATTAGTGGGATTGCTTTGGTAATTTTAT
Source organism: Piliocolobus tephrosceles (assembly GCF_002776525.5). Classification (NCBI taxonomy): domain Eukaryota; kingdom Metazoa; phylum Chordata; class Mammalia; order Primates; family Cercopithecidae; genus Piliocolobus; species Piliocolobus tephrosceles. Next base: position 41,346,867 of record NC_045451.1, read on the forward strand.
TTTTAGTTTTTTAGAAATCTCTATACCATTTTCTGTAACAGCTGTAATAATTTACATTACCAAAAAGAGTGTAAAAAGGTTTTCTCAGCATCCTCACTACCATTTGTTTATGTGTGTTTGTGTGTGGTTTTGATTTGCATTTCTGCAAATCAAACCCTGATGATTAGGAGTGTTCAGCACAACAATTTGTATGTCTTCTTTTGAGGGATGTCTATTCAAATCATTGCCCATTTTTCTATCGGATTTTTTTTTTTTTTTTTTTTTTTTTTTTTTTTTTACTGTTGAGTCGTTTGTGCTTCTTGCATATCCTGAATATTAATCCTGAACTAAATGAATAGTTTGCAAATATTTTCTCCCATTTTGCATGTTCTATCTTCAGTCTGTTGCTTGTTTCCTTTAATCTTCAAAAGCTTTTTAGTTTGATATAATTCCATTTGTCTATTTTTGCTTTTGTTGTCTGTGATTTTGAAGTCTTAACCATCGAATCTTTGCTCGTACTAATGTTCTGAAGCATTTCCCCTGTTTTCTTCCAGTAGTCTCACTGTTTCAGGTCTCATATTGAAATCTTTAATCCATTTTGAGTTTATTTTTATCTCTTGTGTAAAACACGAGTCTTGTTTCTTCCTCTTGTATATAAATATCCAGTTTTTCCAACAAAATTTATTAAAGAGATGTCTTTTCTCCAATGTGTGTTGTTGGTACCTTTAAAAAAATGTAATTGACCAGAAATATGTGTGCTTTTTATTTCTGAACTGCCTATTCTATTCTGATGGCTTATTTGTTTCTTTTTATTCCAGGACCATATTGTTTTGATTACTATAGCTTTGTAGCATATTTTGGAGGTAGTGTGGTGCTTTTAGTTTTGCACTTTTTGCTAAGGATAGCTTTGGATTTTGGAACACTTTGCAGTTTCAAATTTTAGTTTTTTTTTTTTTTTTTCCTTTGAAGAATGTCATTGGTATTTTGATAGGAATTGTAATTAAATCTGTAGATTGTTTTTGGTAGTATAGTCAATTTAACAATGCTAATACTTTCAACCCATGAACATAGAATTTCTATTTGTGTGTGTGTGCCCTCTCCAATTTCTTTTATCAGTGTTATAGAGTTCTCATGGTAGAGATAATTCATCTCCTTGGTTAATTTATTCTTAGGTATTTTATTTAGTTTGGGGGGCTACTGTAAATGGGATTTCTTTCTTGACTTCTTTTTCAGCTAGTTTGTAAATAGTGTATGGGAATGCTACTGATTTTTATGTTAATTTTGTATTCTTCAATTTTACTGAACTTATTTATTAGTCTTAAAAATTGTTGAGTGCAACTTTTAGGTTTTTCTAGATATAACATTTTTGTCTGCAGATAGGGACAATGTGATTTCATTCTTTCCAATTTGGATGTCCTTTTTTTCTCTCTCTCATGCCTAATTGCTCTGGCTAGGACTTCTAGTACTTCTTGAGCAACAGCAGTTAGAGGGAGTATCCTTATCTTGTTCTAGGTCGTAGAGGATAAACGTTCAGCTTTTTCCCATTTGGATGTTCCCATATGATGTTAGCTGTGAGTTTCTCCTACATGGCCTTTATTGCGTTGGGGTACATGTTTTGATACCTAATATTTTGAGTTTCATTATGAAGGCATGTTATTTTGTCAAATACTGGTTCTGCATCTTCTGAAATGATCATACGGTTTTAATACTTATGTGATGTGTTACTTTTATCAGTTCAGATATATTGAACCATGCTTGCATCCCTGGGATAAATCCTGCTTGATAATGGTGTATAATCTCTTTAATGTGCTGTTGGCTTTGGTTTGCTAGTATTTTGTAGAGAATCCTTGTATCTATGTTTATTAGACAAATCAGTCTGTAGTTTTCCTTTTTGTTTTGAACTTGTCTGGTTTTGGTATCACAGCAATGATGGTGTTGTAGAATGAGTTGAGAAGAATTCTTCCTCCTTAAAATTTTTGGGACATGTTGAGAATAGTTGGTATTAGTTCTTTAAAGTTTTGATAGAATTCATCAGAAAAGCCATCCAATCCTGGGCTTTTTTTGTTGTTGTTGACAGACTTTTTATCATTGATTCAATTTTGCTATGCTAATGGTCTATTCAGGTGTTCTATTTCTGGTTCAATCTTTGCAGGTTGTATGTCTCCAGGAATTCAATAATTGTCTCTAGGTTTTTCAATTCGTTGGCACATTATTGTTCATAAGTTTCGAATAATACTCTATATTTCTGTGGTATCAGCTGTAATGTTTCCTTTTTCCTTTCTGATTTTATTTGGGTCTTCTCTCTTTCCTTCTTACTTATTCTACCTAAAGTTTCACCAACTTTACCTTTTCAAAGAAACACATTTTTATTACATTCATTTTTTAGTCTCAATTTCATTTATTTCTGATGTGATCGTTATCATTTATTTTATTCTACTAATTTTGGATTTGATCGGTTACTGCTTTTCTGGTTTATTTAGGTACATTGTTAGATGATTTAAAATCTTTCTAATCTTTTTTTATAGACATTTATTGTTATAAACTTCTATCTTTGTACTGCTGGTGGTCTATCCCATAGATATTGGTATGTCTTATTTACATTTTTATTTAAGACCTTTATGACTTTTATTCTTAATTTTTTCACTGACTCATTGGTTATTCAGGAGTATGTTGTTTAATTTCTATTTATTTGTGTATTTTCCAAAGTCAGTCTTGTTATTGTTTTCTACATTTATGTATTATATATTTTGTTTCTAAATTTTTTGTTATAAAATACACAATGTCATTTATATTTTTTGAATTCTTGACAATTGATTCGTGGCCTAAGATATGCTCTATTCTGGAAAATGTTCTGTATGCTGATGAGAAGTATGTATATTCTGCAATTGTTTGGTAAAATGTTCTATAAATGTCTGCTGGGTTTACATCGTGTATAGTGGAGTATAAATACAATTTTTTTTGTTGATTTGCTGACTAGATGATCTGTATAATGCTGAGAGTAGAGAATTCCAAATATAGTTCCAAAATATAACTGAAATGACATTTATCTCTCCCTTGAAATCAAACAATATTTGCTTTATATACGTGGGTGCTCTTGTATTGGGTGATTACATTTACAATTATATTCCTATTCTAAATTGATCCTTTTATCACTCTATAATGACCTTCTTTGTCTCTTTTTGTAGTTTTTGAGTTAAAGTCTATTTTATCTGATATAAGTGTAATTATTCCTGCTCACTTTAACTTCTGTTTGCATGGAATATCTTTTTCTATCACTTAACTTTCATTCTGTGTGTCTTTATATATGGAGTGAGTTTCATGTAGGTTACATATAGTTGCATGTCATATTGTTATTAAGTCAGTTTTTATATTTCAATTGAATAATTAATCTGTTTTCATTTACTGATATTATTAATTGGTGAGGATTTACTCCTGTCATTTTGTTAAATTTTTCAGGTTGTTTTGTATACCCATTAGTGTCTTCTTCCTATCTTGTCATTTACCTTTGCGGTTTGCGAGTTTTTCACAATGGTAAGATTTGATTTCTTTCTCTTCCTTATTTGTCCATCTACTCTACCTGTGACTTTTGTACTTTTTATGCCTTCCTAATAGAAGTTATCATCGTTTCACTACTAGATGTAGGATTGCATTCATAGTAGTTTTCAAGGCCAGCCTAGTTGTAATGAATTTTCTTTGTTTCTGCATATCTAGGAAATAAGTCATTTCTTCTTTTTTTTCTGAAACACACCTTTACTGGATATAGTATTTTTGTTTAGAAATTTTGTTTAGCATTTTGAATATATCATCTTTTATTTTTCCTGGACTGTAAGGTTTCTGCTGAAAAATCTGCTGTTAGTTTAATGGGGATTCACTTACATAAGACTTGACACATTTATTTTACTATTTTTAAAATTATCTCCATATCTTTGACTTCTTAAATTTTCAGTATAATGTGCCTCAGAAAGGACCTTTTTTCATTGAATCTATTTGGAGACATTGAGCTTCCTAAATGTAAATGTCCATATCTCTCCCAAGTCTTAAGAAGGTTTTAGCTATTATTTTATTAAATTGGTTTTTAACGACTTTTCTCATATCTTTCTCTTTTGGAACCCTTATGTTGCAAAACTTTATTTAACAAACAAATTTATTTATTTAATAAACAAATGTTTATTTGTTTATTTAATAAGTTTTGCAGGCTTTCTCTGTTGTTTTATATTTTTATGTGCGTATGTTTGACTGAGTTATATCAAAAAACCTGTTTTCAAGTTCAGGGATTCCTACTTCTGCTTGAACTATTCTATTGCTGAAGGTCTTGATTGTGTTTTTTATTTCATTAATTGAATTATTCAGTTCTAAGATTTGTTTGCTTCTATTTAATGACATCTATCTATCAAATTTATAATTGATATCGTGAATTGTATTTCTGACTTTGTTAAATTATCTACCTGTATTCTCTTGTATCTCAATTAGTTTTCCTAAGATCATTATTTGAGCATATTTTCAGTCATTTTGTAGATCTCCTTTTCTTTATGGTCCATTAATGGAGAATTATTGTGTTCCTTTGGAACTATCGTGTTTCTTTGCTTTTTCAGATTTCTTGTGTCTCTACACTGTTATCTGTGCATCTAGTGGAACAGTCATCTCTTACAATTTTATGGTGTAACTTTCATAGAGAAATGCTTTTTCCTGTAGATGTGTCTATAGTGTACATTGGCTAGGTTTCTTGGGCTTTAATTCTGGTTAGGTACGGCAATGTAATGTCTGTGTAATTTCTTCATCTGTTATCAAGTAATGCCTTTAAGTACCTCTGTGGCCTAGACTTTGTGTTTGTGAAGGTAGTGATGACTTTGCTGGGGCAATGATCACTTGGAAGGTTATTCCTAAGGCCCTGGGCTGGGCATGTGCTGCGTGCAGCAGCTTTGCTAGTCAAAGAGGTGAGTTCATCAGTGGAAGTGAGCACCAACAGGGTTACTTCTCATGCCCCTAATGAGAGGTGACAGTGTGCTAGCAGCCCTCGGTTGCTCTTGGTGCCTCCTCGGCCCCATGTCTGCTCTGGCCGCACTAGCCCTTCAGCCCGACGCTGCACTATGAGGGCCCCTCTCTGGGGCTGGTCGAGGCAGGAGTCAGCTCCCTCTGCTCTCCGGGAGGTGTGGAGAGAGAGGCGGGGAGGGAGCCGGGGCAGCCAGGGATCCAGGTTGGCGTGGGCTCGGCGACCCATACTCAGCGCAGCTGGCTGGCACCTGCTGGGCTTGATCAGGGGACGAGCTCCCTCTGGGCTGCCGGAAAGCCCGGGCTAGGTGCTGCAAAGTCCCCTAGTGAGTGTCTTTGAGAGGTGAAGCCAGGTGGATTTCTAGGTCAGGTGGGGATTTGGATAACTTTTATGTCTAAAGGTTTGTAAATGCACCAATCAGCACTCTGTGTCTAGCTAAAGCTTTGTAAATGCACCAATCAGTGCTCTGTGTCTAGCTAACCTGGTGGGGACCTGGAGAACTTTTGTGTCTAGCTAAAGGCTTGTAAACTCACCAATCAGCACTCTCTAACTAAAGATTTGTAAACGCACCAATCAGCACTCTGTCAAAATGGACCAATCAGCTCTCTGTAAAATGGACAAATCAGCTCTCCATAAAATGGACCAATGCGCTCTCTGTAAAATGGACCAATCAGCAGAGTGTGGGTGGGGGCAGATAAGGGAATAAAAGCAGGCCAGCTGGGACAGCCAGCAAGTTGCTGGGGTTGTTTTCCACGGTGTGGTAGTTGTGTTTTTCTGCTCCTCACAATAAATTTTGTTGCTGCTTACTCGGGTGTGTGGCTGCCCTCCTTTTATGAGCGGTAACATTCAGCGCCAAGGTCTGCAACTTCACTCCTGACGTCAGGGAGACCACAAACCCACCAGAAGGAAGAAACTCCGGACACATCTGAACATCTGAAGGAACAAACTCCGGACACACCATCTTTAAGGACTGTAGCATTCACTGGGAGAGTCTGCAGCTTCATTCTTTAAGTCAGCAAGACCAAAAACCCACCAATTCTGGACACAGTAAGGGGTGCCCATGATGTTCAGCACTGCTAGTGGAGAGGGTATGGTTATAAGCAGAGGTAAGCAACTGGTGACCTGTCCTCAGGCCCTGAGGGGCCATGAACATTGGTTTCTACAATCTTGGGAACACACTCTCCACTGTGCTAAACGTCCTGTTTCTGGGGGTGCAGTTTACTGCATGAGCTTAGGTGCCAAGATTTCAGTTGTACTGCTTGTTTTAACTAGGGTCATGGCATTGCATCCTCTTGTGTGGGCATAGTGAGATGATGGCAGGGCCTCAGGGATATGGAGACCCAGGGGCTGCTGGTCCCCAGAACAGAATGCTTTCTAGCAGTCTCTGTTCTCAAAATGGAATAGCAGCTTGGGTCCTGTGGAGTGGGAGGGAGCCCAGCATGACTTCTTTTCTTCAGGCAATGCTGCTATATGGATTCCAGGCAGTTTTGTGTACTCAGCCGAGGACATGTGAGGACTGATGGACTCTTCTCTAAGATTCCAGGCATTTTCAGTATTTAATGGTGTCTTCTGGGGGTCTCCTACTATTTCCTCATAATATGGAGTGTTTTTGGCTACGAGCTGATCTTGGCCAAGTGCTTTACTTCCCTCTTTATCCTGCGATCATGTGTTTCTGTGCTTCAGAGCGTTTTTCTCACTTCCTTGGTGAATTCCAGCATTCACCCTTAGATACTCTACTCAAAGTCTAGTAATTTACCTGTTACTTTGTTTTTTATTTTTCTAGATGAGTACCAGACACCTGTAGTCAAACATCTTGGTGTTGTCACGCCAACATGTTTTGATATAGGAGTACATTGTGGAAAGTCTAAATCAAGTTAATATAGTTATTACCTCATATTTATCTCTTTTGTGGCAAGAACATTTAATATCTGTATTTTTACCAGTTTTCAAGCATACTATATATTTTTTAACGATAGTCACGTTTTGTACAATAGAGCTAAACTTATTCCTCTTGTTTAACTGAAACTTTGATCCATTTAATCAACATATCCTCCTCCCACTCCCAACCCCCAAATCAGCCCCTGGCAGCCACCATTCTACTCTAGTTCCATGAGTTCAAATTTTTTAGATTCCACATAGAATTGTGATCATGCATTATTTCTCTCTCTTTGTCTTGGTTTTTTTTCAGTTATCATAATTTTCTGTAGGTTAATTCATGTCAATGCCAATGATAGAATTCCTTTTTTCCTAAAATTAGATAGTATTTTACTATGTACATATGCCACATTTTCTTTATCTGTTCATGTATTGATGAACACTCAAAGCTGATGTTTGAAATAAGAAAGACAAACCCAAAATTGTAATAGAAAACTCAACATCTTTCTGTCAGCACTTAAGATAATGAATGGGCACCACATCAGTAAGAATATAGGTAATCTGAAGAACACTAGCAACGAATCTAGTTTAATTGGCATTTGTAGAGCACTCCATGTCAGAGCAATAGAATACACAAATGTTTCAAGTGTACCTGGAATGCTCGCTAAGATAATCTTCTGGAAAATCTAGATGTTAAGGAAGTGAAAGTAGAAAAAAGAGTATCTTAAGAGAACACACAGGAGACAATATGAAATAATTTCTAATGGTTAAATCAATAGCAGATTAAGCAACAGAATAAATACAGAGAGTAATGAATCATAATTTAAAGATTTTAAAATTATATATTATAATCATGAATAAATGAGTAAAAAAATTAGATAATAATTAGCGTGGAATAATCTCTCTAGAAGAATTTCAATAAATAAATGTAGAAAGAATGAGGGAAATAAAAATAATTATTGGAATACTGCCGTAAAAATTACTTCAGGCAAGATCCACTGATGAAAGCTAACATTAGGTAGAACTTGAAAGGGAGATGGGAAATTTACATATCCTTAATTTCCCGTAATAGGTATTCATAACTGAGGCAGTTTTAAATATGTTCCTAAATTCTTTGATACATCTCCCACCAGGAGGTGGAGCTGAATTTCTCTCCCTTTTGTTATGGTTCAGACTTAGTGTCTCAATAGCACGATACAGAGTAGAGAAGGAGAAACATAGTAACTTTACAGTGGAGTAATCAGGAAGATACCACCACCACAACCAAGTGTTTAAATACATAGCCAGCAGTAAGCCATTTTGATATTATGTGCTAGTTGATATGTATTTAGAAGGGCACTTCACCTCTTTGGTAAACTTTTAAAAAATCCATAGCCACCGTCTAATCAAGAGAAAACATTACATGAAACCAAACTGAGGAATTTTCTACAAAACACCTGACTGGTGCTCATCAAAAGTGTCAAGCTTATGACAAAAAACAAAAAATACTGAGAAATTGTCACAGACTCCAGGACACTAAGGAGACATGACAGGTAAATGCTATGTGGCATTCTAAATTGGATCCTTCAAAAGAAAAAGGAGAGGCAGAAAAACTGGTGAAATACACATAAAATATATAGTTTATTTAAAAGTAAAAAAAAAAATACTATTTTAAACTCCTCTTTAAATTTAAAAGTATTTCAAAATACAGAGTTTAATAAAATGGTTCTCAGTTTCACTAGAAATAAAGGAAATGCAAATTTAAAACATACCAATAAATAATTAGACAATTTTGGCAAAGTTTGACAATACTAAGTGTTGACAAAATTACATGGAGTAATTAGGACTTCTTTTAGAAGTTCTAGAATCATTCTTCCTTCTGATTAAGTAAATTTATGCATATATCTAGAAAACTGTTAAATCTAATGTTATGCTTACCTATGGCCCAGAATATCTACTATTAAGCATATACCTAACATATACCCATGAGTGCCTATGTGTACAAAAAGGGACTCATAAAAATGTCTGTAGTAGACAAAAAAAAAAAAAAAAAACTAACATTAAACTCCCAAACAGTAGAATAAATAAATAATATTTTCATTCAAACAAGGATTTTACTCTAGTAAAATCAAATAAACTAAATCTTCACACCACATAGCTGTGTCTCACAAATATGTTCAGGAAAGGAACACAGATACAAATGAATATATTTTGCATTTTTCCATTTAAATAAAGTGAAAAACAGTCAAACATATATGTTGTAATTTAAATCAGGATAGAGGTTATCTTTGGTAAAGAAGGAACAGGCTCTGATAGAAGAGAGGACATTCTGGGAAGCTGGATAACATTTTATTTCTTTATCTGTGTTGTGGTAACATGGTTTACTTAGTGATAAGTTATTAAGTTGTCCATTTATGAGTGTGGACTTTTCTGTAGGTGTTTCATACTTTTACAAATATGTTTTTAAAAATACATGAGTGAATATAAGATTAACAGAAATCAAATGCATAACTGTCAAACCATAGTAGAAAAAAATGTACAAATAATACAGACAGGTCTTTGCATGGATCTAATATGCATGAATTTCAGTTACCATGACTTAGTTAAATAAAATGAGATCCTATAACATGTTTTAAATTTTATTTGCCACATATCTTAGCTGTGAGTAATTGCATAAAATACAAACTTTCTTGCTGGCTCTTCAGGCCACAAATCACTACATAAAATATGTACATCATGATCAGTGGCATCATGTCACTTCTTTCAAAGTCAGCTGAGGGTGGTTATTGCACATCCGTTATTAAGTTTATGCACAGAGAACAAATGTGTAGTTTTGTTTTCTCCTTGTTTCTGAATGTTAAGCTGTGTGTCACTTTAAAAAGTAAATAATCAAAAGTGAAAATTGAACAACAAAGATAAAAGAGCAGCAAAGGAACAAAACTTATGTCGGGAGGGAAATCTGAATTAATGTAAATGGAGTTATAGAAGAAATTGGTTATCAGGGAAATGTTGACACTGGTATTCTTTAAGAGATTCTAGATAATGCAGTCAAAAGAACTTAATAAAGACAAACAAAATAAATTAGGAAAGCAATAGTGACAAAAGTTGGAGATGTTCCATAGGAAGTGAAATCGGCAAAAAGCTTCATATTAAAGGAATTCTAGAAGATATTTCACTATGCTAAAACACAAAGTATTAAATATTGGTATTCATGACAGAAAATACGTTCACTCAGTTAAACTCAATTTACACAATGAGAAGGCAAGTACTGGTCAAACTATTCATATTTTTGCAAATAAAAAATACTTTAATTCTCAATGTTTCAGTGTTTGAAATTACAATGTACTGAGCAACTATTAGTGTAACTTTTAGTAGCAATTCATGTAATTTTTAATTTTTTCTATACATTTATAATGAACAGTTTTGAATTTCTTAATAAAAATTTATAGGAGACAAAATAATTCTAATATTTTCCTTGATTATTAATATTACTTGCATGGTTTCAACCAGCACAGTCATTTTTATAATCTGACCCTACTGTGCTAAGCAAAATATCTGATATAATGAGACACAATGAAATAAAATATATGTCCATAAAACATGGAATATATGAAAAAGACAGCAAAGCCTAAATATATAGTAGTAAGAAAAAGTGTAAACGGGTCACTCATTATAACTCAGGGATTCTTATGTTAAACTTGAAAGTTTGGCATTGTACAGTTTATACAAAATGTAAGAGACATCATGCAAAATATTTCAAATAAACGGATACACACACACACACACACATATATATATACACACATATCATATATATGCAGCAATGGAAACCAAAAGAAACCTAAGGTAGCAATATTAATATCACATATATTAGAATTAAAATTTAAAACATTAATAGAAAAATGTCACTTTATTCTTCAAAAAAAAAAAATCATAAAATTCCGATAATATATTAGGCCACAAATACCAAATTCAAAAGATTTGGTGCAAACAAATGCCATTCTTTGATCATACACTCTAAATTTTGAAATAAACAACATATCAGTTAGTGAAACGTTCCATGTGTTTTTTAACTTTAAAAATGTGTAAAATCTATGTCAAGAAGAAATCATAATGGAAATAACTTGAATGAACTAGAGTGTCAGTCCTAGATTACAAGCCTACACTATTCAGTTGTGTATAGGAAATTTGTCAACTTCTATGCCTTTATTAAGGAAAAAGAATGATTGAAAATGACGAGTAGAGCTGATTAAAAAACTTTATTACACAATTTAGCTGATAAAATACTACACAATTTGGCACAAAGCTTTAGTGAAATGAGGGTTAAGGAATATATAAGGCATATTGAATGTTAATGAATAAATAAGAAAGTAAAGAATAATTGGGTAACTGATACTTACCTTAGAAAAACACAACAAAGTGAAACCAAAGCATGAGTTGGAAGAGAAAGGATTGGAAACCAATTAAAAACAAACCAATAAGCAACAAAACAATTTGTGCCGCAGAACCGTAGTAAGGTCAGGAACTCTGAGGTTCGCAGTGATGGTTGGGGATAAAGAAGAAAATTGACTGAAAATTGTGTAATAAGAGGCAGTTAGATAACCATAAATAGTCTTCAATACCAGAAGAGGACTGTTGGTTGAATACTGAAGACTGATGTGTAGCGGAGTACAAATGTCTTGTCTTATGGAAGATGAAATCAGAGAGTGTCTAAATGCAGAAAGATGGATGCTTTATCTTTGAGGAAACTGATCAATTCTGAAGAATGTCAAACAGATGCTGACATTGGTAATTAACCAATAAATTACCCACATATTTATTTGTTTACTTCTTTGTTTCCTTCCTTCTCTCCTTCCTTTTTTTTTTTTTTTGAGACGGAGTCTCGCTCTGTTGCCCACGCTGGAGTGCAATGGCGAAATCTCCGCTCACTGCAACCGCTGCCTCCCAGTTTCAAGACATTCTCCTGCCTCAGCTCCCCCGAGTAGCTGGGACTACAGACAGGGGCCACTACATGCTGCTAATTTTTTTTTGTTTGTGTTTTTAGCAGAGATAGGGTTTTTCCATGTTGGTCAGGCTGGTCTCAAACTTCTGACCTCAACTGATCTGCCCACCTCCCAAAATGCTGGGGTTACAGACATGAGCCACCGTGCCTGGCTTGCCCACATATTTATTTGCCCCATTCATAAACACAGAGCTTTGAAGATGTCTTTGAGTATCTCACTGTTAATGTATATATTTTTTAATTTTAAAATTTTATCCTTATGTTTCTGTTATCAATAATTATTTTATGGGGAAATTGTTGAATACATAAATAGGAGCAACTAGTGGAAATTAACTAATTGACCTTTTGGGTTACATATTTGTTTATTTCTAGTTTGGCTACTAAAAATCGATACTCTTAATTTTAATGACCATTAGCTGAGCTAATATAATTTTTCTCATTAACATGCAGATCTAAGGATTCTAGGCCAGGAAACTTCTGCATCTAATTTGATGGTTAATTTTAATGTATCAACACTACTAGGCCATGGAGTGGCCAGATATTTGATTTAACATTGTTTCTGGATATATCTGTGGGGGTGTTTCTGATGATACTGACATTTGAATTGGTAGAGTGAACGTAGAAGCTTGCTCCCTCCAATCCACTGTAGGCCTGAATAGAATACAATGGCTGTATAGAAAGAATTATCTCTCTGTCTTCAAGCTTGGATATTGGTCTTTTGACCTTAGAATCAGACTCACCTAGAGTTTACACTACTGGCTCTACTGGTTTTCAGGCCTTTGGACTTAGACAGAAACTATACCATCAGCTCTCCTGGGTCCCCAGATTTTAGACTGAAGATATTGGGAGCCAATTCCTTATAATATAAATATATGTATATGTTCTGTTTATCTTGGGAGCTCAGACCATTAAGACTAATAGATCCAATTTTAATAAAGCCTAATAATCATGCACACAGCGTCTGATATGCAACATCTATCTAGGCTTTATAAGATTTCTTCATAGTTACTGCACATATTCTTAATGCGACTTTCAATTATTTCTTCAACTAATTCTTACTCCTAACTCTCTCCTCTTTCCTTCACCATTACAAATTTTACATATTATTTAGAACTTTGCTCACATGTTCCCACTTTCATAATGAGGAAAAAAAATAAGAGCAAACAAAGTTTAAATAAATCTGAAAGACAAACTTTTCTGCACAACATTAAGAAATTTCCTTTCCTGGTTTCTTCATCTCACACTGATATCCTCCTTTTCTGACTTCTTTAATAGTTAGATATTGGTCCACATGATTCAATGATTTATTTTATTTCTTCCTGTGTTTTTGGTAGAAGTTGCTACTTGTTTTCCAGTATACATTCACTTCTTGTTTGTTGGTAATGAAATCAATTTCTATCTGGTTGCATGGTCAACCAGATGAAAATTACATTTTCCAACCTCTTTGCAGCTATACCTGCCCATGTGACTATGTGTGGTCCAATCAAGTATAGGAATTGACGTATAAGACTTCATGGAGCTTTTTTAAAATGAAGAGTCAAACCTTTCTATTTCCTTCCACCACCTGCTTCCTCCAGCAGGACCCATCCTTGACCATGAAGTTGGAGGCCACACCAAGGAATGGTTATACAGAGAACTGGAACACTTCTGGGTTTTTCCAGTGTATGGAAATTCCATCCACTTCCCAGACTGCTTTATTTTTTAAAGAAATCTCTCTTTTCTTTAAGCCACTACTTTTTAGCTTTTTTTCCTTGAATCCAAAATTAAGCCTAACTGATACATACTACTTTGTAATTATTTTATGGGTTTTTAAATGTATTTTTTTCTCCTTTGTAAAAGTTTAAGCTGTTTAAGTGACTATTGTACCTCTCAGAGGGGGATGGAACTCACTTCTCAGTTTCATGGTAATAATCAGTAAAAACTCATTAGATTGATTAATAATCACCATTCTGCTCCCCTGAATACCCAGGGGCAAGACTTCAAACTGGCAGACTTGTGAACTAACCCCTCTAAGCAAGTTTATAAATCATTTAAGTTTCCATTTGTCTGTGAAGTTTCACAGCACTGTTTTTAGACAATGTTAGACTATAATGTACAAGTAAGAGTCACCTACTTCTCAAATACATTAAATCCACATAATAAGTATTTAACTCCCTACCAAGTTCTCTGTTAAGAACCCAAATGGCTATTTGCGTCTCTGTTCATATATTGATACAGCAGGATTTATTGATTTGTATGCTCTGCTTATCACTATGACATTAATCCTTATTAACACTAATGCATCTTACCATGACTCTAATTAAGATTCACCAGGATAAAATTGAGATTGGGACACTTCTTATTTTTGCTTAAACTAGCTTGTCCATTCCCATTTGTTGGACTTTTCCTATTCATTTATTGGAACTGTTGCTTTTCATTAAATTTGCAAAGCAATGTTTCATTTTGATAGAATGGTGCCTGAGAAAATCAAAATGTATTTTTTAAATTCATTTACAAAAATAGAGAAAAATGAGCATATGAAAGGAATCAAGTAGTATTATTAATGTTATTAATAATAATCACTTTGAGGATTTTTTTCATATCTGGGGATTTTAAAGTCTCAAATTATTTTAAGCTTGAAATATAACTGCTTGGGTATTGAATGGAGACAACTGTAACTTTTACATCTTGGAGTGTGGGGTCATAGGAAGACTTTAATGTGACAATATGTCAGTTTCACAATGGGATTCTGGAAGCTGAAATGCACTACAGACTCACTTTTAAATTAGATCAACTCACCATATGTGTGTTCCTTTTAATAAGTAGTGATGGTATCTTGAAATATGTATTTCCCAAATCTAAACTTTTAAGTATGTGATCTATGCCATACGATATTACACAATAAGAGGACTTGTAGAGACCATCACACCCTCTCAATAACATTCTCTTTAAACCATTTCCACTCCTGTAAGATTTGCATCAAGAATTCCATAAGAAAACCATAGCCGAACTAAATTATGCCTTCTGAACATTAGGACATTATCATCATACTATTTGATACTCAGCTATGAAAGGAAGATTGCTTCCCATGATGGTGCCAAAAGATGTTGAATTCTCAAGCAAGATCTTTATCTCAAGAGATATTCCATTATATTTGTGAAACAATATAAGAATACTTGTGAAAATGTCTGAAACCACTCAATTTGTTTCTGTCTTTGCTTTTTTCTGTTTTATTGTTTGTATATGAGATCTGTTTGCCATGTAATTAAAAATTAATTTTATTTTCATTTTCAGTAGTTAGCACATGCATCTAATACCAAATTCAAAAGATAAAAACAGGTGTATGGTATAAAGAAAATTAAGCCTTCTTCCCATCCTTTTTTAAGGTAATCTAATTCCACTCTTGGAAGGCAACCATTGTTACCAGTTGTACAGCTATATTTTGTGTATATCCAGGTATACATAAATTAATAAAATTGCATTTACTAATTCAAAGAGCATGCATTTTAAACAATTTTATTAGATGTTTAAATCAAATTGTACTCCACAAAGACTGCACCTATTTGTATTCTACCAACGATTTATAAGAATACTCATTACCTGGTAATCTCACCAACACTTTTGAGTAATAAAATATTTTGTTATTTTCCAACAGAATAAGTTTTAATTAGTGTCTCATGTTTCAATATGAATTTGAACGGTTTACTTGGCCCATTTTTATTATTGGTTTCATACATAGTCTTTTGCTTATTGATTTTTATGAGATTAATTTATATCTTAATAGCTGTTCTATTAAGGAAATTAAGCCCTTTTCTGCACTCCAAGTTGCAAATATTTTATAGTTTATTGTTTGATTTTTTACTGTATATATATGGTTGATTTGAAGAATTTAGATTTTTTTATGTAATTAAATTGTGTCCATATGCCCCTTCATAGGTGGTACTTCCAAAGTCCACCCACAGACCAAGAATACATTTGAAAAACTATTATATTTCTCTAGGACTTTTACATTTCTTATCTTACATTTAAAATTTTGATCCATTTGTACATTATTTTGGTATTAACCTGAAACAGAAATACAGCTTATCACTTTTTCAGATTACGAATAAGCTATCTCCAAATCATATATTAAATAATTGATTTTCCTACTTGTTTGTAATGCCATCTTTATAGTATACCAAATATCAATTTGATAATCAAATGTTAAGCTAGTACTGAAGAACATTTACTATGGTCCAGTCCACCCTCAACACTTTATGTATGATAACTCATTTTATTCTTAAAATTATCCTACTCAAAATTCCTGTGTATGTCTTCATATGTAGAACTGGTTTTTACTGGCTCCTAAGAGAAAACTGTTAAATTTCTAAGACTTGCGAAGCCAGTTCTTAAATATATTTTTATATTTAAGATAAATCAAATTATCAGCATTAATTTAAGCAAATTATACCAAAAACAAAAGTAATAAATATTTTCAAATTTCCTATCTAAGAATTTTACTATTATTTATTCTCTTAAGGTGATGCACACTATAGATCTATACAGCTCTTTCTAATTCTGCTTTAGGTAACATCAAGTATATAGCTTGGAATTTATCATGGTGGAGTATTTATGTCATAGAAATTGCAAAAAATCAAAGCTTTTTTTCTCCTCTGTAAATACATTGTTAACAATTACCATCACGCAATTATGTGTAATTATGTGATGCTTATGTTTATGTATGTTTATCTATGTATGTGCAATGCACATCAATGTTTATACACATGTGTATATGCATGTGTGAATATGTGTCACATGTGGGTATATGTGATTCATATACTGTATGTATATGAATCATATATTTATGATTGTCCATACATTTTAAGATGTTCAAATCTGTTTGCTTATCTGTTTGCCTATTCATCTGGTATTACCAACCAATTTTAATTATTGTAACTTTATAACATGTTTCAATATTGCATGAGAGAGTTACAGACTATTATTCTCTGTATTCAGAATTTGTTCATCCTGTTAATGTTTTTAAAATTATCTGTATTATTTTTCTTTGTTTTCATCTAATTTTTCTGATAATTGTGCTATTTTAAAAATTGTGATTGTTAAATTCATAAATTACTTAGGAAGACTGGTGTGTTTATAGTGTAAAGTATATTTACCAGGAACAGTATTTGTTTTCATTCACTAATATTTTCCTTTGCTGTACTCAAAAGCTTTTCTGAGTCTTCTTTGTTTTTCCTCTGCACTCTCTCTAAATCATGCTGGTGCTGTACATTCCTTCACGATTTGGTTACATTCTCCTTTTGAAAGTTAGGTCTATTTTTCTTGTTTGTTTTGTTTTCAAGCCTAGAAGTTGGTAATGGGGGTAGTAAATCACTTGGCTATTTTCTCTTTACTTCTATGGCAATTTGTCTGTTTAGATTTTATTTTCTGAGTTCAGCTTTAATAATTTTATATTTGTCCTGAAAATAATTCATTTTATGCACACTCTCAAACAGATATGAGCAAAGCAACCACTGAACAGCAGCAGTGAGTGCCCTGCCTGCAACCTCCAGGAATTCTGCCGCCAGCATCTGCATCTCTTTGCATAAGGCCTTTTTCTAAATTGTGGAAGACAGACTGTAAGTGTCTGGGAACGCTGGGAGCAGCATTCAAGCAATGACTGATAGAAGTTGGTGTGTATATATCCCAGTTTCCTCACCCCATGAATGAGGTAAATCTATGGCTTATGCTTTAAATGCTTTCTCAGGTTAAGCTCCAGTTACCTACCCATGGTGATAGCTGTATTGATCACAATCTTTTATTGACTGTTTTGTCTTTGCTTTATCCCTTTGACACAAACTCTCCTGAGCCTCACAAATAAACTTCTTGCACCAGAACATTTATCAGAGAATTAACTTCTAGACAAATCCAAACTAACATATAGATTGAGTTTATCTTTCATTCCATATCTCTGATTATTTCTCTAAATTTATGTTACTTTTGTTAATATATCATCTTTCTCTCTCTCTTGTCATTATTGTTTCATAAAAATATATATATTTAAGGATTTTAAACTGAGGGAATTCCTGCCCTGAGAAAGTATTAAAAATGATTAGGGTGTCTTGATCGTCACTATGACAGAGAAGGGTGATATTTACTTCCAAAGGCTGGGGATGCAAAATGCCCTTCATTTATCATTATACAGCCTCATAAAACAAAAAAAATCCCCTCTAAAACACCAATGGCAACCCTGTTGAGAAGTCTACATTTTTAGGTCTTCCGAAGAAACAAAGTGCTATTGCTTTTCTGTTTTTTTAATTTAATTTATTTATGCTTTAATATATGATCATTTTTTTCTTCTGTTTACCTGGGACTCACTTTTCTATTTGGAACATATAAGTGAATTAATAGGAGTTACTTTTCTATTTGGAACATATAAGTGAATTAATAGGAGTTTTATTTGCATTTTAAATGATAAAATATTTTTTTTTTTTTTTTTTTTTTTTGAGACAGAGTTTCACTGCTGTTGCCCAGGCTGGAGTGCAATGGCACAATCTCAGCTCACTGCAACCTTTGCCTCCTGGGATCTAGCGATTCTCCTGCCTCAGCCTCCCAAGTAGCTGGTATTATAGGCACCTGCCACCATGTCTGACTAATGTTTGTATTTTTAGTAGAGACAGGGATTCACCATGTTGGCCAGGCTGGTCTGAAACTCCTGACCTCAAGTTATCCACCCGCTTCGGCCTCCCAAAGTGCTGGGATTACAGGCAGAAGCCACCAAACCTGGCCAAAATAAATTATTTTAGTCTTGTTCTGTCATCCAGGCTGGAGTGCAGTGGTGCCATGTAAGCTCACTGCAACCTCTGCCTCCCGGGTTCAAGTGATTCTCCTGTCTCAGCCTCCTAAATAGCTGGGACTACAGGCATACACCACCACACCCGGCTAATAATCATATTTTTAGTAGAGATGGGGTTTCACCATGTTGGCCAGGCTGGTCTCAACTCCTAACCTCAAGTGATCCACTTGCCTCGGCCTTCAAAAGTGCTGGGATTACAGGTGTGATCCACCATGCCCACCCTGATAAATCAATTTATATTCAAATATTCAATGCTGGGAACTTTTTTATTAACTGTATCTTACAGTTTGTGTTTATTATTCTAATTTTCCTTTTTAAGAGGCATGGTCTTGCTCTGTCACTCAGACTGGAGTTTACTGGTATGATCCTAGCTCATTGCAGCTTTGAACTCCCGAGGACAAGCAATCCTCCTGCCTCTTGAGTCATTGAATAGCTAGAACTACAAGCATGTGCCATTATGCCTGGATATTTTTATTTTCTTGGAGAGATGGGGGGGGGGGGGTCTTGCTATGTTGCCCAGGCTGGTCTTGAACTCCTGGACCCCAGTGATCTCCCACCTTAACCTCCCAAAGTGATGGGCTGGCAGATGTGAGCCACTGCACCGAGGCTTATTCTTATTTTCTAACTATAAAAATTTATATTTACTTGTTTGGTTACTCTTAACATTTTTTAAGATTATTTTCAAAAATTTTCCATGCGGTAAATTTTTGTTGTTGTTTTGTCATTGTGCTGCTTATTACTATTATTAACTTCTAATTTTATTGAGTTATGATTATAGAATAAACTTGGTAATACTTCCACATTTGAGAAAGTCCAAGATATTCTTTGTGGTTTAATATGGGTCACTTTCATTGTGATTCTTACTACTTAAAAATAAAATGTATTTTGTTTCATTTCAAATAAATACTGTTCTTTAAAATATTAATCATACTATATACTGCATTTTTGATACATTAGTTACACTCCCACATTAATATGTTATTTCAATTTTACATATTTTTATTTCTTCCTTTCTGCCATGAACTGAGAAAGGTTAAGATTTTTTTAAATGTATTTTTGTCTATTTGTCCCTATCTTTGCTTTATACATTATCTTGACAATAATAACTTATTAGACTTGTTTGTGTATTTTGCTCTTTGTCATTGTAAAGTACCTTCATCTCTTTTCATATTTTAACCTAAATTCTATATTTTGATAGGGTTATTTTGTTCATTTTTTTCTTTTTAATTCCATTTGTGAGCAGAACTTTTCTCTGTTTTTTCTTTTAACATTTCCAAAGTCTTGTGGTTTTTGCAGTCTTTTGAAATCAGGACTTACGTGAATTATGTTCTATGATCAATTATAAAATGCTTTATCTTTTACTAGTTTAGAACATTTATATTTATTGATATGACACATACTTTATTATAATTCTATCTTTGTATTTATATTATTCTGTTTTTAAAAATTTTGTGTGCAGTTGTGCTTGCATCTTGATATTATTTTATCTGTATTCTCTTTACATTGTGCTTTTCTGATAAAATTGAAGTTTTGAATTTTATTATAATTTTAACTGAATATAATTTAAAAATATTTAATTAACAAATATAATTGTATATATTTATCATGCACAACATGTTTTGAATCATAGATATGGTGTGAAACAGCAAAACTGAGCTAATTAACATGCATTACCTCGCATACTTATCATTTTTGTGATGAGAATACTTAAAATGTAATCTTTTAAATAATGTTTAAGAACACAATATACATCTTTACTAACTGCAGTCACTATGTTGTGTCATAGATCTCTTGGACTTTTTCCTCCCATCTAGCTAACATTTTATATCCTTTGATCATCAACACTCAATTCCTTTCCCATCTTTAGGAAACCACCTTTCTACTCTCAGTTTCCATGAGTCCAACTCTTTTATAATTTTCATATAAGTGAAATCATGTGGAAATTGTCTATGTGTGGCTTAATTCGCTGAACATAATGTCTTCCCAGTTCATCCATGTTGCCACAAATTATAAGATTTCCTTCTTTTTAATAGCTATATAGTATTTTATTGTGTATATACACTACATTTTCTTTACACATTCATTCATTTATGGACACTTAGGTTGAATCTGTATTGTTGACTATTGTGAATAATGTCACAATGAACATGGGAATGCAGATATATTACTTCACCATACTTACTTTATTTCTTTTGAATATATATCTAGTATTGGGATTGCTGGATAACATGGTAGTTCTGTTTTGAATATCAGAAGGAACTTCCAAATTGTCCATAATGGCTATATAGTTTACATTTTCACCAACAATGTGCAATAGTTCCTTATTCTCCACATCCTCACCAATACTTGTTACCTTTCATCCTTTTGATAATAGCCATTATAACACGTGTGAGGTCATATCTGATTGTGATGTTAATGTACAATTCTCCAATAATTAGATATGTTGAGCATTATTTCATATACCTGATGGACATTTTTATGTCTTCTTTTGAGAAGTGGCTATTCAGTTCCTTTGTCATTTTTAATTACTTGTTAAATTGTGATGCCTGTTTGAAGTTGTTATATATTTTGGATATAAGTTTCTGTTGGATGTATGGTTTGAAAATATTTTCTTCCATTCCATAGGTTGTCTCTTCCCTCTGTTGTTTCTTTAGCTGTTGAAAAGTTTTTAGTTTGATGTAGTCCAGCTTTTCTATTTTCACATTATTGTCTTTGCTTTGGGACCATATCCAAAAAATCATTGCCCAGACCAATGTCAGAAAACATTTTCCCTATGTTTTCTTTCATTAGTTTTACAGTTTCAGGTCTTATAATGAAGCCTAATACCTACTTTTTAAATGTATGCTTTGAGATAAGGGTTGAATTTCATTCTTCTGCACATGACATCTATTTTTCTTAACATCATTTATTGAAGAGACCGGGGTTTCTCCATTGCAGGTTCTTGCCATCTTTGTCAAAAGTAAATTGACTATAAATGTGTGGACTTATTTCTGAGCTCTCTATTCTTTTCCACTAACTTGTTTTGTTTTTATGCCAGTAACATGCTATTTTGATTACTTTGGCTTTGTAGTACATTTTAAAGTTGGGTAGTGTAATGTCTCCAGCTTTGTTGTTTTTCCTTGACATTACTTTGTCTATTTGGGTTCTTTTGTGATTACATATGAATTTCAGAAATGTATTTTCTATTTCTGTAACATATGTTATTAAAATTTTGATACAGGTTGCATTGAATTTATTAGTGAAGACATTGGGTCCTGGGCTTTTCTTTGTTGAAAGGTTTTTGATTACGAATTCAATTTGTTTACACATTACTAAGCGGTTGAAATGTTATATTTCTTCATAATTCATCCTTGGTAGTTTGTATGTATGTAAGAATGCATATATTCTGGTATGTCCAATGCCTTGTCATATAATTGTTCATAGTAATCTCTCATGATCCTTGTATTTCTGAGATATCTGTTGAAGTTGTCTCCTTACTTCTGATTTTGTTTATTTGCATCTTCTCTCTTTTTTCCTTAGTCTAGATAAGGATTTGTCAATTTGTTTATCTTTACAAGAAAACAACTCTATTTTCACCAATATTTTCTATTTAATTTTCTGGTATCTAGTTTATTTCTGCTCTGATCTATATTATAGCCTTCCTTCTATTAATTTTGGACTTAGTTTGTTCTTTTTTTCTCTACTTCCATCAGGTATAAAATTAGCAATTTATTTGAGAACTTTCTTATTTTTTATGCATGCGTTTTTACTATATTCTTCCCTCTTAGAATTGCTTTTTCTCTATTACATATGCTTTTGCATATTGTTTGTCCAACTTTATTTGCCTCAAAAAATTTTTTAAATTGCCCTTTCCATTTTATTTTTGACCCATTGATGATTCAGGAGCATGTTGTTTAATTTCCATGTATAGTGTTAGTAGTTCCTCCTATTACTGATTTCTAGTTTCATACCATTTGGTTGAAAAGATACTTGATACGCCTTCAGTCTTCTTAAGTTTGTTAAGACTTATTTTTGTAGCCTCACTTATGATTTATCATGGAGAAAGTTACAGGTGCAATTCAGAAAAATATATATCCCTCTGCTTTTGGACGGAATATTGTGTACATGTCTGTTAGTTCTATTTGAAGTAAAGTGTAGTCTAAGTCCAATGTTTTCTTATTGATTTTCATCTAGATAAACTATAGCTGAAAGTGAGACATTAAAGTACTCTACTATTATTATATTATCTATCTCTCCCCTCAGATCTATTAACATTTGCTTTATAGATTTAAGTGCTCTCTATTGGGTCTATATATATTTATAATTATTATATGTTCTTGATGAATTGACCCTTTATCATTATATAATATTTAATTTTACAGTTTTTTACTGAAAGACTGTTTTAACTGATATAACTATAATTACCTGTGCTCTCTTTGGTATTCATTTATGTGGAATACATTTTTTATGCCTTTACCTTAATCTATGTGCAACCTTAGATGTGAAGAGGCAGCATGTATTTGGGTCTTGTTTGTTTTTATCCATTCAGCTACTCATCTTTTGATTGAAGACATTTGTCCATTTACCTTTGAGATGATTATTAATAAGTAAAAACTTGTCCATTTTGTCGGTGTTTTGGTTGTTTTATGGATCGTTTAGTCCTTTCTTCCTCTCTTCTTGTCTTCCTGTGTGATTAGGTAATTTTCTCTAATGGTATGCTTTGATTCTTTACTTTTTAACTTTTGTGTATTCACAATATCTATTTGCTTTGTGAACACATAAGTCTCACATAAAACAACTTAGAGTAGGCTATATTATGTAGATAACATAACTCTGATTGTATTTAAAAAAACCTCTATTCTTTTACTCCACATTTGTCTACATATTTTATGTTCTTGATGTCAACAGTTTAAATCTTTTTTATATTGTATATTTCTTTACAAATTATTGTGGCTGTCATTATTTTTACCACCTTTGTCTTTAAACCTTTATATAAAAAATTTACACGCCACGATTGGAGTGTTAGAGTATACTGAATGTGACTGTGTACTTACTTTTACCATTGAGTTATGTATTTTCATATGTATTTGTGTTACTGATGTATTTTTATTTCAGTTCAAATAACTCCGTTTAGCATTTCTTATAAGAAAGATCCGGTGGTAATGAACTACTTCAGCTTTTGTTTGTCTGAAAATGTTTTAATCACTCCTGCATTTTTAAAGACAGCTTTACCAGGTAAGGTATTCTTTGTTGGAGATTTAAAATAAAATCCTTTGCACGTTGAATACATTATTCCCTGGCACCTGGCCTGTAGGTTTATGCTGAGAAGTTCATTGCTAGCCTCACTGAAGCTACCTTATATGTGACATGTTCTTTTTTTTCTCGCTCTTTTAAAAATTCTCTCCTTGTCTTGAATTTTGACACTTTGATTTTAATATTTCATGATGTACTCTTCTTTGATTTGAATTTGATTGGAGATCATTAACTTTTCTTCACCTGGATATTTGTGTCTTTCCCCAGCTATAAACATTTTTCAGCTATAATTTATTTTAGTAAGATTTCTTCTCTTTTTCTCTCTTTTCTTAAACTCCTATTCCTAAAATAGTTGCTCTTTTGCTGTGCTCAATAAATCCTGCAAGCTTTCTTCATTAATTTTTTTTTTTTTGAGACAGAGTCTCACTCTGTCACCCAGGCTGGAGTGCAGTGGCATGATCTTGGCTCACTGCAACCTCCACCTCCCAGTTTCAAGTGATCCTCCTGCCTCAGCCTCCTGAGTAGCTGGGATTACAGGTGCATGACACCTTGTCTGGCTAATTTTTGTATTTTTAGTAGAGACGAGGTTTCACCATGTTGGTCAGGCTGGTCGCAAACTCCTGACCTCATGATCTGCCTACCTCGACCTCCCAAAGTGTTAGGATTACAGGCCTGAGACACCGCATCTGGCCTCTTCTTTCTTTTCTATTATTTTCTTTTTGTCTCCTGTGACTGTATATTTAAAATAAATAAATAAATAAATAAACCTAACCTTTAAGGTCAGTTTTCTTTTTTGTGCATAATGAGTTCTACTGTTGATGCTTTCTATTGTATTTCCATTTTATTCATTGTATTTTTCAGATCCAGAATTTCTCTGTTATTTTTAAATGATTTTAATATCTCTGATGAGTTTATTATTTTGGCTCTTAATTGTTTTCTTGATTTTATTGAATTGTTGCATTGTATTTTCTTGAAGTTCACTGAGTTTTGTTAAAATAATCATTTTGAATTCTTTATCTGGCAATTCACACAGCCCTGTTTCTTTAGGATTGGTTACTGGTGTTTTATTTTTCAGTTTGTGGGTATCATATTTTCATGATTGTTCTTGATACTTGTGGCACTGTGTTGGTGTCTTTGCAAAATTGAAAAAGTAGAGACTTATTTCAGTCTTTGCACAGTGGTTTTGTTGGGGAAAAGCCTTAATCAGTCAGCACATCCAGGGATTCTGGGCAGCCCATCTGAGAAGATCTGTGAGTGAGCTTGCTGCTGGAGTTTTCAAACAGGTTGGCACAGTTCCTGGGTTAGCAGGTGGGTGTGCCTAGAGCCTGGATCCACTGGGGTGGACGTGTTTATATGGTCCATGGTAGTGGTCCTGCAGCCTGAGTCCATGAGGGTGGGCCTAAAACCCAAATCTGCTGGGGTCAGGCTGAAGCCTGTGTCCACAGGGGCCAACTTGGTATTTGGGTAGTCCTTGAGTTTGAGTCTCCAGAGGCCAGTCAGGCCCTAGGATTGGTCTAATGTCTGGATCTGCTGGGATGGGCCTGAAGCTTGGGTCTACTAGGGTGTATCTATACCCTAGGCTGGCTGAAGGAGATCTGGGCCTTGGGGCCACATGCACTGACCTGGAGCTTAAAGCTGGTCTGGTGCTAGAGCAGACATAGATCTTGGGTCTGTGGGAGCTAGTCTGGAACCCAGGATCCTGTGTGCTGGCCTGGTGCCTAGAACTTACGGGGCTGGTCTGGAGACTGGGTCTGTAAATGACAATCTGGAACTTGAGTTCATGAGGAAAGCCCTTGAGCCTGTGTCTGTAGGGCCTCAGGCAGAGCCAGGTTTTATTAGAATGGCCATGGATGTTGGGTCTGCTGGAATGTGGGGCCATAGCGCCTGGAGAAGGGGGCCAACAGGGCCTGGAGAAGGAGGCTTGCCTAAAGTTTTAACTGGGTCAGGTTTGGTTTTGGGATCTGAGTTAAAGTTCAGTGCTCATTTTCTTCTTCTTTCCCCAAACATAGGATTTCTCTCTATATACTGTACTGTCTGGGATGGGTTATGTGGGTAATGTATAATTCTCCTTCCTACCCTCTTCAATGTGTCTTCTTATTTCTGTGATATACTCAGGTACTGTAATCTCTCACTTGATTTCCTTAAGTTTTCATGCATGGATAGTTCAAATTGATGTTTTTGTGGTGGGATAGGCACTGGAAGATCCTATTCCACCATTTTGCTGATATCTGGTCTATAGAATTCTGGATGTAAATATTACACATGTGCTTAACTCTTTAAATAACGTTGATTAAATATATTATTTAGGTATAACAGAATAAGCATATATCTATTCTTCCTTTTTACTTCATTCCTTTTTTAGTCTTATTTTCCAAGCCGAATTGGTTATTTCTTGTGGTTCAATTTTTATCTTCAAATATGTCCTTTTTTTTATATTTATCCATTTTATATATGTTGACCCCTAACTTATATGTACTACCTTTCTGTTTCACCTTCTCCCGCTATTATTTTTTAATTTCTACATTAGAATTAAAAAAAATTGTACTCTGTTGTACAACCATTGCACTTGTTCAGTCTTAATTATTTAATAATTAGAGTTGAATACATGGCATCATTCCATTTGCTATCATGTTTTTGCTATTTATTGGTTCATTAAAGTTTGTTCTCCAGATATTTCTTTAGGAACGACTAAATGGTAACTACACTGTCACATTTCTTCAATTTTAAATTTGCGTGTTTTTTGCCTCTATACTTGAACTATTATTTGGGTATGTAACAAATTTTGGGTTATGATTATTTTTCCTAAATAGCTTTTAGACATTATTATATTATAGAAATGGAGCAGGCACAATGGCTCACGCCTGTAATCCCAGCACTTTGGGAGGCCGAGGCAGGCTGATCACAAGGTCAGGAGTTCAAGATCAGCCTGCCCAACATGATGAAACCCTGTCTGTACTAAAAATAAAAAAGTAGCCAGTGCAGTGGCGGGTGCCTGTAATCCCAGCTACTCGGGAGGCTGTGGCAGGAGAATTGCTTGAAGCTGGGAGTCGGAGGTTGCAGTTAGCCAAGATCACATCACTGCACTCCAACCTGGGTGACAGAGCAAGACTCTTGTCTCGGGTTGGCAGGTGGGGGGTGGAAGGAATTAATTGTCTGATACCAGGGTTTGATTTCTTTTCTTCCTGTCAGTACGTTCAAAATAACTTTCTTCATCCCTGAAATTTAGTAATTTTATGATAATTTGACTTATTAATTAAGCATTTTATGTCAATTATTCCTGGGATAAATTATGCCTTTTCAACTTGCTGATTCCATTTTTTTTTTTTTCCTGGAAAAAGGCTACCAAGATGCATTTTTACATATTTAATTCCATATTTTTCTTTTAACAAATGCCAAAGTTGCAGACAAGTTGAAATAATTCAGTTAACAGCTATCTCCATTTTATTCACATTCACTAATTGTTAATGTGTTGCTACATTTGTAATCTCTCTTTCTTTGTCTTTGTTCCTACTAAACTACTTAAAAATAAATCTTTCACCCCTAGGTACTTTATGAATGTTTCTAACTACAAGTATAACTACTATCTACATAACTTTATTAACATTCTATGCAAAATATTTAATATCAATTTCATAACTAATAAGTTTTCATAATCATTTCTTCAATTTTTTAAAATGTCTTCTATAAATTCATAGTTTATTTTGTGCTAAAATTCAGTCAAGATAGGTCTATATATTTGTCTTTAGTTGTCAAATCTCTGTGATTTTTCAATCTTGACCAGTGTCCCAAACATTTTTGTCTCTCATTACATTTGGTATTTTTTAAAGAATTCTGACCAATAATCCAGCAAAAAAAATCCCCTACTTTTATCTTGTATGAAAGGAGGGTTTTTTTTTATACCAACAACCAGGCTAAACATTTTTGAAACAAAGTCCTCATAGATGTTATGTACTTCTCATTCTATCACATTAGGAGGCTTATAATGTTTTTATTTATTCTTATTAGTGATATTTAAATTGACTACTTTTTAAAGGTAACATCTGCTAGACTTTTTCATATTAACAATGCCACTGATCTTTGTAATTCAAATGCAATCTGTACTAAAGTCCTCTTCCCCCCAAATAAATGCTTTTTAGTATCTGTTGATACTAAATGCAATGAATGTTTTAGCATCTATTTATTATCTATTAATATGTCATGCCTGAGGCAAATATTTTATGTGTGGAGTAGGAAACATGTTGCAAAATCGTTATTTTTTTTCTAATTTTCTCATTTGCTCTACTTTTACTGTCGGTTTTAAAATTCAGAGCTCTTCTTCCTATTTTTTCTCTTTTCTTCTTTGATACTATATTGACTCTTACGTGCTTTTCAAGAATTAGTGTGTTACAAACATTACCATTAAAGATTTGTAATGTTCTAATTGTCAAAAATGAAGCAAATGTTTGCCCCTTTTAATATATATCCATTGGTTTCCTAGAACTCCCCTGCTTTCTGTCCATTTTCCACCCCTTATTTAATATGAAGCAGACATTTTTTTCAGGAAGCCCTTGTTTCCTTCAGGGAAGAATGGTATTCAGAAATGAATATATGGCTGTTAGGTGTACACACAGTAGACTCTTTTAGTGGATAGAGTTAGGTCTTTCTTAAATCATAACTTAATAGTGATAGCTCAAGTTCAAATCTATTTGTACAGATTTCTTTGTCTAGTTCCTCATTCTATGTTTTTATCTCCTTACAATTATAGCGAGAACAATGGTCCCTAATACAGGTATTCATTTGATCTATCTTGTAATGAACACAAAATTGTTTTAGAATTACTGCAGAAGTACCATCACTAAGAAAAAACATTTTGGTAAGATTTTTTCCTAAATCTTTTTGTTCTTAAAATATGTCACATGAAGGATGGATAGTTATAGAACTGTGTTTCACGAGTTACTTGAATTATCTTCATTCCTGTATGGTTATATCATAAAATTGAAATACTGTTTTATTCATTTATTCTGCTTGTATTGAGTTTTAATGTTTTCATTCCATTCATATATATATATAATTTTAACTTTTAACCAATATAACACAAATGCATTATTTAAAAGTTAGAATTTTACATAAATTATGTATTTAGAAAAGATTAATTCATGCTCCTTCTACTCTGCTGTTACCCACATCTCGTAGGTAACTACTTTTTATCTTTTCCCATTTATTTTAAAAGAATAACCAATACATTTTATCACTTTCTAATGACTTATGTAGATACTTATCAATAGTATATGTTGTAAAGCTTTTCAACTTCTGCTAATTGACTAGGTAAAATATACAAGCTTTAGTGTACATTTCTCTTGTTTTAAGTAAGGTATTTTTCCTATGTTTATGGGTAATTTGTACAATTTTTTACATTGAAATATGTATGTTTTTTCTTGAAATATGTATGTTCATGTTCTTTTTTT
Organism: Piliocolobus tephrosceles; assembly: GCF_002776525.5. Taxonomy (NCBI): domain Eukaryota; kingdom Metazoa; phylum Chordata; class Mammalia; order Primates; family Cercopithecidae; genus Piliocolobus; species Piliocolobus tephrosceles. The sequence continues at coordinate 41,376,179 of NC_045451.1, forward strand.
CATCTCTATATCCTGAGTTTTGCTAATTCTGTATTTCTTTGTATATCATGAACATTATCCCTTTGTCTGTTATATAAGTTGCAAATAATTACTCATCCCTTTGTCATTTGTCTCGACTTTGCTCACATTGTTTTATTTCCTTGCAAATGTTTTTTATTAATATGTAATTACTTTTATCTATTTAATAAACTGGAATTATAAATTTAATGTAGCCATCCACATATGATCGGTTTTGTTTAGTAAAAAAGATTAAAAGTAATCTAAGCAGAGTTTCTTGTTCATCTAACCTGGCTGCTCTCCTCCCCCTTGTCTGTGCCACACAGACACCTAAACATATCTTTTTGATGCTTGATTTGAGTTTCCAGTGAAGTTTCTAGAGAAAGATTCTGCAAGACAATATTAATCTCCAATTTTTTTATGTCTCAAGGGTTTTATATTCTATTGCCAGCTCACACTGTACTTTCACCAGTTTGGCAAATATATTAGCTGAAATTTTCTTCCTGGTGTCAGGTTATACTACCCCAAGTGAGAAAGGATTCCAGTCTCCTCATCCTTCAGAAAGACTCCTTTTATATTGGGTACAATTTTTTATTCTTCAGTGGTTTTGGAAAAAGCTTTCAATTTGAAGTTAGTCTGGTTCCCTTCCTTTTCCTTTATTTGATTTTGTTTTTTTTTTTTTCAACTTTTATTTTACCTTTAGAAGGGTATATGTGCAGGTTTGTTACCTGAGTATATTGCATGATGCTGAGGTTTTTTCACAGACGATATTATTCTATACTTAGAAAACTCCAAGAAGTCCACCAAAAGGCTCCTGGAACTGATAAATGACTTCAGTAAAGTTTTGGAATATAAAATTAATGTACAAAAATCAGTAGCATTTCTATACACCAATAATGTTCAAGCCGAGAGTCAAATCAATAATGCAATTCCATTTACAGTAGCTATGAAAATAAACATATTTAGGAATACATCTAAGGAGGTAAGAGATCTCTACGAGGAGAACTATGAAACACTGTTAAATTAAATCATAGATGACACAGACAAATGGAAAAGCATTCCATGCTCATGGATTGGAAGAATCTGGTTCCCTTTGGCTGTAAGGGTGGAAGTGACACTTTTTCCTGTCCCTACATTCTGGGACAGAAGACAGAAACTCTAGGATAATCTCTTTTAATATCTTCTCTATTAAATTGTAATGGAAAGAAGACTTTTAAACTCCTAGAAAGACTATCGAATACATACATATACTGTCTTCCTTCAGTATCCATGAGGTATTGATTCCAGAACCCCCCACAGATACCAAAACCTGTGGATACTCAAGCCCTTTATATAAAATGGCATCTTATTTGTGTGTAACTTACAAATATCCTCCTGTATACTCTAGATTACTTACAATACCTATGTAAATAATATATGGATAATTGTTATACCATATTTGTATTTGCAGTATCCTTTATTGTTTTATTGTTTTGATTTTACTTTTTGAATATTTCTGATCCACGGTTGGTTGAATCCATGGATGTAGAACCCACATATACAGAGAGCTGACTGCTATATATATCTATATATATAGATACAGATATATACAAACAACAGACACATGTACATACACACATATATAATATCTATATCTACACATATGTATACTAATATGGTTTGATCTCCATATTGTAAGAGGTACTTATATAGATAGAGCTCAATATTAGAAGTGGATAACAAGTTGCAGAACACTCTACAAATACATATATCTTTGATAAAATGTCATTCTATGTAGGTATATATAGAATATTGTACCACATATGTCTATGTAAATGCATAGATAATCTAAATCATGCTCACAAAATGTAAAATAGTAATTAGATCTAGGGAAAAAGGAGGTAGTCTGAATGAAGGAGTAGTCAAAGTGGACATCCTTTTTCTTGTACATTATAACTGATAACTTTAAAAAAGAGAAAAATTGTTTCCAGATATTCTATTTATATTATCTGTAGTGATAGTAAAGGTGATAATAAGAACAAAGCACTATGGATATTTGTTGTAGATGTAGACAAATTGGTTATAAATTTACATGAAAGTTGAAAAAAATTAGAATGCCAAAAACGTTTTGAAAAAGAACAAAGTGGATCACTCACACTACCTAAGTTTATTTTATAAAGCTAGTATAATCCAGATAGCATGGCACTATAAAAGGAAAGACATACAGATCAATGAAACAGTAATAAGTCTAGAATTAAAACCACACAAATGCAATCAATTGTTTTTTTTACAAATGCAAAGGCAATCTCATGGAGAAAGAATCAGCTTTTCCAGATTATGATATTGGGGTAATCAGATATTCATCTACAAAACAAATCAAAAATCAGACTTAATTTATCTTTCAAGACTAATGTAAAAATGAACCCCAAATAGATTATAGATATAAACATGAAACTATAAGAAATAAGAAAATTGATATGACCTTGGATTAGACAGTCCTTAGATATGACACCAAAGTAAAAATTTGTAAAAAATAAATTGAAAAATTAGACTATAAAAATTGAAAATAGAAAAACTCTTGTCTGCAAAAGCATTTATCAAGAGAACGAAAAGATCATTTATGGACCAGAAGAAAACATTTGCAAATCACATATCAAAGGACTTGTAATCACAGAAATAAGCAGGCCAATTTAAAAAACATGGACAGTCTAGGTGCAGTGGTTCATGCCTGTAATTCTAGCACTTGGGGATACTCAGGCCAAGGGATTGCTTGAGGCCAGAATTTTTTGAGACTAGCCTGGGCAACATAGTAAGACCTCATGTCTAAAAAAAATAAAATAAAAATTAGGCATGATGGTGTTCTAATAAGCAGTGAGTAGTAGTTCTAGCTACTCAAGAGACTGAGGTGAGAGGATCACTGGAGCCCAGGAGTTTGAGGGTGCGGTGATCTATGATTGCAGCACTGCACTCTTGCCTGGGTGACAGAGGAAGATCCTGTCCTTAATACATATACGGACAAAAGATGTTAAAAATCATTTGAAAGGGAGGATATAAGTATGGCACATGAGCATATAAAAAAATGCTCAACATCATTTGTCATTTTGGAAATGCATATAAAATGGCATCATGGTACCATTTTTAAAAATTGAAGAAAATGGAAAAAAATGCTGACAGATGTAAGAAGTGACTGGAATTCTTGTACATTGCTGATGGAAATGTAAAATGGTGTATTTGGAAAATAATTTGGCAGTTCCACCTAAAGTTATACTGACTTTACCACTTGATATAGAATTATTTTTTCAATTATTTGTCCAGATGAAATAAAAATGCATGTCATGCAAATACTTATACAAAAAGTTCATAGCAATTTTATTTTTATTCTTTAAAAACTAGAAGCAAACCAAGTGTCTTTCAATAAAACCAGAATGTTTTTTGATATACACAAATACATACAAAATGGGTGGTGTGTGTGTATATATATATATAAAATATATAATGGAATACTATTCATCAATAAAAAAAGATGATAAGAGTTATCATTTAACACAGCACTTCCATTTCTACATATGTGCCCAAGAGATATAAAAACATGTCCACAAAAAACTTGTAATGAATGTTCATTGCAACATTATTCATAATAGCCAACTATTCTTAAAAATTGGAAGCCATTCAAATGTCTATGAATTGATAAATAGCAAAATAAAAAGGAGTTTGTCTGTACAATAGAATGTAATTTGGCAATTAAAAATAAATGAAGTACTTACCCATGCTACACATGGATGGAACTTGAAACATTATGCATCCTATGTGAAAGAATCAGCCACATATTGTATGATCCCATTTATATGAAGTGACCAGGATAAGAAAATTCATAGGGAAAGAAAAACTGATGGTTTTTCACAGAGCTGTGAGTTTCATGAAGGAAAAAGTGGGAAGGGTGTGAGAGAGAATGGGGAATGACTGCTTATGTTTACAAGGTTTTCTTGGGGACTAATGAAATTTTCTAAAATTGATTGTGAGGATTGTTGCACAACTCTATACATAGACTAAAAAATGCTGAATTGTACCCATTAAATGGGGCAAATTGTATGCTGCTTGAAACTCAGTAAAAAATCTAAAACAATAAATGCAATCTTGATAAATGCAACAACATGGTTAAGTCTCAATAGGGTCAATAGGGTTGATCCCAGGAACCCACTCTTTTTAAGTTACATATCATATAATTTAATTTAGGTGACATTCTTGAAAAAGATCTATGGTGACAGAGAATAATTCATTGGTTCCAAGGGGTAGGGATTGGGGAGGGCTTTATGACAAAAGGACAGCATGAGGAAATTATTTTGGGTGATGAAACTGTTCTGTATCCTGCTTGTGGTGGTAGTTACACAAATCTAATCATAAGTTAAATATCATAGAATTATGTAATGAAAGAAAAATTTTCTGCTACATATTTTTTAAAGTAAAAGGAAGAGAAACATGACACAAAACATCAATATGCAGAAGATAAATTTTATATTTTTCTTTTTTTTCTTTTTTTTTTTTTTTTTTTTTTGAGACGGAGTCTGGCTCTGTTGCCCAGGCTGGAGTGCAGTGGCCGGATCTCAGCTCACTGCAAGCTCCGCCTCCCGGGTTTACGCCATTCTCCTGTCTCAGCCTCCCGAGTAGCTGGGACTACAGGCGCCCGCCACCTAGCCCGGCTAGTTTTTTGTATTTTTTTTTTTTTAGTAGAGACGGGGTTTCACTGTGTTAGCCAGGATGGTCTCGATCTCCGGACCTCGTGATCCGCCCGTCTTGGCCTCCCAAAGTGCTGGGATTACAGGCTTGAGCCACCACGCCCGGCCAAATTTTATATTTTTCTTATCTGAGGGTAGTATTTTTAAAAATCTTTTCACACTTTTTAAAGTGTTTATCTTATGTCCCCAATGAATACCTACTTAATGAGAAGTTGTCAAACATCGCACTTCACTTGGTAAGGGAATCTTACCAAAACTAGCCTGACGAAACAAAAAAGACCTGAGTCCATCCTGGACATCCTGACGTGTACCTAGGTTTTTGACACCTGACTGGGCTTCTATATTCTGCACGCAGAAGCTCTTAATGGCTCTTCTGACATAGTAATTGTTACTCAATGCCAGCCTCATTGAATACCTCAACCACTAATCTGCCCGTCTGTCTTATTCTGAGTGGAACATATCCTATTTCCACTGTAAGAGTCTTAAAGATAAAGAAAAAGGATGTATACTACAAGTTTTAAATCCATCTTATTATCCAACTAAGGAAATTAGATGATCAGTTTATCTTTGCTCGATAATTAAGTTATGTCTGCTCCAAAATCTCTTTAAAAATTAAATTAGCATTAAGGCTGAGAACATAGTTGGTGGAATTAAATACTCGCAGTACCACTCCCGTCTTATTCCTTTCTAATACAGGTAAGGTCTAGATTTTGTCAATGTTTTTATACCTTTCACTGAATGAAGAGGATTGCCATTTCTAAAATTGATTAATTTTTCCTTGAACTACACTTTGTACCTGATAGATTCTTGGAAGTAATATAAGCATGTGATTATGCTGACTTTAAAATAAGGTGTACATCTCTGATGTGAGCTTAAACAAATCTATTTAGATGTATGTTCATATAAGTATCTTGTTTTGAGTACGTTATAATGGAGTTAGCATAATACAGTAGACTACCTTAGCTTTATTTTTCCAAAATTTCAGTTTCCTCGTGTAGCAAAATGATGGTAACATATCTACCTGGCCTGCCTACCTTATAAAATCATTGTCTCAATGTTTTTATTAATATAGTATGTGACCATTCATTCAGTCACCCTTGCCAGAAGCTAGGGCCTCATGACAGAATCTCTTTTTTCATTCAATCCTCTAAAACCATGAGATCAGATGTATGAAGGTATTATCTCAATGTCCCAAGACCATCATCTGTCCATACACTCCTCTGCATTCCTTTGCACGCTCAGATAAGGCCTTCATTCTTACATGGATTACTATAATTTTCTATCTAATTATCTTATTGCAAATACTTTTTTTTTTTGGAAATGGAGTCTCCCTCTGTCGCCCAGGCTGGAGTGCAGGTGGCACGATCTGGGCTCACTGCAAGCTTCGCCTCCCAGGTTCACGCCATTCTCCTGCCTCAGCCTCCCGCGTAGCTGGGACTACAGGTGCCTGCCACCATGCCCGGCTAATTTTTTTGTATGTTTAGTAGAGACGGGGTTTCACCATGTTAGCCAGGATGGTCTCAATCTCCTGACCTAGTGATCCACTCGCCTCAGCCTCCTGAAGTGCTGGTATTACAGGCATGAGTCACTGCGCCTGGCCTGAAATAAGTTTTTTATGACCACCATAATCTCACATTATCACCCCCATTTTATCTTCACACTAATGACATGATGGTCTTCCTAAAGCAGAGATCTAACCGGGTCTTCTGATCTCTTTAAATTCCATCGAAGTCTCCTTCTTGGGATAAAGCTCAAACCCCTTATACTAATCACGTTTTAAAATATAATAATAATCTGACTTCTGGTTGCCTCTGCAGTTTCATTTTCCACCAATGCCCATATAAGCATGGTTTGCTCAAATCCAAATCAACCACCTGCAATTGAATAAAGACAGAATCCTATTTCATACCTCTGTAGCACAAACTATACGTTTATATGTTATGCTCAAAATGTCTATCTTGCCTCTCTACATCCCTCCTTTTGTTTTCCTAATGCCTACAAGCGACTAAAAAAGTCATAACTATTTTTTGGGAGCCTGAGGCAGGAGGGCCACGAGGTCAGGAGATCGAGACCATCCTGGCCAACACAGTGAAACTCCATCTCTAATAAAAATACAAAAATTAGCCAGGCGTGGTGGTGCATGCCTGTAGTCCTAGCTACTCCAGAGGCTGAGGCAGGAGAATTGCTGGAACCCAGGAGCCAGAGGTTACAGTGAGCTGAGGTCATGCCACTGCACTCCAGCCTGGTGACACAGCAAGACTCAGTCTCAAAATAACAATAATAATAATAACTAATGAAGATCAAAGTACTATAAAGATTTTCCTGACCACCATGCTAAGGTAGAGGACTCTTACCTTTACTTCTTGAGTACTTTATCATAGCTCTTATTATACAGACTTACTGCCTTTCTTCCCTCATTACACTGTAATCTTCACAAAGGAAGCATTACCTCTTTTTTTTCTTTTTAACCTGTGTAGCTAGCATTTGACATAGTAGTTTATATACTACTGGTGATCTATAACTTTTGATTGAATAAATGTTATATGTAAAAGTATTTTATCAACTACAAAAAAATCATCAGAATATAAATCACTGTGATCATTACCACCCACAAGTTAAATGTTAGGATAGTGAATATTTTAGTCCTCTTCCTAAATATGAGAGCCTTTTCTTGACCAAAACTGCTAATAATGCCATAAACCAGGTTCTGGGTAAATAATATAAAGTATTGGGATCTCATCTCAGATGTGCTACTTACTCATTTGTTGTTTGATTTTGGGGAAAATACTTAATATCTGTGAATCACAATAACATTTGCAAACTGGCAATATTAACTATTAATTTACAAATTTGTTATTAGATTTATATATATTTATATACCATTGGATGTGTCATATAGGCAAATGGAGTTGGTACAATTTCTCTTTACTTGAAATGTAATATCTAGGCACACATGAAATTGTAGCTGCTATTGTTATTCTTACTTAAAAATAAATTTAGAGGAATAAATAAGAAAGTTTCTTCACATTTGTGTGGCAACTTTATATTCCATGTATATTTGTGGCTTGGGGCACTGTTCATAAAATGAAAATATATGTTACCAGATAAGGGTGCTGCCAGATGTCACATTCTATCCTTAAGATATAAGGAGAGGAAAAAATTTGTGGAGAGCCGAATCAAATCATCTGTATTATTTATTGATATACATACTACTCTCCCATATGCACCAACTGGTCTAGGTATTGGGTTTATTTTTATAAATGAACTTGATAAATAATTGAATATGATATTCTGTCCTGTGCCTGCTATTTTGTCCTTGGACTCTTGGGGCATTAAGAATTCATGCCTCTCTTGACCTGCAAGCTTCTACTCCTATTCCAGCAGCCCTGTGTGGTGTCTGAGAAGAGATTTGCCACTCAAGCTGAATTGTGTGGTGTTTTTCTGATATGCAAAATGTTGGCCCAGTGGAAGCCTCTGGACTCATTTTCATTAGCGATTTAAACACATTTGGAGAGTAGGATGGGGTGGGCAACAGATTATTTGCCTTTCAGCACGGCAAAACCACCTTTCTTGTCACTGCTCACTGGCTCAGAAGAAATTAGCCGTCTAAGCATGTAGCCTCTTCTGCTTTTCAGTGGGCTGATTTGTGCTCATATTGGGTTCCTGGGATCACCAGTGAGGGTCAACTCTCCACTGATTAATCAGGTAGGACAGAGCCCCTAAAAACAGAGCTGGTCCTTCCCCTAAGCACCTTGCTCCAGAATTTTGTTCATTTTGAGTATTTATTTCCACCTATCTGGGGTGGTGTGCAGATAAGGGTGTCAGCTAGCTTTTAAAAATATTAAATAAAGCTTGTTTGAATAAGTCATCAGATCCTTTACTACTTAATTTTTCAGTATCTATGAACCTGCTACTGACATATTAGAAATGGGAAGCCTGTTACTCCCCTAACTGGTGTTAATGAATCATGTTTCCATGTCCATGAGGTACGGTTTAGGGCTCAGCTTCACTTAGTCCCCTGGTGCATTGCATTGTCGTAACCTCCTTTAGTTTACAAACTACAGAAAACTCCTGGAAAGTCATAAGGTTAGGTATGTTGTAGCCTGCAGTTAGAAAATAGTCATTATGGAAGAGCTTAGACCAGCAGGGATGATATTCCATAATGGTAAATATTGCCCTGGATATTAAAAACATGAGAAAGACAAAGTAACACCACTTAGAGACAGAAAGGTCTGGATAATTTCATACTATTTGCAAAGGATAAAACCAAAAATTTCTTTCCTCACATTCCAGAAAATAATTTAGTTCTCTCTCTGCAGCAGTTACTGTCATTTATCACTGTCTTTCATCCGTAAAGAATTTTCCACTAAATAAATTTCTTTAAAAAGCCCAAAATAATACATTGGAAAAAATTTGTTCAAAGTCCATTTGAACACCAGTCATACTAATTCCCAACCTGTTCCTCGATTGTTGGAGATCGGGCTTCTGTATTGGGCAGATCTGTTTATCAAGTGAGCCAAGCAACAGCAGGGGCTCGGCTATTCAATTCTTCTCTTAAGGTCCTGCAGTGATGGTCACTGGTCATGGGCTGCCTGATGGCCTCTGCTGCTGTCTGCCTGCACTTCTCTAGTCCTCACCATCACTCCACCCCCTGTTTTTCTGTCCAATTTTTAAACCAAATATATATATACATATAGATGTGTGTGCGTATATATATATATATTTAATTTATTTTCCTAGTTCTCATCTATTTTTGATGTACCTGGGGTTTCACTTTGCTGGGAGTGGCAGATTCCCCAGACACAATTCCCAAAGATTTTGATACAAAGCTGGGGGTTGGGGGTTGGTCAAGAAATCTGAACTTTTAATTGGCATTTAAGCTTATTCAGGCATGGTGATCTTGGGAACATACTTGGAGCAACATTGCTGTACAGAAGGAAAACCTGTTTTTTTTTTTAAATTACTCATATATTTAAAGTATACAATATGATGATTTGATATACATATACAACATGAAATTATTATAGTCAAGCAAATTAGAATATCCTTCACCTCCCAAAATTATCTTGTGTGTGTGTGTGTGTGTGTGTGTGTGTGTGGTAAATGCACAAAAAAATCTCCTATCTTAGAAAATTTTCAGTATACAATATTAACTATGGTCCTCGTGCTGTACATTAGACCACTAGACTTCTTCATCTTACATAACTGCAACTTTGTACCTTCTGATTTACATTTCCTCATTTCTTCCCCTTCTCTGCCCCTGATAACCAGTGTTCTACTTTCTGTCTCTGTGTGTTTGGCTCTTTCTAAATTCCACATATAAGTGATATCATGCAGCAGTTTTTATTTCTGTATCTGGCTTCATTCCTTTAGCATAATGCACTTTAGGTTTATTCATTTTTGCCACAAATGGCAGGATCTCATTTTTTAAGGCTGGATAATATTTCATTACACACACTTACAATACACACACACACACACATATACACACATAAACACATACATCACAATTTCTTTTTGCATTCATCCAATGATAGACTCTTAGGCTGTTTTTCTATCGTGGTTATTGTGAATAATGCTGCAATGAACATGGAACTGCATATATCTCTACAAAATGTTGATTTCATTTCCTTTGGATATATACCCACAAGGTAGATTCCTGGACCATATGGTAGTTCTGTTTTTAATTTTTTGAGGAAGCTCTATATTGTTTTACATGTCTACTAATTTACATTGCCACCAACAGCATACTGTGTTTTCCTTTTCTCTATACCCTGGCCACACCAGCAGTTTGTTATCTCTTGTCTTTGGGATACTTGCCATTCTAACAGGCATAAGGTGTTATCTCATAGTTTTGATTCACATCTCCTGGGTGAGTAGTAATGTGGCACATTCTTTTATCTACTTCTTGGCCATTTTCTTTGGAATATCTTCTTTGGAATAATGTGTATTCAGGTTCTTGCTCATTTCTTAATCAGGTTAGCTTTTTATTATTTTCTTTTGCTATTAAATTTTGTGAATTTCTTATATTTTTAGATATTAACCCCTGATCATCTGTATGGTTTACAAATTTTTTTTTTCTCCCAGTTCATAGTTCTTCTTTTTATTTTGTTGATTTTTGTTTGTTGTTTCCTTGGCTGTGCAGAAGCATGTTAGTTTGATGTGTTCTTACTTGCTCATTTTTGCGTTTCTTGCTTGGGCTTTTGGTGGCATATTTAAAAATTTATTGCCAAGGCCAAAGGCAGAGAGATTTTTTCCTGTGCATTCTATGAGTTTAACAGAGCAAATCTGATTTTTTTTTTTTTTTTGCAATTACTAATTTTGTCAAGATGTTGCAAGATGATTTATATTCATTTGATACTCACAAAACACCTGTGAGTTAGGTATTATTAACAACATTTCTCAGGTGGGAAAAAGAAAACGAGATTCAGAAACTTTAAGTACTTGCCCAAGGTTACACAGTTAGTGCACAGCAGAGCCGGGATGAAAACCCAAGTTCGTCTGATTAAAAATCCACCTCTTTCCACCACGTCATGCTGCCTCCTCAGGTAAGACGTTGCCAAGATGTTTGCCAATGAACCTGGCAACCGCTCATGCTGGCATTCTCCCTCTCTCATCTCTACATCCTTCTGTGCCTCCATAAGGACTAAATACCCATATATTTTTGGGCTTTGTCCCAAATAACGTGGGTGAGGCCAAAGAAAATTGAAAATCCATTATCTGCTCTCCAGGATTATGGATTTTATTGGCAAAGACAGGTGTCACACGTAACAGTATTTACAAAGAGTAAATGACAATAATGTGATCATGACTTGGGGCTAACTTGGTTTTGAGATAAATAGTGCCCTATTTTTTACTTCAAATTGATGTTGATGTTATGGAGATTTCCTGTATAGCAATAATGGCATGTGTCAATGTCAAAAAGTACAAGTTTCTAATTCTGGTTTTACTAGCAAAATCTCTAAAATACTGTGTCCCCTAAACTTTATGGAGCACATTACTTCTGAGGGAATCCTTAAAAAATTGAATAGCATTTTGTAATGAAAATCCTAATATATTCAAGGTAAACATTATGTTAAGAAAATACTGATCACCTTGGACTGAGCTGATGAAAACAGAACCCTTTCTGGCTGCAAATACAGGAATTTAGTCACAGGCAACAAATGCAGTTCACATCAAGAAACAGAATCAATGATGCAGAATCAGTACAACAACCTAGAGTGTTAGAATCTAAGGAACACAAAGTAATAAAATGACCTGAAAAAATGCTATGAAATAATTATGAATAAGATACAAATTTAGAGTTGAGCTCTAAAGAAAGATAAATTGTAAAAATGCTAAAATTGAAGCAAGCAATCAAGGCAAAAGCATTAATGAGAGGTGGAGAACCCTAACATTTATAATAAGCTGTAGGGTTTAGAAGCTACAAACTGGTATTCTAACACACAGCCCAGGTGCAAAAAACAATAGGAGTATGAGCCTGAGTAGGGTAAATAAATTAGAACTGAACCCCTTGCATAAATCCTAGGGCTCCAAATTCTCCCCATCATTTTGGGGAAATACTCTGTGGACACTGCATGGGGGTATTGAGATTTCTGTTTGGAAATAAAATATTTATTTCCCAGCTACAGCAGACAACTCTCAAGCTCTTTCAGGAGATTGCCTCAACTAAAAGAGCCACTTTGACCAAATGTATACTCCTTTACTGGGCTGGCCCATCTTCAGTGTCTGAGCATAGGATTCAGGAAAAAACAAAAAAACTGTAGTCATTCCACCTCCAGGGCTTCTTACAGGAGTAGGCTAGTTATCTGTTGATAATGCATAGCTTGAATTTTGCCTCTGTCCAATATTGAGTTCTCTTTCCTTTCATAGGTGTTGATTCCAAGAGCACTCAGTATGTCTCTTCCTACGGAATCCCTCCTGCAAAATATGTCTATTAGAGAGCTCAACCTAAAGGGACTCACAAGGGTACATGCAAGCTTTAATTTTACTTTTTATCTTAGAGGACAAGGAAGAAGAGGAAGAGAAAGAAGAAAAAGGAGGAGGAGGAAACAGAAGAAGGAGGAGGAGGAAGAAGAAGGAGGAGGAGGAGAAGAACAAGAAAGAGGGAGTGGAGGAAGAAGAAGAGGAGGAGGAGGAAGAAGGAGCAGGAGGTGGAGGAAGAAGAACAAGAGGAAAAAGAAGAGGAAGAAAAAGAGGAAGAGGAAGAAAGAAGAAGAAGGAGGAGGAGAAGGAGAAGGTGGAGAAGGAGGAGGAGGAGAAGGAGAAGGTGGAGAAGGAGGAGGAGGAGCAGGACAAGGAGGAGAAGGTGGAGAAGGAGAAGGAGGAGGAGAAGATGGAGGAGGAGGAGAAGGAGAAGGAGGAGAAGCAGGAGAAGGAGGAAGATAAGGAGAAGGAGAAGGGAAAAATAAATGATGTGAAACTGAAATCTCAGGACAAATGCATTGCATTACTTTTGGTCTGATTTCACACTATCCGTTTTCAGTGAGTGAACTAAAGCTATTACATTGATATTAAAGTTGTTCTTTGATAAACTGAACCCAAGTAGATACAGGTAAGAAAGTTCTGTCAGGAAGCTTTCATATGTCAGGGCATACAGGACTTTCAAAGAATAAACAATGTCAATAAAGAAAGTTACAAAATCAAAAATTCATTATTACATGAAGGCACTAAAAAACTGACAATGCTGAATTTTATCTCAGTCTTGTATTACTAGAAAATAGCAGTGGTCAAGAGATGCTTTCAGTCCTCTGTGTTCTGAGAAATGGCTAACTGGAAAGGACTACTCTGTTGTTGTGTATTCAGAGAAAAAGACCTATGCCTGTCTTTCCTCATGACTCCCATAATGTCACCCTCATTTTCTTTGAGAAGCCACTCATAAATGTATAATAACTGTTGTAACATCCTGAAAAAAAAATCTTCAATTGTCTGGTGCAGTTTGTCTTTCGCAGTCTTGATACCATGACTCAGGTAGGCTCTGACTGTGCCTTCATAACACAATGAACTCACCTCAAGTAAATGAGGCCTCTTGTAACTTTTTTTTGTGCTCCTGTAGGTCTAGAACTCAACAGTGAACTCAGCTCTTTTTATGCTACTGACTGTTTTGTTGGGTGATAGATAATTAATTTTGGGTCCTGATTTTTTACCTGATTTCTGGTGCCAGCGTCTTTTGACTTTATTATCTAACCATTTGGCTTTTTCTGTAAATTGATTGAAGGTTTACAGAGATCTTGTATCTATTGGTAGAAAGAGAACATGGTTTGTTAATCTTTTCAGTTTGTCTCTTTGTTTATTTTGAGATCAAATCAATTGAGAATTACATGCCTACCAGGAAGTATATATATGAATTGGTAAGTTTGTATTTCTGTGTTTATGCTTGACAAAGGACTAATTTTAGAACTGAAGTTATAAATTTCCTCTCCTGTATGTTTGTATGTTTATGTGTCTCTTAACATAGAAAGGCCTTCATTTTATGAGTATATAATATTTTCTCTCCTCTAAATATATTTCCAAATTTGATTATATACTCTCTGAAAAGAAGTTCTATTCCTGTAGGTATAGAAATAAATAAACACTAATGTGACTTGGAAGTTCCAAACTTCCTAAGAAATAAAAAATAAATAAATAAAGGTTTTCCTTATAATTCAGAAATGTTTTAAAAATTCAGGTTTACATAATTTAGGCTAATCTTTGGCTAGATTAGCTTAATATGTTTTGCTTAATAATTGCAGATGTATCTTTTCTGATTTGTCAGTGTTCAATACAATATAAAAGTAGATTTTTATTTTACCTACTGATTAAATAAGCTAGGGTTACTTCATAACTAAGCTTGCGTTATTTATTAAGTATACTTAATAAATAAGCTAGTGTTACTTCCATGAAATGCCTAACATTAATAAAAAGGTAAGTTTATAAAGTCACATTAAATCATTGTTCATCTTTTTTCTTTATTTTTGAGACAGAGTGTTGCTCTGTCACCCAGGCTTGAGTGCAGTGGTGCGATCTTGGCTCACTGCAGCCTCTGCCTCCCCAGTGCAAGCAATTCTCCTGCCTCAGCCTCCCGAGTAGCTGGGATTACAGGCGTGTGCCAGCATGCCCAGCTAATTTTTCCATTTTTCATAGAGACGGGATTTCTCCACGTTGGTGAGGGTGGTTCCAGACTCCTGACCTCAGGTGATCCGCACACCTTGGCCTCCCAAAGTGCTAGGATTACAGGTGTGAGCCACTGTGCCTGGCCAGTTTTGTAATATTTCATCTTGATGATAATTTGAAAGATTTTTGGACAACTGAAGAACTTGAAATGATACTAAATTGAGTTAGTGAATAGATATCCATCATATACCTAGATTATGTCTAAGATAGAGTACTGAAAGTTTAATTGCTGAGCATAATTGTAAGTTTTGTATACAAAAACTTTTGTATACAAAAACAAATATATACTTTTTGTTTCACTTTTATATGGGGAAGATTGGCTATAGATCTTTGGGTCTGATAATGAATATGTTCATCTTGCTACTTTGAAAAGTTGTACAACAAGGGGTGTGTATAGATGTGAAAAGTTGTAGAGGGTTTGTGAAAAGGGAATTTTATTTATCATGGTCCAAGCTGGTTAAAATATGATGGTTTTATTTACAGAACTTTCAAAAGGAATTTAGTATCAAATGTTATAGTATTGAAAGCTAAAATTTGTTTTCTTCTCTGTTGTTTTCCATCTGTTAAGATGGAAAAAAAGATTGGATTAGTGGCCTACCATTAATAAGGGCCTATAAAAGGTATACTTTACCTTCTGTGTAATTTGCCTATACAATAAAAATTCTGTGTCTTACCAGAATACATTTTTATAGTTTATTTTAATATATCCTTGATTATTTAAGTAAATAGGTTTCTCACTTAGGAAAGAATGAAAGTTATTTCAAAATAATGTTATCTCCTTTGTTTTCTTTTAAAA
This sequence comes from Piliocolobus tephrosceles, assembly GCF_002776525.5. NCBI lineage: Eukaryota > Metazoa > Chordata > Mammalia > Primates > Cercopithecidae > Piliocolobus > Piliocolobus tephrosceles. The sequence continues at coordinate 41,391,836 of NC_045451.1, forward strand.
TATTTTACTGTCATTTTGATTAAATAGGTTATAAAGTATTATTGCACAGCCATCCATCATCCTATATTAATCAAGTGTTCAAATCTCCTGACAACTTTTGATATTTTGCTTTCCTCAAATCCAGTCCTAAACGATACCTTTTGCATCTAAAACTGTCCTTCAGATATCCCAGAGGGCTCTTGGAAAATTACAAAGATTTGTTCTTTTTCCTTGTAATAAAGAGGTGCTAGAAATAATTAAGTTTATTTGATATGTTACAATTGAGTATGGGCATTGTCAAATCAGAAGAGATATGTAGCCTTCCCTAGGTTAAATCTGTATGAGTGAAATTATATTAATATAAATAGTTCAGAAATTGTATGCTATATGAGAAGTTTCTAGAGATTTGTCCCTGGCCATGATATCATTCTTTTTTTTTTTTTTTCAACACAATCTCGCTGTATCACCAGGCTGGAATGCAGTGGCACAATCTCGGCTCACTGCAACCTCCGCCTCTCGGGTTCAAGCGATTCTCCTGCCTCAGCCTCCCGAGTAGCTGGGACTGTAGGTGGATGCCACCACGCCGAGCTAATTTTTGTATTTCTAGTAGAGATGGCGTTTCACCACGTTGGCCAGGATGGTCTCCATCTCTTGACCTCGTGACCGTGATATCATCCTATTTATCAGTCTTGCTGTTTTTCCTGATATTATATAAAAATGGTATAGTTACCAGTCATAAGTTGTCATTTTTAAAAATGTTAAGTTAGTCATATCTTTACTTCTTTAATGTAAATCTAGCATTTTCTAGGCCATTGGTTTTCAATTGAGGATTCACAGCAGTGACCTATTTTTGTTTAATATATAGCTGTTTAAGAACTACTCTTCACTCACTGAATGTCTATACTTGATGTTCTTGATAGATTCTAGAATAGTCTTAGTGTATGAATGGTATGTTTGGAGCATATTATGTATCAGGATGATTTTATGTTACATTTTAATTTTTCTGTGTAAAAGTTATCTAATTTTAAAAAAATTAGATATCATATCTACTATTGTGAAAATGGGGTTAATCAATATATTTGCAGTTATTTTGCCTAAAGAATGTTTGGATTCGTTTTGTCTTATTTCGCATGCCACAAAAATGAGATTTTTCTTGTCAATTCCATTACAAGTTGAGCATCCTCATTCACAAATTGAAAATTGGAAATGCTCCCAAATGTGAAATTTTTTGAGTATGGATAAGCTGCCACAAGCAGAAAATCTCACGCTTGACATCTTTGCTTTCTGATAGTTCAGTGTACACAAAGTGTTTCCTGAACTAAATTATTACAAATATTATATAAATTACCTTCAGGCATTGTGTATAAGGTGTGTATAAAAGATAAATGAATGTTGTCATTAGATTTGGGTCCCTTCTTCAAGATATCTCGTTATGCATATGCAAATATTTTGAAATCTGAAAAAATCCAAAATCTGAAACACTTCTGGTCTCAAGCATTTTGGAAAAGGAATATTCAATCTGGATCCTTGTAATGAGCTCTCATCAGAGAATTCCATTACAAAAATAATCAATAATGAGTTTGACACAGTTATTTTAAATCATTTTTTATCTACAGATAGCTTTGTGTTTGATTGTTTTATTCTGGTTCTCTCCTGAAAGTTCTTGCAAGCTACAGGCCAGAGTGCTTCATTTGTGATAACAGCTCTCTCAGAACACCATAGCAAAGTATGCCAGATACTTGTAGGTGCAGGCTTCTAATAGCATCATTTAAACAAGTTTGAAATCTAACCAACAGAGTAAGTCAGGTTTTCCAGGCACTTGGTTGAGAAGCAGATGAATTCATAATGTTGCTAACTCAAGATCTAAGAGGGCAGGAATTAATTACATGGGTTGAATGAAATGATGAGAGATGACTGTTCTTTTTGTTAATGTTCTATTTTTGTTATTTAATGAACTCCTCTCTTCATTTAAGCCATCCATGAGTATCTCTAAGCTATCTATAATCCATAACAAATGAGTAGACTACTTTTGTACACAAAAATAAAATATTTATAGCTGATACCATTTCTCCCTATTTGATCATTTTCAGAATCATGAGAATTATAGGACAGATTTGGCAGTAGTTAAATATTTTCTTAAATACAACACAGATATAAACTAATGAAACATTTGGAGAATGGTGAAGAATACCCTCAGTTCTGTACTCACATTGCCATCCCTAACACTTTTCATTTGTATGTGGATGATTTTTTTTTTTTTAATCTCAATCTCCTATGGCTTTTTGCCTGAAGGCATTCCCTGGCCACTGGAGTATGTCTGAACCATGCACAAAAAGCTGCAAGTGTCAAAGAATGAATAATGTCTGTGGCAAGTAGCCTTCAGTAAATATTATTAGTTGGGAGTTTGTGCATAAATGCCACATTTTGAGGTATGTTCAATAATGCCTCCCTAGAGGTCCCTAGTAGTATTAAGCCTCTGTTTCCACAGTAGTAATCTACTTATTATTTTACCCTGTATTAGTTTCCATTCTGTGTTACTCTACTAGGGCTGCCATAACAAAGAACCACAGATTTGATTACTTAAGAAATATAAATTTATTATCTCACACTTCTGGAGGCTAGAAATCTGAGATCAAAGTGTCAGCAGGGTTGGTTTCTTCTAACGCCTTTCCAATTGGCTTTTATGTACCTCTCTTCTTCCAGAATATTCACTTGGTCTTCCCTCTATATGTGTCTATCATGAGCTGAATTGTGTACTCCAAAATTCATATATTGAAGCCCTAACTCCCAGTACCTCAGAATGCGACTGCATTTGAACGTGTGACCTTTAAAAATGTGAGTACATTGAAATGAAGCTGTTATAGTGGGCTCTAATTCAATCTGACTGACGTCCTTATAAGAAGAGGGAATTTGAGCACACACAAAGACATTAGGGATGTTTGTACAATGAGAAAAGACCATGTGCAGACAGTGAGAAGGAGGCCATCTGCAAGACAGAAAAAACAGGCCTCAGGAGAAACCAAACCTGCCAACACCTTGATCTTGGACTTCTAGCCTCCTGAACTATGAGAAAATACATTTCTGTTGTTGAAACCAACCATCCAGCCTGAGGTATTGTGTTATGGCTGTCCTAGCAAATAACATTAGGTTGGCCCATTACTTTCAATGGCAAAAACTGCAAGTACTTTTGCACCAGCCTAATATATCTGTGTCTTAATCTCCTTTCCTTATAAGGATACCAGTCAGGTTAGATTGGAGCTCTTCCATTTCGTCTCATTTTACCTTAATTATCATTTTAAAGACCCCATCTCCAAATACAGTCACATTCTGAGATACCAGGAGTTAGAACTTCAACATGACATGAATTTGCAGGAAAATCAATTCAGTCCTTAGCACTTCACTTCTGAATTTCATGCTCTCCTCTCTCCTATTTGTGTTTCCCAGGGATTATTCCCTAAGAAGCCAGTTGCAATTAATGCTTTCTCTTAGACTTTGCTTTTGAGGAGTCTCAAACTAAAGCAAGTGGTTAAAAGGCCTGGGGAGAAAAAGAAGTTTAAAACATTTTCTGAAAAATTCACAGAACAGGAGACTGGAGAGAATGAGAAAGAGGTATTTAAAAATATAGTGGTATAGAACTTTTAAAAACTAAAGGAAAACATGGGTTTTTAGATTAAGGATTACACTGAGTTCAGAGTAGAAAAAACAAAAGCAATCTCTTTGTAAATTCATTTTGTTAGTTATAGCATATTAAATTGCTCTATAAATAGACCCTAAAATACAAGAACTTAAACTCACAAAACCATCCAGGGAAGGTGCTCTAGGATTATTTGACAATATATGGACTCCTACTCCTGTCATTCTGTATCTCCACCTTTGCCATGGATTGCTGCCATCCATAACTAGCCAGAGGATAGGAAAGGTCAGGAGGAAGACATGGCTACTTTAAAAGCTGATTCATTATAGAGAATTAAATTCCTCAGCCACACTTAACTGCAAGGGAGGCTGGGAAACATGAACTATTTCTGCCTGGCTACAGTAATATTATCATAAAAGCAGGAAATAATAGATTTTGGTAGACACCAAGGATTTCTGCCTCACAACATGATGACATTACAGAATGAAAACTGCAAAGGCAAAAACCAAGACAAACCACAAAATAAATGCTAAAAATGTATCATGTATCACAAGGAAAAACAGATTACACATCACCCCCAATTAACAATGGTTCAACTTAAAATTTTTTGACTTTATGATGGTGTGAAAGCATTAAACATTTAGTAGAAATCGTTCTTCTAGTATCCATACAACAATTCTATTTTTCAGTTTCAGTATAATCAGTGATATTCAACAGCAGACTTTCAACATTTTATTATAAAATAGGCATTATTATAAAATAGGCTTTACGTTAGATTATTTTGCCCAACTGTAGACTAGTAAGTGTTCTGAGCACATTTCAGGTTAACTACGCTAAGCTATGATATTCAGAAGGTTAGGTATACCAAATGAAATTTTGACTTACAGTATTTTCAACTTACCAATGATTTATCAGGAAGTAACATGAGGAAACTCTATATTTAAAAAGGGGCAGCAATTCAGTGACAACATAATTTGTATTAAAATCAATTCTAAAAATCCTGAGTGATAATCTCACTTGTAAATTCCACACTTAATACTCAAAAGTGAAGGTAAAGCATTTATACTAATAAAGACATTATTATATTAAATATATACTACTGAAAGCACAAATGCATAGTAATAATAACAAATTTGGAAGTGATTAAACAAGTTGGATTTAAAATAGTTGAAAGCAACAAATACATTTGCTATGTAAAGACTTTGTATGCTGTTATATTGATGGGTACATCTTGTTTCACATGAAAGTGTTTGAATTTTTGTCAAATGATTTTCTGTATTTCTTGAAGTCATTTTATAATCATTCTCTATATATCAGTATATTTTCTTATATTAAATACCTTTTCATTCAACTTAATTCCTCTGACATCTTTTAAATATGTATCAAAAATAGATATCCAATAATCAAGAATAACTTCTATTCTGATATATGTACAAATATTTGCAAATAATTTATCTCTATATTAGATTATAAGAAAACAATAAAAAATTAAAACAATAAGAAACCAGAAAAAAATGATAATAAATTTTAAATGTACTTCTACTAATACTCCAGAGTATAAAATCTCCATTAAATACCCTGGGAATAAAAGGAAAATAACAACAAAATAGTTATAAAGGGTTTTAAGATGGCTTACTAGGGGGATTGGATGCCTCTCTTCCTCCAGAATGAAGAACAAATTAGCGAGTATATAATAACACTTGAAAGACAGCATTTAAGCTAGCAAACTGGAATTCAACAGAGAAATGAGAGAAAACACTAGAGGCATGGAAAAGAGCCAGGATTGGTTGGAAGACTAGATATGCTCCCTAGTGCAGGGAAAGGGTATGTGAGAAATTCAGAGTGAACCCATGGTGGACTCCTGCAACCTTAGCTTTAGGAGAATTCCTCAATCCTCACAGAACCTGAGCATAGTATAGGTAACTGCCTAGAGACATTGCAATGGCATTGCTCCAGAGAGAGAGAGCTTACCCTTGGTCCCACACATTTCCCAAGTCCTAAGCAATTGCACCATAGTGCCACTTTGAAAGCCCAGCACCCATCACATTGCATCCTGCCCTGGGGCCCAACAGCCTCTAAATCTCCACATGCATGGATTCACACCAATATTTCCCCCATGTTCACAGAGAGCACTGCCAGTCTCTGAGTACAATGCCAGTCGGACCCATCAGAGTGGCAGAGTACCCAGCACTCTAGCACACAGTGTCCTGTACCCCAGGGAATGGGCAGTGCAGTACACCAGTGAGGCTGCCTTTGGGAAGAAGGGAAGCAAAATGCATGCTCCATAGAGCCTGAGAACCACTTACCCAGAATAGGTACCACAGATAGTAATCGTGCCTTCCTCAGAAGCATGGCTGCCTCATACATGCCATGAAGACAGACTCTGCTGCCATACCCCACAGCTGCTGCTGTTGTCACCAAGGACTGAGGCATACACAACTGGCAGCAATCCTGTCCCATTCGGTATCAGAGGACTAGCTTTGCTTGTAGCCATGCTGCTGCTGCTGTCACCACTGCTACCACTGCAAGGGGTGAAAGCATGCACTCCCTAGAGCCTGATAACTGCCTGCTTATGGCTGTAGCCATTGTCAGCAATTCCACTCCCTTCCAGCAGCAAACTCATAGCATACTTGCACTGCCCTGAGGACAGGCTCCTCTCACCCACCAACCTATCACCTCCATTGCTGCAGCCACCTGAATACTCTATCAATGGGTTCTGGTGATAATCCCACCCTGACCAGCACAGCCAGTGCCAGAGCACACCCACTGGGGGCCTGAGGACAGGCTAGTGGGCCACTGGGCCTGGCATGGCCCCCACTCCCAGTACTCAAGCAAACCACCCGGGAAACTCAGAATAGTCTCACTCTGTCCACTACTACTGGTAACTGTGCACTCTTCCTGGAGGCCTGAGGATAGGCCCAGATAACCTTCACAGATGGCATTCACATGCAAGCACTAACTAGGAGCCTGGGGATTGGCCCACTGAGATCCTCACAGCTACCACTAACACCAATGTGTGCCACTTGGAGCACAAGAGTTTTCTCACCACTGTTATTGCCATCACCTATACCAAACACAGTACTCAGAGAACCAAGGACCTGCTCACCCACCTGGTTAGCCACTGCCACTGGTGGAAACCAAGCAAGCCCTCTCGAGGCCCAAGAATCACCCCCTGTGGACCTGCTAAAACCAGTTCACACATGTGCTGCATGGGGACCCCAAACCAGGTATGCTCTGCCTACTGCTACAATCAGTGGGGCCCAAGGACTGGACTACCTGGTATCCCTATCCCAAGCAACATCTCACCACAGCCTCCAAAATAAGCTGCAACCTACACTACTATGAAAATTTTAGACACTTTTGACACTGTCTAAGCTAAAGAAATCATACAGAAACTACAGTACTGCACATAGCCGGAATCGAACCTATAGTTTCCTACCCAACAAACACCATTGATACATCTTTAGGAAAAATTCTTACCCTTCAAAAGCCAATCCAAAAAACTGGAAATGACTATTACAGCAGATGTGCAGATATCAACATAAGGACACAAGAAATATACAAAAAAAAAAAAAAGGGAAATATGACACCTGTAAAGGAAAACACAATACTTCAGCAACAAATTTGAATAAAAAGAAAATTTATTAACTGCTAGAAAAAGTAAAATATTAAAAAAGCTCAATGATATACAGGAGAACACAGATAAATACAAAGAAACCAGAAAACAATTCAGAGAAGTTTACCAGATAGATAATATAAAAGAAGGACCAAACAGAAATTCTCTAAGTGAAGAATTAAATGATTAAAATTTAAAACATTATTAAAGGCTGTAAACAATAGTCTAGCACAGGCAGAAGAACGAACTCAGAGATTGAACAGAGGTCTTTTGGAATAATCCAGTTAAAATGAAGTAAAAAAAAAAAAAAAAAGAATGAACAAAACCTACATATTATGTGGTATACCAAAAAGTGACTAAATATATCAATTTCCAAAAGTGTGTTCCAGAAGATGAAGTCAAATGTCATAGAAAACCTATTTAACAGATTAATAGCTGAAAACTTTGCAAGTCTAGCAAGAGATATATACATCCAGATACAAGAACCTCTGAGATTCAGAAGTAGATACAATACAAAAAGGTTTTCTCAATGGCACATCATAGTCAAAGTGTCAAAAGACAAAGAGAGAATTCTAAAATCCACAAGAGAAAAACACCCATTCATATACAAGGGAACCCCCATCAGAGTAACTGCAGATTTCTGAGCAGAAACCTTACAGGCTAGAAGAGAAGGGATGATATATTGAAAGTGCTGGGGCAGGGGGTGGAGGGGAGAAGAAGAAAAACATTGGTAGCCAAGAATATTATATCCAGCAAAGTTATCCTTTATCAATGAAGAAGAAATAAAGTATTTCCAAGTAAGCAAAAGCTGACCAAAAGCTGACAGCATTCATCACCATTAGACCAGTCCTACCAGAAATGCTTAAGGGAGTCCTACACTTGGAACTGAAAAAAAAGGTATATGCCGTTAGGAAAACTCAGGAAATTATACAATTCACTGATAGAGCAAACACACACATGAGGAAAAGGAACTCAAATGTTACTACTTCAGAAAACCACCTAGCCACAATGACAACAACAGAGAAAGAGAAGAACAAAGAAAATACAAAACAACGAGAAAAAAATTAACAAAATGATAGTAATAACTCCACCTATCAGTAGTAATCATGAATGTAAACAGCTTAAATTTTCCACCTAAAAGATATACTCTGGCTAAATGAAAAACAAACAAAAACGTTACCTAATGATATGTTGCCTACAAGAAACTCACCTGTAAGGACACATATAAATTTAAAGGGATGAAAAAGATATTCCAAACAAAGGAAAAGAAAAAGTTACCAGGAGTAGCTATACTTATATCAGGTAACACAGAATTTAATTCAAAACAGTAAAAAGAGACAAAAGGAATCATTATATAGTTACAAAGGGATTAATTCATCAAGAGGATATAACAATTATAAATACATATACACCCAACAATGAAGCACTGAGGTATATAAAGCAAATATTATTTAATCTAAATGGAGAGGTTGACTCTAATACAATAATAGTCGGGGATTTCAACACCCCACTCTCAGCATTAGACAGAGTATCTAAGCATAAAATCAACAAAGAAATGTGGGATTCAAACTACACTTTAGACCAGATGAAACTAACAGATATTTAAAGAACATTTTATCCAACAGCTGCAGAAAACGTATTCTTCTCATTAGCACATGGAATATTCTCCAGGATAGAACACATATCAGGTGACTAAAAAGACTCAACAAATTTAAAACATAAAAATTGCATCAAGTGTCTTGCCAGACCACAATGAAATACAACTAGAAATCAATATACAGCAAACTTTCGAAATGCAACAAATACATGGAAATTTTAAAAACATGCTCCTGAATGACCTCTGCATCGTTATTTCAGCGATGCAAGGATGGTTCAAGTTTATAAATCAATAAACATGAAACATCACATCAACAGAATAAAGGACAAAATAATGATAATCTCAATAGAAAAAGAAAAACATTCAATGAAGTGCAACATTTTTTCATGATAAAAATTCTCGCCAAACTAGGCATAGAAAGAACATACTTCAACATAATAACAGCTATATATGACAAACTCACAGCTAACATACTGAATGAGGAAAAACAGTAAGCCTTTCCTCTAAGAAAAGAAACAAGACAAGGATGCTCATTTTCATTACTCCTATTCAACATAGTATTTAAAGTCCCAGCCAGAGCAATCAGGCAAGAGAAAGAAAAGACATCCAAATTGGAAAAGAGAAAATTAAGTTGTCCCTCTTGCAGATGACATAATCTTATATTTAGGAAAACCTAAAGGCTCCACCAAAAAACTCTTAGTTTGATAAACAAAGTCATCTGTAAAGCTGCAGGATACAAAATCAAAATAACAAAAATCAATTGCATATCTACACATCAATAATGAAATAACTGGAAAAGAAACCAAGAAGGCAATCTCATTTACAGTCACCACAAAAGAAAATCTAGGAATAAATATAAGAAAATGAAAGCCTCTACAAGGAAAATTACAAAACACTGATGAAAGAAATTGAAAAACACACAAAGAAATGTAAAGACATCCCCCGCTTAGGGATTGGAAGAATTAATGTCATTAAAATGCCTATACTGCTGAAAGCAATAAATGTGATCCCTATCAAAATGCCAACATCATTTTTCACATAATTAGAAAAAATAATTCTAAAATTAAAAAAAATCTTGAATTGCCAAAGCAATTCTCAACAAAAAAAAACAAAACTGACTTTACAGTACATTACAAAGCTATAGTAACCAAAATAGCATGATATTAACATAAAAACAGATATAAACCAATACAGCAGATTAGAGAATCCCAAAATAAATCAACATATTCACAGCCAACTGATTTTCAACAAGGTGGCCAGAAGATACATTAGGGAATGGACACCCTTTTCCATAAATGCTGCTGGGAAAACGAGATATCCATATACATAATAATTCAGCTAGACTCCTATCATTCACCACAGACATAAATCAATGTGAAATGCACGAAATTACTTAAACATAAGATCTGGAACTAAAACTACTAGAAAAAAATAGGGAAAAAACTACAGACTATTTGTCTAGGCAAAGATTTTATAGATAAGACTTCAAAAGCATGGGCAACAAAAATTAAAATATACCAATGGGACTATATTAAACTACAAAGCTTCTGCATAGCAAAGGGAACAACTAGCAGAGTGAAGAGACAGCCTGTCAAATGGGGGACAATATTAGCCAACTATTCAACTGACAAAGGATTGATAATCAGAACATGCAACGAACACAAACAACTCAAGAAAAAATAGTAATAATTACATTAAAAAGTTTGCAAAGGATATAAATAGATTTTTCAAAAGAAGACATACAAATGGCCAACATGTATATGAAAAAAAATTCAATATCACTAATCATCAGAGTAATGCAAATCAAAACCACAATGAGATGTCATTTTACCCTAGTTAAAATGGCTATTAGTAAAAAGAAAAAAAAAATGCTGGTGAAGGTGTGGAGAGAAAGAAACTTTTATACACTGATGGTGGAAATGCAAATTACTATATCCATTATGGAATAATTATGGTACAGTGATTTCTAAGAAACCAAAAAATTAGAACTAACCAGATGATCCAGCAGTATCACTCGTGGGTATTTATGCTAAGGAAAAGAAATCAGTATATTAAAGGAATATCAGCACTAGCAAGTTTATCGCAGCACTATTCACAGTAGTAAAGGACCTAAGTGTCCATCAACAAATTAACATTTAAATAAAATATGGTATATATACACAATGAAATATTTCTTAGACATAAAAAAGAATGAAATTCTTTCATTAGTAGCAACATGGCTCGAATTAAAGGTCCTTACATTAAGTGAAATAAGCCAGGTACAGAAAAACAAATTTTGGATGTTCTTACTCTTTCGTTGGAGCTACAAAGGTTGATCTCGTAGAGAAAGATAGTAGAATTATAGAAACCAGAGGCTGGGGGTGAAAGCAGGATGAAGAGAGGTTATGTAATGTGTAAGAACACAAGTTTAAATAGGGGTAATTTCAATGTTTGGGTGCATTGTAGGGTGACTATATTTAACAATAGTATTTTACATATTTCCAAATAGTAGAAGAGAGGACTTGAAATGTTTCCAATATGTGGAAATAATAAATATTTCAGATGATGAATACTTCAAACCCTCTGACTTGAGCATTACATATTCTATGTAGGAAAATTCCACATGTATCCTCATATAAATGTACAAGTATTATATATAAAAAATTTTTAAATAACAGATTTTTAGAAAATAATAACACAGACATGCTTAAGTCAATGGACTATTGTTAAAGCAGTGCTTAGAATAAATTTTCCATAATTAAATATCTGTATCAAGAATTAAAAATAAATTAAACATCCAACCCAAAAATCCAAAAAAGAATAAAATGATAAATGAAAAAGAAACAGGAGGAATATATTAAGAAAACTAAAAGCAGAAATCATTAGTAGAAAAATACAGAGCTTTGGCTGGGTGCGGTGGCTCTCACCTGTAATCCTAGCACTCTGGGAGGCCAAAACGGGTAGATTGCCTGAGCTCAGCAGTTTGAGACCAGCCTGGGCAATACAGTGAAACACAGTCTCTACTAAAATACAAAAATACAGGCACATGCCTGTAATCCCGGCTGCTGGGGAGGCTGAGGCATGAGAATTGCTTGAACTTAGGAGAAGGAGGTTGCAGTGAGCTGAGACTACGCCATTGCACTCCAGCCTGGGTGACAAGAGTAAAACTCCATCTCGGAAAACAAAACAAAACAAAACAAAAAATTATACACAGCTCCATAAGGCAATTCTTTCATGTCGATAAATATCAGATAATCCAAAGAGGGGGGAAAAGCATAAAAATGTCCAAATTTTTATATAAAGCAAATATATTTGGAAACAAAACATGATCAAGAATTAATACAATATAAAACTAATGACAAAATTCAAATACCAATATTGTTGTAAAAATATAAACAAAAATAATGTAACACCTTATTAAAATAATTTTGAAAAAGTGCGATTGATTTTAGGAATGTCAATTTTTTTTTTTTAAATATTAGGAAATCTTATACAGGTTGGGCATTCCTAATCCAAAAAATTCAAAATCCCAAATGCTCCAAAATCTTAAACATTTTTTTTTTTTTTTGAGATGGGTCTTGCTTTTTCACCCAGGCTAGAGTGCAGTGGCATAATTATGGCTCACTGCAGCCTCAATTTCCAGGCTCAAATGATTCTCCCATCCAACTCAGACCACAGGCATGTGCCATTATGCCTGGCTAATTTTTTCTTGTTGTTTTGTTTTGCAGATGTCACCTTGATATATTCCCTAGGCTGGTCTCAAACTCCTGTCCTCAAGCCACCCTCACCCTCTGTTTCCCAAACTGCTTGGATTACATGCATGAGCCACTGTGCTCAACCTGTAACTATTTAAGTGACAACATGATATCACAAGTGAAAAACTCCACACCTGACACTCCTGTTTTCCGATGGTTCAATGTAAACAGTTTCTTGAAAAAAAAAAATATTAAAAATATTGTATAAAACTACCTTCAGAGTAAGTATACAAGATTTATATAAAAAATAAACAAATTTCATGTTTAGATTGGGGTCCCTTCCTTACAATATGTCATTATGTATGTGACTGTGTCAAAATTCAAAAATCACCTGAAATATTCTTGTCCCAGATAAAGAATATGCAACCTGTAAAATACTTTATTATATGAATAAATTTATTTAGAAAAATTAAATAGTCATTCCTATAAATTCTAACGAAGTATGTGACAAAAGTTAATATACATTCAGCATAAAATAATTCACTAAAATATAAAGAACTTAAGAACTATGACAAACATGTTAGAAAATCTTTACCATAAAGTCTTTGCCTAAGCCAATATCCAGAAGGGATTTTTGTGATGTTATTTTCTAGCATATTCATGCTTTCACATCTTAGATTTAAGTCTTTGACCCATCTTGAGTTAATTTTTACACAAGGTAACAGATGAGGATCCAGTTTTATTCTTCTACATGTGGCTTGCCAATTATACCAGCACCATTTGTTGAATAGGGCGTCCTTTCCCCACTTCATGTTTTTGTTTGCTTTCTCAAAGATCACTTGGCTGTAAGTACTGGCTTTATTTCTGGGTTCTCTATGCTGTCCCATTGGTCTATATGCCTATTTTTATACCAGTACTATGCTGTTTTAGTGACTATGGCCTTATAGTGTGAATGTGATCCCTCCAGATTTGTTCATTTTGCTTAGTCTTCTTGCCTTGGCTATGTGGGGTTTTTTTTTTTTTTGGTTGCATATGAATTTTATGATTTTATTTTTTAGTTCTGTGAAGAATGATAGTGGTATTTTGATGGAAATTGCATTGAATTTGTAGATTGCTTGTGGCAGTATGGTCATTTTCACAATATTGATTCTACCCATCCATGAGCATGGGATCTGTTTCCATTTGTTTGTGTCAACTACGATGTCTTTTCAGCAGTGTTTTGTAGTTTTCCTTGTGGAGGTCTTTTACCTCCTTGGTTAAGTATATTCCTAAGTATTTTAATTTTTTGCAGCTGTTATAAAAAGGGGCTTCATACTTGATTCTCAGCTTTGATGCTGTTGGTGTATATAGAAGGACTACTGATTTGTGTACATTAATTTTGTATCCTGAAATTTGTTGAATTCATGTATCAGTTCTAGGAGCTTTTCAGGAGAGTCTTTAAGGTTTTCTAGGTATGTGATCATACCATCAGCAAACAGTGACAGTTTGACTTCCTCTTTAACGATTTAGATGTCCTTTATTTCTTTCTACTATCTGATTGTTCTGGCTAATATTTCCAGTACTATGTTGAATAGAAGTGGTGAGAATGGGCATCCTTGTTTTTTTCCAGTTCTTCTCAGGGGGAATACTTTAATCTTTTCCCCATTCAGCATTATGTTGGCTGTGGGTTTGTCACAGATGATTTTCATTACATTAAAGTGTGTCCCTTCTATGCCTAATTTGCTGAGGGTTTTAATCATAAAGGGATGCTGGATTTTGCCAAATGCTTCTTTTGCCTCTATTGAGATGATCATGGGATGTTTGTTTTTAATTCTGTTTATGAGTGTATTGCATTTATTGATTTGTGTATGTTAAACCATCCCTGCATCCCTAGTGTGAAATCCACTCGTTCATGGTGGATTATCTTTTTGTTATGCTGTTGGATTCAGTTATCTAGTATTTTGTTAGCTATATTTTGCATTTATAGTCATCACGGATATTGGTCTGTAGTTTTCTTTGTGTGTGTGTGTGTGTGTGTGTGTGTGTGTGTATGTGTGTGTGTTATGTCCATTCCAGGTTTTGGTACTAGGGGAATACTGGCTTCATAGAATGATTTAAAGAGGATTCCCTCTTTCTCTGTCTTGTGGAATAGTGTCAATAGGATTGGGACCAATTCTTTGAATGTCTGATCGAATTCAGCTATGATTTCATCTGGTCATTGATTTTTTTTGTTGGCAATTTCTTTATTGTCATTTCAATCTTGCTGCTTGTTGTTGGTCTGTTCAGAGTTTCTGTTTCTTCCTGATTTAATCTAGGAGGGTGTATATTTCCAGTTAATTACCCATCTACTCTAAGTTTTCTAGTTTATGCACAAGGCTACTATTCATAGTAGCATTGAATGATCTTTTGTATTTCTGTTGTATCAGTTGTAATATCTCCCATTTCGTTTATAATGGAGCTTTTTTTTTTAAATCTTATCTCTTCTTTTCTTGGTTAACCTTACTAATAGTCTAACAATTTTATTTATCTTTTCAAGGAACCAGCTTTTTCTTTCATTTATCTTTTGTAATTTTTTTTGGTTTCAATTTCATTTAGTTCTGCTCAAGGCTTCATGACCAAAAACCCAAAAGCAAACACAACAAAACAAAAATAAATAGACAGGACTTAATTAAACTGAAAAGCTTCTGCATAGAAAAAGAAACAATCAGCAGAATAAAAGGACAACCCACAGAGTGGGAGAAAATCTTCACAATCTGTACATCTGACAAAAGGACTAACACTCAGAATGCAAGGAACTCAAATTAGCAAGAAAAAGAAAAAACAAATAATCTAATCAAAAAGTAGGCTAAGGAAATGAATAGACAATTGTTAAAAGAAGATATACAAATGGCCAGCAAACATATGAAAAAATGCTCAACATCACTAATAATCAGGGAAATGCAAATCAAAATCACAAGGCCATACTGCCTTACTCCTGTAAGAAGTAATCAAAAAATCAATCAAATCAGAAACATAAAAAATAATAGATGCTGGCATGGATGTGGTGAAATGGAACACTTCTACACTTCTGGTGGGAATCTAAACTAGTACAACCACTGTGGAAAACAGTGTGGAGATTCCTTAAAAATCTAAAAGTGGAACTACAATTTGATCCATTAATCCCACTCCTGGGATTCATCTACCCAGAGGAGAGGAAGTCATTATTTGAAAAAGATACTTGCACATGCACATTAATAGCAGCACCATTCGCAATTGCAATAATATGGAACTGGCCCAAAGGCACAGTAATCAACAAGGAGATAAATTCTGACACACACACACACACACACACACACACACCATCGAATACTACTCAGGCATAACAAAGAACAAAATAATGGCATTCACAGCAACCTGGATGGGATTAGAGACAATTATTCTAAGTGAAGCACCTCAGGAATGGAAAACCAAATATCATTTGTTCTCATTCATGAGTGGGAGCTAAGCTATGAGGATGCAAAGGCCTAAGAATGATACAATGGACTTTGGAAAATCATGGATTGGGATGAGGAATAAAAGTCTCCACACTGGGTACAGTGTATACTGCTCGGGTGATGTGTGCACTAAAATCTCAGAAATCACCACTAAAGAACTTATTCATGTAACCAACAGCACCTGTTCCCCAAAATCAATTGAAATAAAAAAATAAATCAATTATAAAAAAAAAAACTTTAAAACATTCTTGAAACAAACAAAAGTATATTCAAGGAAATGGAAATAAATCTTGTCTTTGTATATAATGACCTAAAATAGGTCAAGAATGTTTTAGTTACTTTATAAGTTAAGCTTAATCTCTCTAAAAATGTCATTTTTTTGCTGTTAATGAATTGTAAAGGTTGTATATATATATTTATCTATATCTATATAGATATAAGAGTCTGAATAGCCAGAAATCCTTTTATAAGCAAAATGATATGTTCAAGTAGAAAAAAACAAGATATTACAGAGACTCTAAAAAGAGAAAATAAAGTGCAATAATTGTGCATCAATCGGCAGGCAGGCTAAAGAACTGAAATAAGTTCAGACATAAAGCGTACACTTGAGAGCATTTAACAATTTGATTTACAGTGCAGTTTTCTTTGAGAAGACAACTTCTCAAAAACAAATGATGGTTCAATTATTGGACAATTGAATTATTATTAGGAATAATATAAAACTGTATCTAAATATTACACCATATGTCACATAAATTTCAAATAAACCAGAAGTCTAAATGGAAAAATAAAATCATAGGAGCAAGGCACAGTGGCTTGCTGCTTGGAGGCTGAGATGAGAGGGTTGCTTGAGGCCAGGAGTTTGATGCCAACCTGGGCAAATAGCAAGACACTATCTCTGGGGGGGGAAAAAAAAAAAAAAAACTTACAAAGAAAAAATGCAGAAATATTAGAGAAGTTGTGAGAGAATTATGCTATTGTCTGGGACAGAAGAAAACATGACTCAAACAAGAAGTCAATAAAAGAAGAGAGAGAGATTTGACTATATATTTTTAATGGAAAACTTTTAAACAGCAAGAACACCACATACAAAGTCCAAGAAAAAAAAGAAGCAGAAGATATTTTCAACTTATATCACAAATAAAGAGCTCATATCCTTATATACCAAAACTTCTAAATATCAAGCAAAAATATGTCCAACAATCTAGTATAAGATGGGTAAAACATATAATATTCTATGGAACTCAAATTCTTTTTTTAAACTTTTATTTTAGTTTCAGGGGTACATGTGCAGGTTTGTTATGTAAGAAAATTGCATGTTATAGGGGTTTAAGGTACAGATTATTTCATCACCCAGATAATAAGTATAGTACTTGATAGGTAGCTTTTTGATCCTAACCCTCTTCCCAGACTCACCCTCAAGTAGGCCTTGGTGTCTGTTGTTTCTTTCTCTGTGACCATATTTACCAGATGTGTAGCTCCCACATGTAAGTGAGAAGATACGGTATTTGGTTTTCTGTTCCTGTGTTAGTTTACTAATGATGATGACCTCCAGCTTCATCCCTGTTGCTGCAAAGAACATGATCTTGTTCTCTTTTCTGGCTGTGTAGTATTCCATGGTGTAGATGTACCATTTTTTTTTTTTTTTTTATCTAGTCGACTGTTGATGGGCTTTTAGGTTAATTATATGTCTTTGATATGGTGAATAGTGCTGTGATGAATGTGTGCATGTGTCTTTTTGATAGAATGATTTATATTCCCTTGGATATTTACCCAGTAATGGGATTGCTGGGTTGAATGGTAGTTGTAAGTTCTTTCAGAAATCACAAAATTGCTTTCCAGAATGGTTGAGCTAATTTACATTCCCCCAGCAGTGTATAAATCTTTTCCCAAAACCTTGCCAGCATCTGTTATTTTTTGAGTTTTTAATTATAGCCATTATGACCAGTGTGAGATGGTATCTCATTGTGATTCTGATTTGCATATCTATAATGACCAGTGATGTTGAGCATTTTTTTACATGTATGCCTTCTTTTGCAAAGTGTTCATGTTCTTTCCCCACTTTTTGATGGGGTGGTTTGTTTTGTTTTTGGAAATTCTTTTAAGTTCCTTATAGATCCTGGATATTAGATCTTTGTCTCATGCATAGTTTGCAAATGCTACTGATGTAAAATAATGCTACTAATTTTTGTACATTGTGTATCCTGAAACTTTGCTGAAGTTGTTTATCAGATCAGGGCACTTTTGGGCAGAGACTGTAAGGTTTTCCAGATATAGAATCACATCACCTGCAAACAGGGGTAGTTTGACTTCCTCTCTTCCTACTTGGATGTCTTTCATTTCTTTCTCTTGCCCAATTGCTCTGGCCAGGACTTCCAGTAATATGTTAAATAAGAGTGGTGAGAGAGGGCATCCTAATCTTTTTTTGGTTTTTAAGCAGGATGCTTCTGGGTTTTGCCCATTCGGTATCCTCTTGGTTGTGGGTTTGGCATAGATGACTCATTATTTTGAAGTATGTTCTTTCAGTGCTTAGTTTATTGAGGGTTTTTTAACATGAGGAGATTTTGAATTGTATTGAAAGGCTTTTCTACATCTACTGAGATATTCACTCAGTGTTTGTTTTTAGTTGTTTATGTGATGAATGTTGAAATAACCTTACATCTCAGGGATAAAGCATATTTAATTATGGTGGATTAACTTTTTGATGTGCTGCTGGATTCAGTTTGCTAGTATTTTGTTGTGTATTTTTGAATCTATGTTCTTCAAATATATTGGTCTGAAATTTTCTTTTTGTGGGTGTGTCTCTCCCAGGTTTTGGTATCATGATGTGCTGGTCTCATGGAGTGAGTTAAGGAGGAGTCCCTCCTCTTCAATTTTTATACATGTGAAACAAATGCTCAAACTAAGAGAAAGGGATATTAAAACACTTTTATAAACAACTTTCACATGTTAAAAAGGCCAAATGGTAAAAGTTTGAGAAACATGTTCTATTGGCAAGGCTATGGGAAAGTGGGCTATTTTATATATTGGTTTTTTGAAAAGATCAACAACATCATTGTTACACATTTAACTAAAACATCAAAAAAGAAAAGAAAAGAAAAGAAAAGAAAAGAAAAGAAAAGAAAAGAAAAGAAAAGAAAAGAAAAGAAAAGAAAGGAAAATTGCCCAAATTAGGAATGGCAGAGGGTACATCACTACAAACCCTACCAAACCTATAAGGATTATAAGGAAATATTATGAACAATTTAATGCCAACAAAGTAGGAAGCCCAGATGAACTGATTAAATTCCTAAAAAGAAAGAAATTAATATAAGGTGAACCAAGAAGAATTTGAAAATCTAAATATATTTGAACAAATAATGAAATTGAAATAGTAATTAAAAACCCTCCTACAAATAAACATCTAGGGGCCAGATGACTTCAGTAAAGAACTCTGCAAAATATTTAAAAATGAAATAATAACAATCTTTCTCATGCTCTTCCAGTAAATGAAATATGAAAAAATTACTTCCTATGATGTTCTATGAAGTCAGTATTATTCGGATACCAAAGTCTGATAAAAACTTTATTAAAAAAGAGAATGAGAGACAAGTATCTCTCATCAATATAGAACTCAAAATCCTCAAACAATATTAATAATAACAAATACAGCAACATATAAAAAGGATTATACAGTACAATCAAGAAGGATTTATCCTATCAATGTAAAGGTGATTCAAAATCTGAAAACATCTAAGAAAAACCTATAGCTAACATCACAATTAATGGTGAAATACTGAATGATTTTCCTGTAATACAAGGAATGAGGCAAAGATAGTCAATTTTGCCTTCTTTATTCAACATTATACTAGAGTTTCTAGCCAAAGACAACTGGAGACTAATAAATAAAAGGCATTCATATCAAAAAGGAAGAAATAAATCTTTTATTCTCAGATGACATCATCCTGTATGTTGAAAATTAAGCAATCCACAAAAAGTAACCAAACCACTCCTCTTTACACAGACAAAAAGATCAGCTATTAGAACTCATTAAAAGTTTCAGCAATGATGCATGATACATAGTACAGCCGTTGTATTTCTATATTCAATCAATGAATAACTAAAAAGTGGAAGTAAGAAAAAAATTCCACTCTCTATAGAATCAAACAGAATAAAAGATTTAAGCATATATTTAATAAAAGAAGTACAAGACTTGTACTCCAAACTCTATAAAACATTGCTGGTTGATATTAAAGTCTATATGGAGGGAGAGACATTCCATGTCTGTGGACTGGAAGACTTACTATCATCTACCATAAAGATGGCACATCTTCCCAAATTATTATATACATTCAAACAGTCATTATAAATATCCCAGTAGGCTGTTTGTTTGTTCTTGCAGAAATTCACAAGCTAATTCTGAAATTTACATTTTAATATGAAGGACCTAGAATAGCTAAAACTATACTGAAGAAGAAAAACAAAGTCGATTGGCTTCTGAACTTTAAAACTTACTGTGAAACTTTGGTAATCAATACAGTGTGGCATTGATATGCAGATTTGAGTCTAAAGTCTAGAAATTAACTCTTACACTTCTAGCTAACTCATTTTTGGCATAGGTACCAAGACAAATCAGTGGAGAAAGGTAAGTCTTTTCAACAATTTCGCTAGGACAATGGAACATACATGTGCAGAAAGATGAATATAAACACTTAACTTGCATCATACACACACACAGAATTAAAATGTATAATAGAATTCAATGTAAGGCTATCTCAAAAAAATACATACAATTCTGATTACATTGGGTTTGGCAAAGATTTCTTAACTACAGTATTCAAAGCAAAATCCATTGAAAACAGATAAAACTAAACTCCGTCAAAATAAAAACTGCACTTCAAAAGACACCATTACATAATTGAAAGACAAGTTTGACTGGAAAAAATATTTATATATCACAAATTCAATAAAGGACTGGGTCCAGAATTTGAATTTGAGGAGACATTTAACAAAGGAAGGTAGATAAAAGGTCAATAAGAAGATAGACAGAAGGTCAATAAGAATGTAGATAAAAGGTCAATAAGATGGTAGATAAAAGGTTACGAAATAAGGTTCAACATTACTAGTCATTAAAAAAACACAAATTTAAACTAAATGAGACACTACTTCACAATAACTAGAATAGCTATACTTTAAAAGACAGGCAACAAGTATTGGTGAGGATGTGGAAATGTCGTAACCCTCATATCCTTCTGGTAGGAATATAAAATAGTGTAGTCACTTTTAAAGACAATTTGAGAGTTTCTTAATAATTACACAGATTTATCAGAAAACCAACAATTCCACCCATAAGTATCTATCCAAGAAAATGAAAACATATTTCTGCAAAAAGAGATAGTCACAAATTTATAGTAGCATTATTCAAAATAGCCAAGAACTGGAAAGAATCTCACAACTGGTAAATGGATAAAGGAAATGAGATAAATGCATAGTCTAGGACGCAACTGAACAACAAAAAGGTATGGAGAGCTGAAATATACCACAATGTGATGAACCTCAAAAACTTGCCAAGTCTGGGACTGGCAAACTTTTTCTTTAAAGGGCCCTATAGTAACTCCTGTAAGCTTTGCAGTCTATAAGATTTCTGTTGCAGCTACTCAACTTTGTCCTTGTAGAAAAAAAGATAGTCATAGATGCTATGTAGATTAGTGGGTGTGGCTGTAATCAATACAATTTTATTTATAAAAGAAAGAGTTAGGCAGGAATTGGCCCATGGGCCGCGGTTTGCCCACTTCCGTGCTAAGTGAAAAACTCCAGATGCAAAAGGCCACTCCTGTTTGATTCTCTGCATGTGATATTAAGAAAAGGTGACTCTGAGGACAGGACTTGACAACAAAAGGCATGCAGGAGATATATTACAGGTGATAACATGTTTTAAACTTGGATTTTGGTGATGGTTGCACAAAACTGTAAATTTTCTAAAAATATTTGAGTTGGAAACTTAAAATTAATTAATTTTATGGTGTACAAATTATGTCTCACACATGTTTAAAAAAGATCTAAAGTAAATATGATATAATATTTGCATTTGTTAACTATGTTTAATAGATCTTTAGTTGTAATATCATTTGGTACATTCTTCTATGTTATTAAAATATTTCATAATTAAAATGTGAAAAGGTAATTATGCTAGGTTCCAAACCCTCATTTTGAACACAAGTAAATTAAGGCCCAGAGAAGTTACATTATTCATTCAGAATTACATAACCAATTAATGCAGAGTCAAGACTCACATGCAGGCCTCCTTATGTTCATTTTTCACACTGCATTTCATTGCTTTATTCATATAAAGAAACGTGGAAGCAAAATAGAATATTCTGTTTTCTGTTCTCTATTTCTTTTCTTAATTTCTCTAGGTTGATCTGATCCATAATAAACTAGCCCACAGAAATAATAGTAAACCCTTAGGAATTCAGAGAGGTAAATATAAACAACAGATATGGAAATGGTGTGTTTTGGGAACATCTTTGGTATTTGATCAATCTCTATAAATACTCTTTGGTAATCTAATAAAACATTGGAATAACATCATCTTTACAGTGTTCTAGATTTTTTTGGTTATTTTCCTTCAAATACTTCGTGGGAGCTTAGGTATGATTTCAATGAACAAGATTCACAAAGATTAATATATTTTATTAAGCATGTGCAATCTTTACTTATTTAGAAATAATTTTTAGAAAATCTGTCAACTTGTTAGGAAATGTTAGCATTTTTTTATTTTTGCGTGTGCAATTCTTTCATCTTTTAAATCCCACCACCACAGCCAACTCACCACAAGAAAAAGAAGAGCACCTCAATTCATTCCTTTTTCCATATGTTTTTAAAATTTTAGAATTAAATGTCAAAATATACCAGAACACTCAAACAAAAATTTGATGAAAAGTTCAGTACCCACAATGGTTATTTCTTATTATTCATACTGATTACGTTCCATTTATATGTTTGTCTTTGACATTTCTTTAAATAGGGAAAAGTCATCAGTGTGATCTATTTCTGTGTTGATTTATATATCTTGTCTCCTTGTTAGTTCTAAGATACTGACTTCACTTCTCATGAAAGACACCACAGATTATTAAGTTTAGTAATCTGTATTCCATAAATTTTATGCCCAATCATTTTTTTTTACAATTTTGTAAGTGGTTTGGTTGCAGCATTTCCATATGTGTATTAGTCTTTAAGAAGGAAACATGAAGATTTGCCAAAAACATGAATCAATTTTTGTAGACCTCAGCAACTGTTTCTCCCACTGAATATACTCAGAGCTATGCAAAGGGAATGCGATTTGGGCATTTGGAGCAATTTCCCATTCAATGCCTCTCATCCCTCTCTATTAGAAAGCAAAAATACACAACAAAATGAAACAAAACAAAAACATTAAAATCAAATATATGCAAACCATGGGAATGTGTACAAGTGGTCAAGAGGAAGTATTTTAAATTTTATAGAATAGAACCAAGCTTATTTAGTGCCTAGCTGAGTTAATTGGGATAAAATGCTGCTATTTATGCTATTCTATTAGGTTGGATTTGAAGTTATTACTGCAGGAGATTAGGTCAGAGTAGGCTACAAAGCCAGCCAAATTTCATCTAAGTTGTTTATTTTCACTTCTCCTTTTAAACCGTGTATGCACATATGTATAAAATCGCCAACTGCACAGGAGATTTCACATTGCCTTTAAATTGCTCTCATTTGCTAAAGGTACTTAGTAGCCTGTATAGCTGAATCTTTGTGATTTAGCTCTCTGTCCTAGCAACACTTTGGTACAGCTAGAGGGCATTCTTTGGACTGCATTACACAATGAGCACTGGGACTTTGGCTCCGCTTTATATGGTAAATAAGCTTTAAAATATTGGGTCAGGTAAACTAGCAGGGGCCTTTAAAGAAAAGTTAAAAACAAACACAAACATTACTTTCATTTTCTGGCAAATTTAATTATTTATGGGGAAGGGAAAAGTGTCATGAATTGTGGGCACCACATAAAGTTGTTTATTGAATGATTTTGAAGAGGGAGCTTCATGGGAAATTTACAAGTTGGGGAGATAGTTTCCCCAAGATAGATAATTTTTTCTCCCCTTGAGTTAATGCATAAACCTGAAAGGAGAAAATGCTCTGAATAAAGATAATGAGGAAGGTGGTAGAGAATAGTTCTAGCACATACATGCCAACAGTTTTTGTCTCATGACATTCGTCTCATTAACTGTTTTGCATCAAAAAGAATAGTGTTCAATTTACTTATTTCTTTTTTTCAATAGTTTCAATTATAATATTTACCATATTTTATGAAGTTCCTTACTCTATTAAAGACACTGTTTGAACTTTTTAACTGTATTAATTTATTTATTTCTCCCAATGACTCTAGGAGGTAGCTATAATCTATTGTGTCTTTACGGACAGGGAAACTGAGGCACAGAGAAGGCAAATATCTTACCTAAGGTCATCCCAATCTTAAGAGACAGACACAGGATAAGCATAGACTTTATTATTTAATTTTATCTTTAAAATATGTTGAAACTTTGTTATAATAAGAAATATATGAAAATAATACATTATTAATTAGCTCTAAAGGCAACATTCAAAGGATCATTCCAACCATGTTTGATATGATGTAGGATTTTTTGGAAGAGGTGTATCATCTCAGGTTCATTTAAAAAAAATAATAATAACACTCTTGTAGATGCATAAGGTTTCACTTCTTTTTAAAAACAAAAGTTGCATCACTTTAGTCATCCCTTTGACAGTTGTAAAAGTGGTTCTTTCTGGGAAAACATTCTCCTCCAGACCATCCTTCACCTTCTACCCCCAATACACACACACACACACACACACTATTCCAACCTATTTCTCTGTGTCAAAGTATGTGATTACTAGTGTCAGATATTCATGCAAACTCATTTGCTCTGGAAAGACTTTTGAAAAGAATCCCACCTCACCCCATTCAGAAGATTTTTACCCTGCAATTTGTCACTGAATTGAAAGCCCAGGAGGACATTGAGATGGACTTTCTCTTTCTCACTCAGGTCTGAAGGCTGCCCTGCATCTGCCATCCACCTCAGCAGGTCAGGCAGTCAGCATGTACAAGTCCAGATTCTCTGACCTCCAGCTAATCAGGAAAGAAGCAGGATAATGAGAGCAGATTAATGCAGATCTGGAGTTAAGCCTGTCTGGACACTGAACTTCCCACTCTGGTCAACAAAAAAATAAAACTCTTTCAAGGGTGGTAGGGTCAGTACTTACTGTTGATCTCTGTAGCTCTCAGCTTCCAGCCCAAACCCATCATATTATGTAAACACTATTATTCATTATAAACTTGCTCAGCTGTTCTACAACACAGCTCTGCAGTATTTGACTTTGTGACCTATTCTTAAAGTGACTTTAGGGGTTGACCCCATGCTGTGTGTAGAGAACTTTTTTTTTTCCTTTTATTTGTTAAACTTATTTTGGTCATTAACCTTTTCCACAATGCTTTGATCTCCTGCTTCCACTGGTTTCAGAATTAGAGACAGAAATAATTGACCTGTTGTCCAGAGCCATGCTAATAGAACACTCTATAATGATGTCTTAGAAGCAGTATCTCCAGTTTGGGATAAACTATTCTAACCAAAATTTTGCCTTAATGTTCTCTTCAGTAGGGGTCAATTCAAGCACCCCAACTTCCTAGTTTCTTGGCCAGTCATTCCACATTTTTCTATGGTGAGGGAAATAATCACACCTTTGATAGTCTGGGTCATATTCTCTGTTCTTAACTTTGCTTTCTGGCCAAGTTTTCTGTAACAGAGAAAAGGGGAGATATTTTTAAAATAAAGTTAAATGAAGTCACCTTTGGTGGCCAAAATCCCTGGCTGAGGAGGAGGCATCCAAAAAAGAAAAATGTACTATAAACAGAACAGAAAGGGCCCAGTCATGCCCACCCGCATATAGGCCCATGGCAGTAGGCCAGGCCACTAGAGTCAGACACCGCATGCCAGATCTTTCCTTCACCTAAAAGACATGCAAATATCCTTTGAAAGTGTGCACACAGGACATTTAACAAAAGCACAGCATCTTTTTCAAAAATTTCCATGGTCACTGGGCCACGTTCTAAGTTGGCGGGAGTAGTAGGAAGAACATGCATTTGTCAGTACCAGTTGGTCAATAAATATTTACTGGATACAAATATTAGTAAAATTTTAGAAACTTTGAATCACTCTAGCTTTCAGTTACAGAGTGATTCAAAATTTCTAGGCTTCAGTTACTTCATTTAAAATTAGCCAGATGCACAAAGACTAATGATTCTCAAATATGGAGCCCAGAGAAACAGCATCTACATCACTTTGAAACTTGGTAGAAATGTTCATTATCAGGCAGATACTTTGGGGATGTGTATTAACCTCCGTATTTTGGAATTCACTTTACTACTGAAAAACCACTGGGTTTCATCTCCCTCTGTCAGCTCACACGTCTATACCTCATCTACCTTCAAAGTAACTCCCAGCTGGCCTGTAGTCAATACAGCCTTTAAATATTGTTCCAGTTCAAGCCAAACCTCCAGATTCTCAGTATTCCCAGGGGAGCTTTGTCAGTCCTTCATTGTGTTATTCTAAAACATACCTGAGACTGAGTAATTTATAAAGAAAGATAGTTTAATTGGCTCACAGTTCTGTAGGCTTTGCAAGAAGCAGGATGCTAGCATCTGCTTCTGGTAGACGCCTCAGAAAGCTTATAATCATGGTAGAAGTGTGCCACATGACGAGAAAGGGAGCAAGAGAGAGATAAAGGGGAGGTCCTAGTCTCCTTTAAACAACCAGATTTTGCATAAAATAACTTAATATGAGCTCACTTATCACCAAGGGGATGGTGCTAAGCCATTCATGAGGGATCCACTCCCATGATCTAATCTCTTCCCACCAGGCCTCACCTCCAACATTGGGAATTACACATCAACATGAGATTTGGAGGGGACAAATATCCAAACCACATCATTCTCCCTATGGTCCTCAAATCACATGTCTGTCTCACATTTCAAAAATATAATAATGCCTTCAGAATAGTCTCCCAAAGTCTCAACTCCTTCTAGCTTTAATTCAAAAGTTCCAAGTCCCAAGTCCAAATTCTCATCTGGGGACTAGATTCTTCCATATATGAGCATGTAAGATCAAGAACAAGTTAGTTACTCCAAGATACAGTGATGGAACAAGCATTGAGTATACATTCTCCTTCCAAAAGGGGAAAAAAATAACCAAAATAAAGGGATGATAGACCCTATACTAGTCTGAAACCCAGCAGGGAAGTCATTAAATATTAAAACTCCAAAATAATCTCCCTTGACTCCATATTGCTCATCCAGGGCACACTGGTGCAAGGGGTGGATTGCCAAGAATCTGGGCAGCTCTGCCCCTGTGACTTTGTGGGGTGCAGCCCCTGTGGCTTATCTCATGGGTAGAACTTGAACATCTATGGCTTTTCTAGGCTCAGGGTACAACCTGTTGTTGGTTCTACCATAGTTGGGTCTTGAAAGCAGCAGCCCCTTTCTCACAGCTGCACTAGGCAATGACCTGGTGGGGACTTCAACCCGTATTTTCCCTTGACACTTGCCCTAGTAGAGTCTCTCTGCAAGGGCTCCTCCTCTGTGGCAGGCTTCTGCCTGGGCACACAGACTTTCCCATACATCCTCTGAAATCTAGATGGAAACTACCAAGCCTCCTACACTCTTGCATTCTGTGTGCTTGCAGAGTTAACACCATGGAGAAGCTGCCAAGGCTTACAGTGGCTTGCCCTCTCTAAAGTGGTAGCTGGAGCTGTACCTGGGGCCCTTGGAGCCAAGGCTGGAGCCAGAGCATCCTGGATGTGGGGAGCAGTGTCTTCAGGCTACACTGTAGTGGGGCCCTGGACATGGCCCTGTAAATCATTTGTTCCTCCTAGCCCTCTGGGCCTGTGAGAGTAGACACTGCCTAGAAGATCTCTGAAATGCCTTCTAGGCCTTTTCCAAATTGTCTTGAATGGGGAAAAGGAACACTTGGATGGAGCACTTGACTCCATTTCAATCACGCTAATCTCTCCAGCAACTGGTTGCTCTGCAGCACACTCACATTCCTCTCCTGAAAATGCATGCCACAAGGGTAGCCTGTGAGCTTTCCAAATTTTTATGCTTTACTTCCCTTTTTAATATAAGTTCCAACTTTAAGTCATTCCTTTGCTCCCACATCTGATCACAGGCTGTTAGAAGTAGCTAGGCCACTTCTTGAATGCTTTCCTCCTTAGAAATTTCTTCTGTCAGATACCACAGGTCATCATTCTTTAATTCAAACTTCCATAGATCCCTAAAGCATGAACACAGTGCAGCCAAATTTTTTTGAGGGTGTAATACACATGGCCTTTACTCCAATTTCCAATAAATCCATCATTTCCATCTGAGAGCACATCAGCCTGAACTTCACTGTCCATATCTCTATCAGCATTTTGGTCACAACCATTTAACCAGTCTCTAAGAAGTTTAAAACTTTCACTCATCTTCTTCTTCTGAGCCCTCAAACTCTTCCAACTTCTGCCTGTTAACCCAGTTCTAAAACCACCTCCATAACTTCATATTTTTATAGCAATGTCCCTCATCCTTGGTATCAATTTTCTGTGTCAGTCCATTTCTGCATTGCTCTAAGGAAATACCTGAGACAGGATAATTTATAAGGAAAAGAGGTTTAATTGGTTCACAGTTCTCAAGCTGTACAGGAGCCAAGGTGCAGACATCTGCTTCTGGTAAGGGCCTCAGGAAGGTTACAATTATGGCAGAAGGCAAATGGGAGACAGTGGCACATGGCAAGAGAGGGAGCAAGAGAGAGAGAATGGGGAGGTCTCAAGCTCTTTTAAACAACCAGATCTTGTACGAACTGACTGAGTGTGAACTCATTACCAAGAGGATGGTGCTAAACCATTCATGAGGCATCCCCCTTCATGATCCAGTCACTAGGCCCCACCTCCAACATAGAAAATCACATTCCAACATGCAACTTGGAAAGGACAAAGATCCAAATGATATCAGGAACCATAGAAAGATGCTAAAGATTTGATTTTAAGTTTGTGGATATGGAGGTATGGATGTGGATGTGTGCTGGTGTGTTTGTGATGATGGTAAGTTTAAATAATTTATTACACAAAATCTATAACAACAATTAATAATTGCCTGCTCTGTTTTCTTATACACTCAATCTTTGACCAATATGGATTTTAAAAGTTTACTTTTCCACTTATACATATTCTTGAGTCAGCCTTGATAATTACCAGATATAACATCCCAAAGCTCACAGAGATAGTTCTCATTTCCTCTGGAATTATATAAACCATTTAGCATTATTGAACTAGGAAGCTAGAATCCTTCAACTACCTTTATGGACACTTCAGGATAGATGATGCAGTTGAGCTATTTGTAGGCCTTGAAGGGTTCCCATCCTTCTTGGCTTGAGATGGGTTTTATGAGCCTGTTCCCATTTAGATTATTGGTTGGTCATGCCATTAGAAAACTAACTGAAGAAGCTTAGAAAATAGCTTAAAAATCTTACAGTTTTCATAATCTAGAGATTGTTGGTCTAAGTTTAGTAAGTACATAGTAGCCATTCAACACTTAAAATGTTTATTCTTTGATCCCACATGTTGATGATACCTTAAATTGTTTTTGTAAACAACAAAACTGCAATTAAAAAGTAGTGCTTAGAACTCACATGCCATTTCTTCCTGCTTCTCCCTTTTTATATCATCTTAAACCTCATGCATTTCTCCTGAATGACCTGGACTTCTAGTTTTCCCTTCTCATACTACAGTGCACGATCAGTCTCCCTTTGGCACATTCCACATCCCATCTAGATATCTCCATTTTCCTCTCTCCTGTATACTTTGTATCTGGAGAATTAATTCTTGTCCTCCATTCTGCATTGTCAGCTTTGTTAAACATTAACAGGTTTTCTAATTTTGTCAATTTCTTTATTCAAGTAAGACTTGCAGAACCTCACTTTATATGGGATATCGTTCTCAGTGATGGAGATAACCAGAAAATCAGAGCATTGCAACATTAACTGCAGAAAAAGGTGTACTTTAGACAAGGAGGTCAGGGAAGAATGCCTTTCCTGTTGGATGACTTTTTAGCTAGTACCTGAATATTGAGAAGGAGTCAGTTATGTGAAGATCTTTGAATGATAATGCAAAGGAGAAGAAATAACAAGGCCAAAGTTGTTGAGGTAAGAATAAGCTTCTCATGTTAAAGGAAAAGCCAGAATGCTTTCTAGGGGCTAGATAATATTGAGTAGGTGAGAGTGAATGAGTGGTAAGAGTTAAAGTTCCAGGCTGTGGGGCATGGTAAGTGGCTTGAATTTTATTCTAAGCACTTGGAAAACTGCTGGAGATTTTAAAACAGTGGCATAATTTGATTTAAAGGATCTCTTGGGTTACTGGTGGAGGACAGATGGCAAAGGGGTAACGAGGAAAAAGTGAGACAAGTTAGGAGCATGATGCAAAAATGCAGGCAAGGCACAATAATGGCTTGGCTAGTTTGATAGCTGCAGAAATGGAAGTGGCTAGATTCTGCACATATTTTGGAGACAGGGTTTCTAGGCCTTGCTGATGGTTAGTTGCACTACAATAAAACAAGTGAGCTACATCCCAGGGGAATTAGCCATTTAAAGGAAGACTCTTTAAACCTAAAATACCTCAACTCAGATGAATGCATTGCTAATGGTGCAATTCTATTTAGGGGCATAATAGGGCAAGTGTCCTTTATAATCACTCAGATAACACCCATAGGTGAACTGAGTGCACTATTTAATGCTCAGTAACTCATTTAAACAAATCCAGGCTTTTCCTCAGCTGCATGGCAAACAAAGGTTAATTATGTTTGCTAGATGACTGCAATTTACTGAGAACATAAATAAATAAATAACAAAACTAATGAAAATAAATAACAAAAAGCCAAGTTACAAAAAACAGGGGGAGAGAGAGATAGAATGAGAAAGAAGTAAGAAAGAAGAAAGAAAGAAAGAAAGAAAGAAAGAAAGAAAGAAAGAAAGAAAG
>NC_045451.1:41422866-41461949 GCF_002776525.5 Piliocolobus tephrosceles
AAGAAAGAAAGAAAGAAAGAAAGAAAGAAAGAAAGAAAGAAAGAAAGAAAGAAAGGAAGGAAGGAAGGAAGGAAGGAAGGAAGGAAGGAAGGAAGGAAGGAAGGAAGGAAGGGAGGGAAAAATGGTTGCTTGTCTGTTTTTGTATAGCAGGCTGATGCATGTTGGTTCGGGACATATCAGTCCTATGTTCTTTGAACACTGTGATATGCCCACACCCATGAACTGGATTCCACTGGGAAGCGGTTTGCTCAGGAAAGAAGCAAAGCCTGTTAACTTCATTTGACCTTCTTATCACTTTCAAAATAACCACAATAACAACAGCAAACGAAGTAGCAGCAGCTATAAAATCCCCTGGCCTGACTCGCCCTCTCTTTTATTTTATTCCCCTCCTATGGCAGTGAACACAAAGGACAAATCTGTCATTAACTATTTGCAAATGATCAGCTATTCACTGCAGCTGTTTGCTCACCAGATCGCCATGCCAAGCACAGCTGCTCAGATGTGCTAGCCCAGTTTGGCTGGGCCACTCACCACCTACTCACAACTGTCCCCAAACTGCCTCCAGAAGAACAGGACAGGCCGAATCCCAATCTGGCAGCATGAGCTGTGGTTTTCCACTCCCCAGGGATCTCCACACTTCCACCTCCCTGGGCCATCTTGAGCCACATGGTGAGACTGGCTAAGAGACACTTGAGGAGCAGCCTTACTTCCTGTGGATGCTGCTGGTCTGAGGACTGAGAGCTGCTAACTATGCAGAGATTTCTGGTCACTTTCTAAGAAAAGCAGCCTAACTCTGCCTGGGTCCTCTGGTTGCATTTTTAAAAGCAAGCAGCTTTGCGCTTTCACTTATTAATTTTTGCCAGCTTCTAAAGGTCAATGACCTGGCAAGCTGAGATTCACAAATAACAGGTGCAGAGACTCCGCCGCCTGCCTCCGTGGGACATCGCTCTGTCACTTTTATTTACTGAATCAATCCACCAGCGTCCAGCAGGAGAACAACAGCTAAATGGCCATTAATTGTGGGCTGATGTGCAGATGAAACAAATCTCCAAAGGGACTGTAAACCTTTGTTCCTTCACCTCCTCCTGCTCTTGCTATGGGATTAGCAGTAAATCATTCAGCAGCCTCATCTCCTTATTATAAATTTACCATTAGGGTCGTCCCAGGTGAGATAGCACTAACCTCTCTCTCGGTCTCTTTACCTCTCCTGTGCCTCCCTCCTTCCTTTCCTTTTTTCCTTTCCCTCCTCCTCTTTTCTTTCAGTTTTTAAAAAATCTTTTTCATCTCTCCTCTCACAATTTTTCTGTCTCTATTCTTCCCTCTCTTTTACATAGATACATTCATTCCTAAACACAATGGCCTTTTATTAAAGTTACTTCACGGTCCCAGGGACCATCCTATTCTACCATCCCCTCATCTGTCTGCCCTTCTTTCACATGTGTATATACAGATACACAGTAAGCATACAGCTGGGATTCCTATGGAAGACAAAAAAAAAAAAAAAAGATTGGAACAGTTCCCTTCAAAAGGAATACTTTCTCTCCCCTTCCTTTCTGTCGTTATTCTTCAGAAATTGTTTTAACTCCTCAGAGCGCAAAAGGAGCTTAATTAAAGTGTAAAAGGGAATTTGAAAATAAGCAATAGAGAAGAAATATAATGGATCTGGGCTCTGTGAAGGAGTGTAGGAATGCACTGCAAGATTTTTTTTATTGTCTCCAGGACATGCACAGCACTAATGTGGCCCCTGGTGGCCAGCTCTGGGTGCAATTTGATTTGAAGCCTCTTGCCCTAAAATGAATCCCTAAACTGGTCTCTACTTTGAATGAGTGAAAATCTAAAATGGTTTTCAATACATGTTACATCTTTGTATTAAGCATATTTTTTCCATGTGCCCTTTAAAAATAATGTATGTTTTATGTTAATCGGTCTTGTACACCTTAACATAAAGTCCACCCACTCCCTGCCCCATGTTCATAAGAGAATGGAGGCAGCAGAAGAGTAGTTATAGAATGGATGAGAGTGGTGTGATTAGGCAAGGCTCTAGAGAAGACACATACTCAACAGAGAAATGGTGGAGAAAATGCAAGAGGAAGGGCAAAAAAAAACTTTCCATTTTTCAGACCAGGGCTAAGAACAAGCCTGGGAGTAGGTTCCAATAACTCCAGTCTCCAGATTTTAGGAGGGGTACAAGCCATAGTTGCTTGGTGATCACTGCTACTAATTAAGTCCAATTACAGATGGACAAAAGCTCAGCCTCAGTGAGTTATTCATGACATATATTTTTGTAGATGTATAGCACAGCACATTGCATGGGACACAGGAGGCAGCAAAACTAACTTGCAGAAGTGTAGTAAAATATTGATAGCTAAGAATATTCACAGATGGGAGTTTCTGGTTACTGAAAATTCCAGGGTGACTAAAGAATAACCGGATTTTAAAAATTCATATTGAGAATGTATATTTAATGTTTTTTCCCTAATAATGTTTACAAAATGTGTTGGAAAGGAAACATGGTGTAGTTATAAGAATGTAGTCTCTAAATCTAGGCAGCCTTGGTTTATATCCCACTTCTCCCATGTTCTAGTTGTGGGACTCTGGATATTTTGAGCTTTCATTAATTTATTCAACAAACACGAAGAGTGTATAGCTTCTAGAGCTATAAGAGGGAATAGAATTGACAATGGCCCTGCTTCCATGAGATGAACAGCCTAAAGGCAAAATCCTGACTCTACAAAGTGCTAACGGGCACATGAGGCCATGAGACAGGATAATTAGGTTTTGACCTACTGGAGGAGAGTGGTTGGCTAGCAATATTTTCAACCTCTGAGCTGTGGGATATAAATGGGTTACAGGTATATTCAGAATTTGATGTCATCACCTCAAGGGTGATTGGATGAGCTCAGGTTAGATGGAGTCCCATAGACGGTTGCTTCTATCCTGAGCAGTGCTCTCATTTTACTCCAGGGTGCTTTTTGACACCATAAGGTGAAAATGTTTGGGAAGAACACCATTGAGGAAAACTTCATTGAGAAGTTGATCATGTTGCTAACATTCAAGTGATGATTAAGAGTTAAGGAGTTCAGGACAGCATCGAGTGTGGGTTCTAAGAACAGCATGTTTGCTGTCCGAGAGCCAAGTGATTCAGCTTCTCCAAGGATATTGGAAAGTCAGCACGAAAGGAATGCAGAGTAAGATGAAGCAAGGTAAGGTGTAGAAGGAGGATGAGAAGAGGCCGAGTTCTGAGGCCACAGGCCCCTATTATGGTCACATTGGAGACATGAGCCTCAGTGCAAGGGTAAGGGTTTTAAACAAGGGCATCTGGCAAAGACTCATGGAACTTTCTGCAGTCTCATAACTGTGAGACATTGTGGGATGTTATCCACGTGCCAGTACAAGCTCAGTTGCAAAGTAGCTTTGGGACCTAGAAAACACCTTCAGTCCTCAGTTTCCTCATCTCTAAAATTACAGATTTTAGGCCTCTTTTCTCTAAATTTTATCTAGCTTTACAATTCTGATTATCAAATTTATTCACAAAGATCCAAAGAGTACAGAAGATTGATTTGGGAGGAACGTCATAATATATCACAGAATTTACCTGTTTTTTTTTTGTTGTTGTTGTTGTTTGTTTGTTTCTTAGTTTTGTTTTCTAAATATATATTGGCAATTAATAATTGCACCACTTGACTTGATTAAAAAAAAAAAAAAGTAAAGTAAGTTTGAGACTTGCCTGGCCAACATGGCGAAACCCCATCTACTAAAAATACAAAAATCAGCCAGGCATGGTGGCGCATTCCTGTTATCCCAGCTACTCAGGAGGCTGAGGCAGAAGGATTGCTTGAACTCAGGAGTGGAGGCTGCAGGTTGCAGTGAGCCAAGATCGTGCCACTGCACTCCAGCCTGGGCGACAGAGCAAGATTCAGTCTTAAAACAAAACAAAGTAAAGTAAAATCTTTTTGTAGCTGTATAGTGTTATTAACCCACTTATGCCTACCTTTCCCATTATTGGAATGCTAAGCATGTGGGAATTATTTACATCCTATGCTCAAGGTCCTCACCAAGGTCTGATTTTTCACTCATGCAAAAATTCAAAAAAGTACAACCTCCGGCATACATTGGTTAATGAGAACAGACAAATGTCTAGCTTTCAGTTGAAGATTTCTTCATACAATTAAGCAAATACAATGCATACAGTTTCTCAAACTTCTTAAAATATCGGAATAGAAGTGAAATTCCTAACATAGAGTATCTCCTTTTAAGTGTTTTTAAAAAATCTCTTGATTAAAGCCAATCACAGAATTATGGGTAGTCAAAGAAGCTGGGAACATTTAAGGTCCCAGAAAAAAAGAAAATTCAGCCAGGCTTTCATGAAAACCATCCAGCCCTTTGAAATTTGTATGTGTGGAGTAGATCCAGGTTCTGCTCAGTGATGATCTATGTCTGATCCCCAGTTGGATATCTTGAAGTTGAATATGTTTCTAATACACTTGATTATAGAAAACCTTTTGCTAAAAGAAACCATTGCAAATTTTACAAAATAATAATAAAATGTGAAATAGAACACAATGACAAGCTTTATGAAAATCATACGATCATTTTGAAATTAAGACATCTTGCTTACTAAGTAGCTTATATTCAAAAGCCCCTCAACCTTCTTACTGATAGTATAATTCTATTTTCTTGTTACAGAAGGAACAAAAACTCATGTTGGCATCCTTGCTGAAGAAAAAAATGTGATTTGTCTCCTATCTTGCTCCATGCTACAACCAGCTATATTTAACTAGAAAACCTACGAGTCTTGTTGTGGAAACCATGAATTTGATAGTTCATTTGTCAACCAGATTGTTAGGTTTTTATTATATATCATGTCCAGGGCTGAATGCTGACAGAAAAGACAGACAAAGTTTCTATCCTTACGAAGTTTATAAACTGATATCTAAGTACTAGGCATGGAAAACAGTACGTACTCTGAGAAGCAATGTTTAAGCTAAGACCTGACATAAAAGTCCAGGAGTAATGCCTAAGAACCTGAGAACTCAGGAAAAGTTTCAATTTCTCAACAATATGGGAGCCAGTCAATCTTGAACTTTTGTCTTCATTTCAAGAACACCATCCAAGACATGCAAGCTTTACCAAGTTTTTTTTTTTTTTTTTTCCACAGTGAGAACTTTACTTGTAGCACTTTGTTTAAAATCTCCTGGGTATCTTCACAAGTGTTTCAGCCTCAGCACC
Organism: Piliocolobus tephrosceles; assembly: GCF_002776525.5. NCBI lineage: Eukaryota > Metazoa > Chordata > Mammalia > Primates > Cercopithecidae > Piliocolobus > Piliocolobus tephrosceles. Next base: position 41,428,096 of record NC_045451.1, read on the forward strand.
ATTAAGAGATTGGACATGAATATTCTCTAAATCTTTGATCATTTCAAGAGGGTACGATGGGATAGGAGGAGTCTTTCATGCTGGAAATTCTGATGTCATTGTCCAATGTAATACATAACACACCTGTCATCTTCACAGGAAAAAGCCTTGTTGCCTTTTAAAAATTCAGCCCTAAGGGTCTCTCTTGTGATATGTGACCTAGAAGACAGATAATTCTGGGGATGCTTTAAGTGAAGGAATCCTGGGTTTTATTGCTTTTGGATGTAACCACCTCCAGCGCTGGGAAAGGAGTTGCTATTTAATTAGAGAGATTAAATCGGAAACATACTTTTCTCCTAACAAAAGAAAAACCCTGCGGCTCTGGGGAGTTCTGGGTGTCTATACCTTGCCCAGAAGGCAGGATTTTCTTCTTTAAAATGACTCCACCATATATCTGGATCTGGGTTCTGTATATTCACATTGTTTTACTCATACTTAGGAGTTAACTGCTCAGTGTCCAGGTGATTGTGGACACATTTTTCTGTCTATTCTCACTGATGTAGTTCAGCTTATAGTAAAAGGACTCTAGATTGCTTAATAGAACAGCTGTGATCAAAGTAACTTTATATAGACAAGAGCAAAAAAGAAAACCACTTATTTTTATGGAATTTAGGGGATTCACAGAGGGATTTCAATTTGAGAAACCTATTTGCCATTGACACTTTCTTTTTCCATCACTAGAGAAAGGAGCTACATGAGATATATAAAGACTATAAGTAAGAATCAAACATAAAAGTTTGGTTGTGACTAGTCATGCCAAGAGGTTTGCGATGTACTTTGCAGGCCATAGAGACTTAAACCGGCCCCAGTTGTCCCATAGAGCTGATATTTATGACTTCTTTTGAATAAACATAGAAATTGACCCTCCCAGTCTTAAAACTTGAGAAAGTTACATTTGTCTCATCCAGGTGTTTTTCTTTTTCCCCCCAGGAAACCAAAGATCAGGCCTCCCAGATAGTATCAAGGAAATGAAACTTAACAGATTACCGCATCAAGATAATGAGATGCCAGACTCCTTATTCCTCAGGATTGTCTCCTTACCCCTCTCTAATTTCTGTTTTCCCTCATATGGTTACATTTCTTCCCTGCTACATAATTCCTAATTTTAGTGGGTTGAGATGAATTTGAGACTGATCTCCCATCTCCCCTGCTGTAGGACCTGAATAAAGCCTTCTTCCTTAGAAATACCCATTGTGATCAGTGATTGGCTTTCTCTGTTGTGAACAGTTGGACCAAGACTGAACCCCTGGTGTTTTGGTAACAAAACCCATACACTGTTTCAAATAGAAGGTCTTCATGCTTTGGCCTTGTTTTTGTAACAATCATAAGATCTGAGCCAAAATCCAATACGATGGATGTGAGCACACTTCCATAATATTGTTATAAATGAGATCCTTATGCTGAATGGAATTTCAGAGTAACCTACATAGTTTGGAGGAAACTGAAAAGTTGTAATGCCTACCATCTTACTGCATTAGACAGATTTAATCCCTATTCATTGTAACCAGTGCAGCTCCAAAACATGTACTAATCATTCAACACTGCATTTCAACTTCAAATCCACTTTTCATGCTCTTCAAGAGTTTTCATTAGACAACCTCACAAAATCTATCTTCAGCTAATGTTCTTGTCCCTAATATGTCTGATGGTCCTGTCCTGATTAAATCTTTGCAGTCATTTTAATTTGCATGTTTTTTTTTTTTTTTTTCAAATTTCCATGCCTTTGGATGTAGTTGTTCCCTTTGCTCAGAATTTCTTCTCTTTTCTCCTCGATGGTTCTTATCAAATTCAAACTGCTATTAGGACCCAGGTCAAACAGTACTTCCATTGTAAGAAACATCCCTGGATACCTCAAAAGGCTTAATACTTCTATTTCTTCATAAACATGTTTGTTACCCATTACAGCACTTCATTCATTTAACAAAAATTTTTGATCAACTGTTATGCAACAGGTACACTGTTAGCACTTAGGATACCATGACAAACACTTAACATTGCAGGGATTTTTTAATATATTACTTCCCCATTATTCTGTGGATATCTTAGTGATGAGCTCTATGTGAATTATCTATATATCTCAAGGACCTAATATAGTTCCTGTTATTCAATAATGTGCTCAGTAATTACCTGAGTTAAAAATTGATTGAAGAAGTATTTTTTCATATGCTTCTGATTCTGAACACAGTAATACTATCTGCATCCCTTGGTATCCAATGACTGCCCTCTCAGAGCACTTTGTGTTTCCAAGACTTTGTAAGATCATTCATTCATGCATTTATTAAATCAGTTTTGAGCACATAATCCAGATATTTTTGTTATCCTTTCTTTTTCTCATAACGTCTCTCTCGTTCCTTCCCTTCTAAACCATTTCCTTAGGAGTTAGCCATTGTGACCTATTTTTTTTTAAGAGGCAAATTAAGTAGAAAGAGGGGGCTAGAAAGAACCTTTCACAGATCACATATTTTCATTGTACTATAGGACTACGAGGAGTGGTGAATCAGAACATATGTCATTCATATTTTCTGTTGGACTAGTTGGGGTTTAAAGAATTGGGAAATTTTAGATTTCAGAAGATTTTACATGCTGCTTAATTCCACATCCTACCACAGTCTTCTAGTTTATCTCTGATAAAGCTTTCAGGCTCCCTTTGAATGCTCCAATAAGTGAGGCTGCACCATGTTTCGTGATTTAAAGTCGTTTTTGCAATTGTTGTTCTTATATTGATCCAGTCTGACCTTTTATAACTTCATGGTGCTGGAAAGCCATTGTAGTAAGTAATAGTTAACACGTAACAAGTTGCAAATTATTTTAGGAAAATAAAAACTCTTGTCTTAGAACAAGGTTGTTGAGGTAAACTTAAAAGTCAGTGTGCCAGTGTCCGGGATGAATTCTTACCCTATTTTTGCTTCTATGTGACCCTTTGTAAAGGTGGGGGATAATAGCCCTTAAAGCAATTAGGGACTCTCTTTGCAACTTTCTGCTCTGTTGTACCACTGGAAGCTCTAACTCACCCCCTCTGGGTAATTAACTTGCCTGTTGGATCTTGGCCATTGACACGTTTTACTTTCCTAGTTTGTGTCAGTTAATCAACACTTACAGAGTGCCTGCTGTGACAGAACTCTGTGCTAGGCTCCACAGTGCCTGCTGTGACAGAACTCTGTGCTAGGCTCCACAGAAACATTCACTAACAGTGGCCATAGTAGCCTTGGCTCTTTTTTTTCTAGGAACTTGCATTAAAGAAGAGGGAAAGAAGAGCATAAAAGGCAGCACTCAATTTCTCATTCTTAGCCTTGTTTCTATGGACTTTGTAGTGCATCCTACTGAGGACAGCAAAATAGCTCTTCCAGAAATCTCCAGGGATTAGGTTACAATTAATTTTCTTAAATATTTTTAGAGCTACAACCACACTATTATTTCCCTTATTTGTGTGTGTGTGTGTGTGTGTATATATATAGACACATACATACATATATATATATGTATATATATGACTGGATGTTCTGACTCTATAGCAAAAGAGCCAGGTGTCTGCCCACGTTTGACTCCGATACTGAATTTGTTACTCAGCAGGGATCATATCTGTGTTAGAGTCCTTAAGCCAAGGCCCATGGATTCCTAGCTTGTCTACAAATGGGATGCATGCTTTAAACCTCCCCCCAATTACATGAAAATGTATGCATATGCTAAATTTTCAGGAGTGTGGGGGTTCATCACTTTCATCAGAAAATAAATGCCATGTAATATGAGTTACACAAAACCATGAGAAACAGGTGAACATGAGCAGCGCCTACTCCATTTCCAGCCATTGTCATATTCAAGTAACTAGGTTTCTTCTGTGGTGGCTTTACCTTTCTGATCTGTGCTTAAAATGCACAACAAGACAAAGTGAAAACAGAACATAGGAAACAACAAAACTTTCTGTAGAATTGTTTACTTACAGTTCTTAGTATATGGGAAAACTTTTTTTTAAATAAGAGCTATTGAGATTTTCCAGATATAAGTAAAATATTCAGTTGAGATTAACTCTAAGTTCACTATAGATTCAGGGGTTAACTTCAGGGTCACTATGATAGGTCAAGTGGTGCCCTATCAGTATTATTTATCAGCTGAATATAAATACAGGTCTTTAAATTGAACAATAGCTGAAATGAAATAAAAATATGGAATTGTGGTTAAAGATAGTAACTGAATGGGTCACGTATCAAAGCTTTGTTTCATAGATTTTTTTGTAATCACTCTGCTCCTTTATTTCTGGGGCCTGTCAGTTGCTCTGGGGAGAGAAAGAGTTTCCTGCCATGAGTTTTCACTAGGAAAGAAAGAGAGAGAGAAAGGCAGTTAAAATGCTTTTGAGTTCAACAAATGTGTCCTGAGAGCCAAATGGAACAGGGTGAAATCCTAACTAAAACCCATGGGGAATAATTTGTTGCTAGCAGCATCTGGAAAAGACGTGTGGCAACGGCTGCAGTTTTGTTTAGAGAACAAATGGAGGAAAAAAGGGCTTTAAAAAGGTAGGTTTGAAAGGGAGGGAGTAAATGACGGAGGCCTCGAATGAGTTTGGGGATTTAAGAAGGAGATTTAATAGACTGCATAGCAGGTCACAGCTAAAGAAGTGAAAACCTGGGAGAGAGGCATCAGTAAGAACGCACGGTGTTAGTGCACGGACTGCGAACCTAAAGCAAACTCAAATTAAATAGTTTATTATTCCTCCGGCTGCTTCTACCACTAATAATGTGTTTTCCCTCAAGAACTGGGTATTTTGAAAATCCATATTAATCATCGAGACCAGGGCTTGCGCTTATCCCGTGGGCGGCCGATTGTAGAAGTCACTTTCCTTCTCGGCCGGCTGCAGCTTTCCAGGAGGTGGTGGAGGCTGCTGCAGCCGCGCTGGACTGCGCTGGACCCGGCTGCGGGGCGGGGGGGCCGTGGCCAATGGCTAGACCCTGACTGTTTTGGGTCATCCCGGGCAGAGCCCGCTCACTTCTAGACTGCTTACTTACCTGCCCTCGGCTCTTCTAAGACTCACATTTCAATTACAGGAAAGGGGGCGCCTAAAAGGCATAAATAGAAACAGAGAATGCTCTGTCTTCAATGATTTGTGCTCATCATCCTAACTTAGTGTTTTTTTTCCCGCTCCCATAGCTCTTCAGAGTCTGAAAGGATGGAGAAGATAGGGATCCGTAGCCAAGGTGAGGTCCCAAGGCCCCCGTGGCCTCATCTCCATGGACCAGCTGAGGCCAAGGGCTTCCCCGGCTGCTCGGGCGTGGCACTTGGCTCTTTAGGTCAATCCTCTGAGAATAATTATTTTACCTAACTTGGGAGGCTCTCACTTTTCCTTCTAGTTTATGGGGGCAAACAGTGGCAAATAGTGAGGGGAAATTAGGACACAGCCACAGTTCACTTTTGGGTCCTTGTACCTCCCTTTTTATCTCTCCCTAATTGTGGAGCACTTGCGTAGTTCTTCCTTCAGATTCATCTTAGGTTTACTGCTAAGGGATCCCCAGGATGCTTTCCTGAGCAGAAACTAGGCTGGTGCTAGCCTTCCTGTGAATATTTATCTATTACAGGAGATTCAACCTCAAAGGACAGCTATCAATTATTGAGAAGAAAATATAGCATAGGGTTTCCTGCCTTCATGGATTTTGGGGTTGAAGGATCTAGGCATGAATGTGGCTCCCCTATTTGCTAGCTGTAACACTTCAGGCAAATCATGAAACCTCTCAGTCCTTCAGATCCCTTGTCTGTAAAATGGGTTGTTGCAGAGAACGAGAGATAATATAGAGAGAGTGCATAGACTAGAGATAGAATAATGTCTCACTACATGTGTATTACATGTGTGTACCTATTAAATATCACATTGCCATTTCATTGTGTTCCACGTATTGTGTAACATGTATACACAGTTCCTTTTTCTAACAATGTCACATGATGTGATTTCATTTATGATTGGGCTTACACATTAGTAAGAGGCAGAGCTCATATTTGAATGTCAGTTTTCAGGCTTCATGCTTTCACCACTATGCAAGTATTTTAGTTACAAAAAAAATTCTAAGATTTAAAGTTCCATCATGATGACAGATGACGGAAGATATTTTAGATATCTAATAATATTTTCCGTCATGATGACAGATGATGGAAGATATTTTAGATATCTAATAATATTTTAGATATCTGATAATAACATTTTTCTTTTTATTTATCTCTTTTTATTACTTTGGTGCCAGGTATTATGTGAAATCATCGATATTTCATTTTATTGTAAACAGAACATTACAAGGCATCTTTGATTATTATTCCCATTTGACAGAAAAAGTGGCTAAAGTTTAATGAGGCTTTTAAAACCTACGGTTACTGAGCTAGTAAGTAATAATGAGGAAATTCACAGCTCTGTTCAAATCTCACGTTCTTACCGAAGTGTCTCCTGTAGAAAATGGTGACCTCTGCATGCTCAGAAGAAAATGATTGAAAGGAAATAATATTAAATGGCAGTCTGGATTACTGATTATTAAAGAAACTCAGAAGTTCCTGGGCAATGACATTTAATAAAACAATTTGATAAAACATTGGTGTTGAATAAAAGGGGGAGCATAAGAAGTTCAGATTCAGGCTTTTTTCCTAATCTTCTGAAGCACCATTATCATCATCCTAATCTTCTGGAACATCTCTGGAGCCATCATCATCACCTTCACAATAAGTTAATGAACACTGCCCTTTATATTCTAGAATAGCTTCATGCACAATAACTGATTTCTCCTTCACTATGTTATCTTTGAGGCGGTGTATTATTCCCACTTGAGAACTGAGGAAATAGAGACAGACAAAGGGTAAAGGACTTGTCAAAGCTCATAAAGACATGATCTACATCTCTTGATGACTCACTCCATTCTCTTAACACTTCTCATAGTCCACTTCTGAGAAACATACCCCCCCGAATTGAGCATTTCTCTCCTGCATTTCCCCATCAATAACAGCCAATTATTGGCTGGGACTTAAAGTGTGTATATGGATGTGAAAGGCAAACAATGTGTCAGAACAATAATGATAAAAATCTATTTTAATTATTCTCCTTTTTTATTTTAATGCTTTCATTTAGCAAACATGCTGTAGGCAATTGCTCTGTACTAGGCAGAGTTTAGTTGCAGAAATGAATACATATGATAGCATGGTCTCTAATTTCAAGGATTTAAAAGTCCACTTGAAAAATTGATATAGGTATAAATCTCAGTGCAGTAATAGAGTTGTAAAGCAGGGCTTGGAAACACTAGGGATGAAAAATAGAGTCTGTCTTAGAAATCTAGGGAGACTTCAGAGAGGAGAGGGTATTTTGTTTGGGATTTGGGATTACCAGTATTCACCACGCAGAGAATGGATATGGGGAAATGTACTTAGTATTAATAGTGTGCGCAAAGGAAGACCCATGTGTGTGACCATTACTCAAGTTACATTTCTTGATTAGAAATTGCTCAGTGTTGTTAGTGCCTGGATCCATGTGACCACAGTCAGTCTTACTTGGTTCCTCCAGGTAAAGATTTTTGGGAAGAGTACAGGCTGAGAATGGAGAGAATTCTCAGTTCTGTATTTCTGACTTGGCACTAATTAGCCATGTGGCCTTAGGGAAGTCATTTTACTTCTTAAGACCTAGGTTTTCTTATTTGTTAAAAAAAAAAAAAAAAAAAAAGAGTGAGAGAGAGAGAGAGAGTTGGTATAATGTCTCTAAATTTTTTAGTATCAGTGCATAATCTTCCAAATCATGACAGAAGCATTTGTTTTTCCCATCCAATTCTGTGGGTGAGTCCATGATCATTTGGCCCAGGTGTTTTTGTAATTGTGATAAATTGAACAAATTCTGAATGTTCAGTTGCCTTCAAAACTCATCTTGCCACCTGTGTGGTAGGCTGCCTTTCCAAGAGTGGTAGAAGTAACTACCCACCCACTGACCCAATTCTATTATTGCCTTAGCTATTTTAGACAGGAAATTTTATGAAATTTTAATAGGCCAATACATTTTTCAGAATAGAGAGGCTACATGCACACACATACTCACACACATGTATATAAACTTAGGAATTAATTTATCTCCTCTGAAAAGCAAAATGTTAGAAATGTTAGCACCCACAGCAGGTGCTTTCTATGGTGGCACACCTGACTTGTGCCTCAGAATTCCTTGGACTTTGTTGGTTAGGCTTTCTAGCTTGCAATTAAACAATAAAGGGAACTAATACCCCTTTCAAGTTATCCTGAGAAAAATGAACCAAATTATAAGCACACCTTCATGATCTAGAACTTAGAGTAAGTAAACTATTCAGAAACTGACAAAACTGTTGTAAAGGATTGCTCTCTATTTTTCTCTTTCATGTACAATAAGGTCTCTCTTTCTTGTATATTTAACTCTTGTTCCCCCTTTCCTTTTCTATAGTTGCTTTCTTCCTTTTCTCTTTTATTCTTTTGTATAAATATACACTTTGCATGACTATCAAGATATACGGTTCTAACTCTACTTCAAGATTTGCAGCCTCAACTCCTACCACTTGCTGTCCATTCTTGCGTCTCATAATTCAATTTTATGAGAAATTGTCCCATGACATATTAATGTTGCGCACCATCTTGCATATGCTTTTATAAAAAGTCTACTGGGGTACATTTCAATTCCCTTCTCCAGAGCCAATCACTATGATATAATTTATGAAGTTATACATCTTGATGTCCCATGGAAGAATGAATTGGTCTATGTTAAGAATGATCAGGATATGGCACAAAACTACTTGGAAACTTGCAAAGTCCCTTATGTAGAAAGCCACCCATGATACGTGGAGAAGACAAAGAGCCCCTGGTGGTTGGGACAAATGAGGAACTAAGAAAAAAGTGCACTAGAAAAAAAGTCAAGCTATACTGACTTATTTCAATAAGGAGGCCTCATGGAAAATAGAAGCTGCTATTGGATAACCCACTGATTAATTTTATGGTAATTCACTGTGATTCTCCAGTTCCTATTTGTCTTTGCCCTAGCAACAGTAAAATAAGTGAGAAATTTTATTTATTTATTTAGCAATTATTATTGAGCTTTTAATCCATACCAACCATAGGTTTTCCCATTACAGCATGCTTATTACTTGAGGTGGTTGTGAAATAACAACAAAACCTTTAGATGAATGCTAGGGATACTAATTACATTAGGGTGATATTGTGATTGCTGAAAGTACAAAAGGAGGAAAGAGGCTTGCCTTGAACCAAATAAATAAACTGACTTCTTTCCTCACTCTTTCTTCTGTCCTCCCCTCCATACCATTTGGTATGACCAATTTGCACGATGACCAACGCTGCTATCACTCCTAGCCTCTGCAAGATCACTGAGAAAGATACATGCACAGAAGAGGAAATGTAAAACGAAATAAATGTATATTTACTATCTGGGGTTTGAGCTTTCATTGTTTACTCAACAGGATCCCCTATTTGGTTAAGATAGATAGATGAAGACTTCATTATCTACATCTAAGCAAGCTTAAAAGTCTGTACTTCATAATCAAATCCAGAACTGAGACTTGCATTTGAAATTGTACTACTACAACTGAGAAAACTAACACGCAGTTCATACTAACAGGTAAAGGAAGAAGCCAGAAAATGAGAGTTTATTACAGTGACTATATTAGACTGGCCCAGATCACCCAGTAGGCTTTTTAGAAGAAAGATTCATTATTCTCCAATGAATAGACATGGTAGACTTTCAAGGGAAAAGACTCTTGAGCAAGACCCTGAAGAATGGCAAAAATTGAACAAGCAGAGATAAGAGGCTAGAAAATCCTAAGCAAAAATAACACTGAGGGAAAGGCACAGAGTATCCACAGCCCTGGAGAATTTACAGGACACAGAAAAGAGTTTAGTTGGGCTACAGCTAAGAGTACATGGAGGGTGACGTAAGAACAAAGGTAATAGAAGCTCATGACATTTTTGAGTCAGAAGGAAAAACACTATTAAAGTTCCCCATCAGGAAGATTAATATGGAAGCAAAGCATTCGATACATATAACTGAGCAGTGATTGGAAGTAGAGACACCAGTCAGGAAACCACTGAAAGGATACAGGTAAAAAAGAAGTAATGAATCCTACTCAGGCAGTTAAAATGAAAAGCAGACGTTGGATGGGAGGTAGTTTATGAAGGCTGAAACTATTGAGTTGGAAACAAAGTCAATGTTGTGGATAAGAAAAAGAAAAATATATATATTTTAAAAAATATTCAAAGAAGAGAGTTTAAATCTGAAATCCTGGGAAGAGTGTTGCATCATTACTTGGAAATAGAATGACCAAGGAAGAAAGAGTTTTCAGGTAAAATTATATATTCACTTTTAAATGTAATGAATTGGAAAAGTCTGTAGAACACCCCAGATAAGAGTTCTTGCAGAATATTAGAAATGTAGAAATATAGTTCCAGAGAGAGCTTAGCATTGCAGTATTTCTCATAGAGGTAATTTTTAAATTTATAAGACTGGCTTATACTCTTTATAGAGTCAGGGCAGAAGGACCAAAAAGTGAGGAGGAAGCAGATCTTTTGGCAACACATATATTAAAGTATAGAAAGAAAAAGAGAAGAAAAAGAAAAAGCCAGAAGGAAGAAAGTATAACACTGGAGAGCAAAATGTTTTAAAAAGTAAGTTGGTAGGTACTGAAGGACACAGAAAAATTTAGGATGTTGGAGAATCAGAGAAAATAAGAAATATATATATGTGTGTGTGTGTGTGTGTGTGTGTGTAATATAGAAATATTTAATATATCAGCTTGTTATTTTATTTCAAATTATATATATATACACACCAAGAACCCAGAGTGCTGACTCATGGGGGTAATTGACCTCTGTGTTGGTCTCCAGAAGATACAGCCTGAAGTACACTTTATTCCACAGCTCATATTATTTTTGTTAAGATCATGCATATATATATACACACACATATATACACACACACATATATATATGTGTATATATATGTGAAAAAACATGTGACATCTAAAAGTGTAATGTTTCAAAAAAGCCATGCGTGGCTTAAATAGTAAGAACAAAAGTCAGATTGTGAAGGATTCAGAAATCTATGATCAATAATCAGTGTAATGTGTGATTTCATCTGCCTGCCATCTGCAAAGAGGCCGATGGTATGGAGATAAAGAACCTGCCAGCAACAGGAGTCTGTGATTTAATTCACTTCATGGAACTGATTTGAATCAAGTTCAGGCCCCTACTCTTCTACAGTGGTCGACAACAGCAATACAAAATTGATATTAAAGTACTTAAATTCTTAACAAAAATAATATGGGCTGTGGAATAAAGTGCGCCACAGGCTGTATCTACGGACACCAACACGGAGGTCAATTACACCCCTTAGTCAGGACTCTTGAGTTCTTAGTGTATATGAAAAAATCCATTACGTGTTTTTGAGATAAAATAACAAGCTAATTTATTAAATATTTCTTTTTATGATTTAAAAAGATGTTGGCTTTATTTTAGCATACGTATTGGTATTTAACAGCTAGTTCTAATTAATTCCAGCAAGAACAAAACACTGATTGAAGAGTGAGGGTGATGATGATGATGGTGGATCATTGCTAGAATTATAGGAGCACCTACCATACTTCAAGTGCTTTATGAGATGATGTTATTTTCACCTCCTACTTGGAGAAGAGAAAGGATGCTGTGCTTTTTCCAGAAAGCTTGTATTTGGTAGGGCCATTTCCCTGTGAGCTCATTAGCCTTCAACAAGCATGCCATTATAGCAGTACTATTTAGCACTTCCCATCCTCAAAGTACTTGGCAAATATTAGCTAATTAGTTCTTCAAACACTCATGAGAGTTTTCTAAGTATGTATTGTTCTTGTTACCTTGTCACAACTGGAGTCCAGCCATCTACATAACTTTTCCAAGGAAGTAGAGGGCATCAATGAAAGAGCCAAGACTCTAACTTAGAAATATTTAAGTTTTGGTGTTGTCATTTGGTTCCAGGCCCATGTGTCTCCCTTTCTATGGAAGACATTTACAATGAAGCAACTAGTCATGTGAATCTTAAAGTATATCTGAAACATAACAATATAACCTTCATTTGTTTCATAAGACTAACATAGCATTCCTCCATTCTCCCTTCTGTATTACTAACACACAAGGTGAAAATTATATTTACATATTACTGACTGGGTCTTGTCTCCACCACTTTTTACCCCAGTTTTGATTCAGTAAAGGATTCAACGAAGGAAAAGTTTACAATGAAAGCTACTGTAGCACTCAATCCTAATAACCCTTCTTCACTTTGAACTCTGAGATATAATATTATACATAAGCATTCATGTAACTTTATATAACATTCAAGGTGCCTTCTTTCATATTTCTGATCATAATAACTTTCTTTATAAACCTTATAAAACTGGAAGTTTCTCTCCCAGTTTTATTGTTGTGTATCCCAGTTTTATGTCAACACCAATTGAAGTAAAACAAAATTGTTTATATTCTTTTTTGGGGGGATGGGGATGGGGACAGAGTCTCATACTGTCACCAGGCTGGAGTGCAGTGGTGCAATCTCGGCTCACTGCAACCTCTGCCTCCTGGGTTCAAGTGATTCTCCTGCCTCAGCCTTCTGAGTAGCTGGGAATACAGGCGCCTGCCACCACACCTAGCTAATTTTTGTATTTTTAGTAGAGATGGGACTTCACCATGTTGGCCAGGATAGTATCAATCTTCTGACCCTGTGATCCACCCACCTTGGCCTCCCAAAGTGCTGGGATTACAGGCGTGAGCCACCACACCCAGCCCTGTTTATATTCTTAGCTTGTCATCTTCATGTAATTTTTCTTTGCCAATGGTGCTGTCTCTCTCCTGGTTGCCTGAGCCCTAGACTTTGGGTCTACTACTTCTTGTGTCTCTCTTTAAGCTCCCACAAAAAGATAAATAACACAGAATGTTTTCTTCATACTCTGGTGGAAACTACCATTTTTTTTTTCTTTTTTATTTTCATGGCCACTCACTCGATACAAGCTCATTGTAATAGGTTCCTGGTTTGCATTCAAAATACTTGAACATATTTAGGTGAGCAAATCTTGTATTTCACTCAATGGGAATAATCCTGTGTTATTCTAGCAGAGACAGGTGGAGGTAAGGCAGAAGATGGGAGGAACTGACTGACTTTCTGTAGAAGCTGATAAAACTTAATGGGCTATATAAACTGATATCTGAAAGCTCCTCACTTTCCAACATCTCTTCCATGCTAAATGGTGTAACCTCAAATATCCAGGTGGGTAGGTTCCCAGGCCAGCCACAAAGAATTCTAACAGTCAGATATAAAATAAAAAGCAAAAAGTAAGAACAACAAAATTAACAAAGAAATAAACCAACAAGTCATCACCACAGCCACCAACAATACCATGAAGCCAGAAAAACAAAAGCTACTGTTCCAGAAAATTACCTATGGGTGTGTTTGCAGGACCCAGCTCCTGAGAAATGGGATTCTCCTAAGGTAGAGAGAGATGACAATGATGTATTTAGTCCTTGTAGATGTGAGTGGGTAGCTTTTTTCTAGCATAATTTCTAACCTATTTATTATTTTCAATGTTTTACTTTCTGTTTTCTGTTATTTGGGTTTTTTGTTTTGTTTTATCCTGGATTTTTGTTATTTGTTCATTTAAACTGGATTTCAACTATTGCTTTGTATTTTCATCCCTAAAGAATCTTATTCCACTGTGAGGCCACTGGTAGAGCAGTCTGCCTAAGGTAACTGAATCTTAGTTGATTGAAGATCCCATTGGGATTGAGGATTAGCGCTTGTAAAATCAATTCACATCTCTGCAGAACTAGAGAAAGTGTCTGAGTTGGACCAGCTGTATGCTCATGACAGAACACTATTTTCTTTATTCTTTTATTTCTACCTTTCTTTTCTTTTGTCAGCTTCTTGTTTATTGACATTTTGTGGAGAAACAACACCAAGCAGAAAATGGCAGTTATTTGGGCAATTTGATTATGTTGGTTGCTTTCTTGTTAATCAGCTGGTTATGTGTGTTTTCATAAACATTCATTGTATTGCCTGCTCTCTGATATAGCTTTGTTTTACTTTGTTAGTCCTCTGTCAGCTATTGGAGTATATGTTCTTCAAGGAATGACAAGCTATTGCAGAATTTACCATAACATTCACACTAAATGGACCTGCACAACGTTGTAGATTAGCAATAAATTCTTACAAGATGAATAAGTGATATTGTAGAGAAATCTATTATGTAAGCCTAATCTTTGCTTATTTCTTTCCTTATGAATTATAACAAAGGTAACATATAGAAAAAGTACTTATATTTAGGGAACTTGGGGGAGAAGGCTAATATATATATATGAGTTAGAATATATTAAATAACATCTAGAAAATATCTTGATTGTGTACAACGGAATACATGTCTGTGTAGTTAATGAATTTGAGACAGAAGAGGTCAGTGTGTGTTGTTTCAAAGAAAAAAATTATTAAAAGATAAGAATAAAAGACATAATCCAGGAAATTAAAATAAAAGTCAATTTCTTCTTTCCCCTTCAAAACAGTTATTTCATCTCTTATAATATCCTGTATTTATTCATGTTAATCAGCCCCATATCTTCATAGATATCCTATGGTATTGCTATTATAGGTAGATATGTGTGCTTATAAATAGGTTGCAAATTATGTTCATTCCTTTAATATTAATCTAGAAGCAAAGAGGGCTGCTGTTATTGTGCATTATTATTCCTGCACAAGAGATGACAGGAGAGGCAGAAACTATCTGGAGCTTGGTCTGAATTGCAGTTTTAAGCACATCTGATGTAGTGCATGTCTGGAGGTGGCATTTCTAACGTTTTTATCAACTGGGTTCCATGGATCAGAATAAATGATAACAATAGCTCACCGCCTTCTGCTGGACAGATTCGCTACTTGAAAAATGATCAGGGCCCTATTAAGAGAAGCCACACCGCCCTAATGGGGAGCAGATCACAGGCCAGGTCTCTTTGCACCTGTCTCTCTCTGCATGAGGGGACATGACCTTGCCTGTCTTTTTCCCTGGGATCAGTTGAATGACAGACTTCTTTTCTTTCTCTGAATTGTTACAGCAAGAGGAGAGGAAAGATTGCAGATTTTTTTTTCTTTTTCTTCAGAAAAGAGACGTGGTCCATTTTAACATCTCCATTATCTATGTGTCTGTCCACAAAAGCTCTATTTGAAAAAACGCTATGGTTTCACAATGATGACAAGCCCTTTCCAATTCTACTTTCCCTATCCACAATATACCTGGGGCTCCATTTTCATACTTGGAAGGGCAATGCATTTACTAACTGCCCCCAAACCTTCCCTACACTGACCCACCCCTCAGATTTTGCTCTGGTCTTCCCTTTCATGAATCATATCCTCTCCTTCCTTTTATGTCTACATATTGTAGTTCTCCTTCAAGACATAATTCAAATTCTACATTCTCTCTGAGGCAATCCTTGCCCATTCTAACTCACAATACTATCTTCTTATTTTGAACCAACTATATAGTATTCTTGAGATCCAGTGTAGAAACTGAAACTTATTATCCCATGTTCATTTATTTAAGTGCAAGACCTGATCTTGTTACATTCTATTTTATTTTCACCCTTCATTCCCTGTGCCTTCTTTCATGTTCCCCATAATTACCCAACTTTATATGTTTCACCTATAACCTTAAAAATGTATGTGTATATATCTGTTAACTTTTTGGAATTTTATTTTGTGAGATTATGAATCTTTAAAAATTATGTTAATTGTATTATATTCATAATTTTATATATATATTATATAATATATATAAAAATATATTATATATTCCTTTCCTTTCTTACATAGTATGCTGCATTAAGTCATTAGAAAATAATATATTATAGGTAGATAGATTGAGTGATTGATAGATAAGTAGCAGATAGCAGAAAGTACAGAGTAGACAGATAAATCATGGAAAATCTCAGACTCATTTTCAAAGCTCCAGTGGAACACATGTGTGAGAAGAAAGTAATTGAGCCCACCTCTCTTCTTCACTGTGTGGTCCTCATTTTGAACTTCAAACAAAGAAACACATAAACAACAAATAGAGAATCCTTGGCCTTGGAAAGTTCAGTGTTTCAAGAAAAGTTACATGACTCAACAGAGAATGAACAAAATGAATGATGCGTTTGGTCCATTCTTACTGAAATACAACAACCACTGGGCCATAACATTTCTCTCCTAGGTTTTTGAGCAAGTCGGTGTGTGTTTGACCACACTTCCGGTATACACGTGAATGCCCATAACTGACCCTTCCTTTATCCAAGGCTGAAATAAAGGTTAAAATTCTGAGATTTTCAAATATGGACATTACTTTCACTTAGATTGAGGCAATGGTTATCTTGTGACTTTTGTGCACCCAAAACACATTTGCCTTTGTGGGCCTCTTCTTCCTTTAAACAAAACAAAAGAAACAAAAAATTTAAAAGGTCAACAAACCAACTGACAATATACATTATATTTCATGACTATCGCATAAGGATGAATGTAATAATCCAGTTTCAATTCATTATTATACATTCATTATTGCTGTTATAGTCAGTATTATTCTGATTTTAATATAAATTTATATTAAAATATTTTCCTGACCCCTGAAAATATCATGGGCTCTAGGCACTTTGCCTACCATATTAAATGAATTAGCTGGTCCTGAGTGAGGGAAGAAGGTGAATTATCTATTACTCCAAACATCAACAATTCACAGTAATGCTTTAGCGTTTTTAAAACATTTAGGCATTATATTCACTGGTATTAAAAATAACTATGTGATACGGAATCATGGCACAATTTTTACAAATCTGGACACTAAGGTTCTGCCAGTTGTGTTATTGCAATAGAAATGAATAAGCAGCCTAATGCTACAAGAACTCACGCCCTGGTTCCTGAAAGTTCAGTGCATTTTTTCCCCATTAGAGGATCAGCATTAACTTCAGAGTGTTTCTGTTTAATACTTTGCTAATTCATTTTATCACAATTTAAATTAATTAATCACTCCTTTCAATAAGAAACACAGGCATTATTTCCTCTCTCATTTATGATTTGTCAGACGTGTAAATCTACATATTTATTAAATAAATATATCATAATGAATAAATGAAGACAAAGATAAAGAGCATTCTTTATGAGACTACCTTTCTCTTTAACAACTGGCACCACCACTCCCTTCATACCTTCCCCATCAAAAAAATAGAAGCAAAAATGCTAAATTTACTTGGAAGAATTTAGTTTTGAAAAATTGTGTGCACCTTAAAGCTTAAGATAGTTACAGGATTTAACTATTAGTGTACTGTGTCTCTGTATACAATTTATTTTTATAAAACATCTGGACACTGTCAGTTTTGTCCCTCAATGAAGGTAACACAAGTTTCAACATTGTGAGGAGTGTTTGTAGAAGTGAAGGTCTTCCTGCTGTTTGAGAGTAGCTCCTTTGTCTTTGTGGGGAAAACTACATGTAGTAGAGTCTCTAGCCTCTGTAATGCACAGCACCCTTCATCTGTCAAGCTCTTTCATTTGAAAGTAATGAGCAGCCAAGAGTTTGAAAAACTAAATCAATTAAGAATATTTATGCAGGAAAACTATCACTAAACACCTCCATTCACTCATGTAATGAGATTGGCATCATGATACAATTCTTGTCTTGTAAGATAATGATCTTATGGCTTTTTCTGGCTCTTAAACCAAAGATAATTGGGTTAATCTCTGCGGGAAGTCCATCTGTTTTCAGTAAACCATTTTAATTGTGGATGACTTTATTTCAGAAACGTGGAAAAGGTCTTGCCACTCGCTTCCTGATCCTGGGATATTACAAGAATGAATGTCAAAATTCAAAATGTAGAGGCATAGAAAGATGTAGATGCAGTGACATTTTCTGTCTGCGAATAGTGTGATATTGGCAATATTTTGTGTTTGTTGGTTGCTTTTCATTAAGGATTTAAACATTAAGTTTTTGACGTTAATACTTGCACAGTGTTACTTAAAAACGATAAAGTATTAATTTTGCAAAGGTAACATGAGATTGTGCATAGGAAGTTATAAAACTAAGACCATAAGGGTGTATTCTCAAACCTTCCGTACATAGTGCCACATATGTAGCACTTGGTCATATATAACAATATATTGTAGTATCTTCTAATTGTTTCATGTGTGAGAATCCAATTTGTCCAACTCCATTTTGCAAGCTCATTGAATATAAAGGCTAGGAATATGCCTTGTCTTTTACACCAGGCATATGTTAGATGCTTACTACATTTTAAGATATTTAGTTTTTAAACAATGGATTAATTCATATTTGAGTTAGATAAGAACTAATCTTTTAAGAATGCAATGAATTTTAAATGGTAAGTTAGAGAAAATTGACAACCATATTTGCCTAATTTTATGTTTTCTTTCCATATATATTAGAACACTGTTGAATGAATATAGACAGATACAAAACACACACCACACATACACACACATGCACACACACACTTTCTCCCTTTCAGATTCTCCATCTTGCCTGGTGGATTTGAATCCCAATTCTACCACCTATTAGTGGCAACAATCTGACAGCATCATTTTGATGACCAAAAGACTTCAATGCTGTAGCATACACTGTGTGTGTTAGCCATTGCTGTAGTCATTGTTATCACTTGACAGTTATGCCTATGGAGAGCAGCTCCAGACATGTTGCCAAGAATGCCCCTCCTTCTCTTAGTCTTTGTCTAAATGGCAGGAAGCCAGATTAAGAAATGTACTTTTGACTCTCGGTTTCCATCACTAGCCCATTCCGTTTTCATGAAGCAGCTTCTGCTTCAGTAAAACAATTCTACACCTCACATTTTAGAGTTAGGAGAAATTCATTGTTCTCTCTTCCTTATTTTACATTTTGGAAAGTAAAACCCAGTAAAGATGTCATATGCATGACAGCATGCACGTCTGCGTGCTGTTATACTAATGAAAGTTAGGGCTTTCACAGAAAGAAGATAACAAAGAACACAAGATACAATCTTTGGCTTCACCCATGCAGTATATATTTACTGAGCATCTGCCATATGGCAGGCGCTAAGCTGGATGCAAAACTAGAGATGTCTTTGCCATTCTTTGCCACTTATAGTCCAGGGGAAGAAACAGCCAAGACTCAGAATAACACCAATAAAAATACCATTACAACTCTGACCAGGGTTATGAATGAGAATTACTTGGTGCTGAAAGAATGGATCACAGAGGGGTATAACCTGGAATGGGTGCCCAGAAGAGGCTTATTTGAGGTAAAAACAATTAAGCTGGGATTTATGCTGGCTACTTGGAGGCAGGTGGTGGTGGTGTGCAGGAAAGTGTTATTTGCAATGTTCCAGAAACAGACAGCATCATAGGAGAAGCCTTTGTGATGAAAGGGAGCAGAAGATGTTTGGGAGACTGAAATAAATTGAACAAACTGAAGTATTGACTAAGGATAACTGTAAAAATACGTACCTCCTATGGCTATATTCCGTAATAAGTGTACATTTTAAAATAACTAAAAGTATAATTGGCTTGCTTGAAACATGAAGGATAAATGCTAAAGGAGATGGATAACCCATTCTCTATGATATCATTATTTCACATTGCACGCCTGCATCACAACATTTCATGTACTCCCAAAATATACACCGCTACTAAGTACCCATGTAAATTAAAAAAAAATAGAGACCAGACCCACCAGGGCTTGAGGCCATGGTAAGAACAGTATAGGAAGGCCAATGAGTGTGCATTTTTTTCTGATAATCAATTGATTTTATTTATTAAATATGAAATTGATTATCTTAACTATTTGGACATGTCATACACCAGTGGTATTAAGCACATTCACAATATTACTCATACGTAACCATTGCCACTATATATTTCCAGAACTTTTTCATCACTTTAAACAGAAACTCTATATTCATTAAATAATATCTCTCCATTTCTTCCTTCTCCCAGTTCTGGTAACATCTTGCCTTACTTTGTTTGAGCTGCTACAACAAAATACCATAAACTGGGTAGGCTATAAACAACAGAATTTTATTCTCACAGTTTTTGAGGTGAAAAGTTGAAGACTAAGGTAGATTTGCTGTCTGATAAGGCCTGTTTTCTGGCTCAGAGACCTTCCTGCTATGTCTTTAGATGGTAGAGGGAACTAGGGTTTCTCTCTCAGGCCTTTTTTTAAAGGCACTAATGTCATTCATGACGATTCCTTCTCCATTACTTCCCAAAGGCCCCAGTTCCTAATACCACTACCTTGGGGAACTACCAGATGAATTTTGTGGGGGTAGGAGGTGGGGCACAAACATTCAGCCCACAGCACTTTTTTCTATTTTCTGTCTCTATGAAGTTGCCTGTTCTAGGTACTTCATGTAGGTAGATGATTCAATATTTGGAATTATTCAGTATTTGTCTTTTTGTGTCTGCTTTATTTTACTAGCATAAGGTTTTCAAGGTTCATTCATGTTTCCCCATGAACATGTCCACAGAGTGAGAGAATAAAATCAAATTTATGTTTCTGAATTTGCCTCCAGAGGCAGGGTGGGGAATATAGGAGATGGAGGCTGTGGGGATGCTCAAGATGAGAGATAATGTAGCCTGGATGAGGCTATAGCAGTGGAGGGAGATAAAATAAAATTCATGGATTCAAGAAATAATTAAGAAGAAACTGTTTATTTATTGTCTTCTGTGAGCTTACCATCTATTTGAGGGACATGCAGCACGTGTAAAGCGTAATAAAGCTAATTGATTATAATAATTGTAAGACTATGTATAGAGTCACCAAATACTGGTTTAATAGAGCTGTGACTAATAAATAGATAAAGAACAGTTCAGGTGAGAACACTAGACATAATGTATAACACAAGGAGAGAACGAGAAGAGACAATGTCATACAATGTTAAACCCAGGAATTCAGACAAGATTCATAATAGCTATAGAAGTTCTGATAAGAGAAAGTTGAGTGCGAGACAGAGTAATCCAGGGCACTTCCTGAAGGAGACAAGACCAAGCAAACCCTGGTCTAGCGGTAGGAAAAGGAAGAGCTTGTCCCAGTAAAGACAAAGAGCATTCAGAAAATGCCAAATTGCTGCACAGCCTCAATAAAAACTTGGAAGAGAAGTCGCTCAAGAAAAGAGAGGCAATGTTTCCACATACATTTAGACAATAATAAATAATGCAAGAACAGAAAATCAATTTGGTGAAAGACAATCCTTCTCTCAACTTATCCCCAGTATGTTCTAAAATGGTCGACTTAAACACTCTTTTGTCCTGAAATGACTCCGTGGGGATCAGTGGAAATCTTTTAATTTGGAGCACCGTCCCCAGCTCAATGTGAAGACGAGTTTCCATTTTCTAACAAAGTTTAATGGACTTGAAGGTATAGAACAAATAGCCAGAAAATAAATGTTTTTTGTAACATGCTGGAAAACTCAGATCTGACTGTCAAAAAGCTGGATCTACTTCACATGCCAGGAAAATTGCATTAGTATCTGGAGCAAGTAGTATCAGTAGGTGACGAAGATAAGTAATGAGGCAGAAAAAGAACAAGAAGAAGACCAGATTTACAAAGCAATCCATGGTGAGGCAAGATATTGATTTGAAATTACAGTTGATTACACTGGTAGGGGGCAAAGAAGGCAGCATTTTCTCAGATGTTGTGAACAAGTGACATTTCAAAGCACTTTTCATGTGTTTGAACTCAGACCTCTCATTGGGCCCCGTGTCAGCACAGAGAGAAGAGAGAGAGGTAATTGAGTGAGGTCAGCTCTCTTTGTTTAAGAGAAAGAAAAAAAATTTTTTTCCTTGTTAGGATGTCCATTCAGGGCTTGAACACTGACAGATGAAAATATATTATCATAAGACCACAACAGTTGCCTTTGGCTTTAACTACATACAAATTTCTCCATAACTTTATTTAGCTTCTTTATCAATCAGTCTACTAATCAGCAGTTAGAAAATCCTGGGTATACACAAGAGCAAACAAAGAAGCGGGTCAGGCAGATTATATGGCCACCTTCAGAGAACTGAGCACAGAACTCAGCATTATAAGTCCAGTGAATGGTAGGAAAACAAGCATTATAAGGTTTAAAAAGCCAGTATGGACTGATGAGATCGGAAGTGTTACAGGCCAAGTAGACTGTGAACAGGGTCTCGAAAGATGAGTAACATTCTATCAGGCACAAAGGAGAGAATGTGCTTTCAGGAGGGGAAGCTTGTGAGCAAGGAAAGAGGGACAGTGACATTGAGGGCTTGCTGGAATCACACACTGTTCTTTCAGGTTTGGAGGGCAGATTAAGACTCCATGAAGCAAGGGTTAAACATTAGGCTACACAAAAAAGCATGGCTATATTATACAGGCCTGTGGGGCCCCAGTGATTTTTGAAAAAGCTATAGATTTAATACATGGTGGTATTTTAGTAAGTTTGACTAATGGGAAAGGAGTAGGTTGGAAGGAAAGCTAAAGTCAAAGGATTAAGAGTAGCTACTTTAGCAGCGGTTCAGGTATGAAGGATTAACAACTTCATTTATGGCAGAACAAGTCAAGTTAAGGGAAGGGGCAAAGAGCTGGGGCCAGAGAACATGGCAAACCCTCCCAACACTGGTGGACTCAGGCTCTGACCTCAGATTCAATGTGTTCAGTGACCTGTCAAGAGACCTGCTCAGGAGTCTTAAATCCAAAGTAAAAGCTTCAGAGGGCTGGGGTAGGAGGGGAAAGAGTCCACTCCACAAGCAAAGCGTTTGGTGCTATGCCACCCAAGGATGCCTCTGGAGTTGAGCCATGTTAATGCCCTGGAGACAGAGCCAACTGAGTTTAGGGAGGTCAGGGGTGGGCTTAGCAGGCCTAGGATCATTCAATGGGGACAGAAGAGGATAGAACCATGGTTACATGAAGAAAAAGAGTCACAGTAGTTGCCTAGGGCTTAATTTGTGTCAATGAAAGCTGGTTTCTCCTGGGGACACCTAACACCTCTCTGTGAAATTGTCTCTTATTATGTAAGTACATACCGGATTAAGGGTGTTGATTCCACAGAGATAGATAATGATGGGTTTTATTTAATGAAATTGTTTCCTGAGAGGTTGCTCTGGCTGTCAGAGGGCCTCACATTCAAGAGGACTCAAATTATTCTCAAGTTTAGCTGCACTTTAGAATCATCTCATGGGCTTTTACAAACATGGTACAAGGTTCTCCCCAAACCAATTAAAACAAAGTCTTTGGGGGTGGGACAGTAGCATTTTTTTTTTTTTTTAATTGCACAGATGAGTCAAAGGGGCTTATAAAGAGTCTACATTCATTTTTGTTTTAACATTAATTACTCACATCAGACTTTACCTTGGCACTTGTCAAAAAGAAAGATCTCTCGAGATCTCTGGAGGTGGGCCCAGTAATCTGTGTTTCTGAAAAGCAATGCATTTTGAAACTGGCTGTATTGTATGTGAATTCCCTTGAATGTTCCCAGTTGATGGGTCCTAAGTAAGATCTGGAAGAAGGTCCTTAAAATGAGATGTTCCTCTCGGGATTTACTGTTGGATTCTGAAACAGCAAAGACAGCTGTAAACCTCTTCTTCGAAAAACTATAATATCACCGGGTCTGGAGGTTACATCCTACATTAGCTGTAGAAGAGCTTTCCCTACAGCTGCCACATCTTTTAAATAAATGATGATTAAAATCTTTGTAGTCCTGAAGATATTAGTGAACCTGATCCTAAACAGTTGTATCTGACAGCATTGTCACCTACAGACATTTACTGAGCAGCCTCCTCATGTAGGGCACTGAGAAAGGCCCTGGAGATACCAGGTGTGTTAAACACAGTTGTGACCTAAGGGATTTTGGAGCCACATTAGGAAGGAAAGCCAAGCATAGAAAATAGAAAAATGTCACATTTCTAACTTTATATTCATTTTAAATATGGAAACTGGAGTGAAGGAATTGGTTTATTTAGTTATTGTTTCCATTTTATAGCAGCCATACTTGCTGTATCCTTTGATCTTGTATGCCCTGCAAATATAACCTTTCTCCAGCCAGGGCAAAAAATGCATGGTTTCTCTGAATAATTATGGCTTTAAAAATATAGAGTTTTATTTCTGAATAAAGAGTTCATAATCTAACAATTTTAGCCAGTAGAGTCAGCAATCTCTAGGTGCATCTATGTTTGTTATTGTCAAAACACTGATCCAAGAACAGGCCTTGTACTTCACTTTTTGCACCATTTTGAAGTATATTAACTTTATCATATTTATATACATGTAATTTTCCTGTCACAGAATCAAATTTCTCATTCAGGTTTTTGGTCCAATGTTTATGTCCCAGGAATTAAAAAACCTATTGCCTCATCTTTATCCAGTCTAATTCTCTTTGCTTGTACTTCTTAGCATGCTTCAATCACCTTTTCTTCCCCACATGGTTAGCAGACAATCTCCTACATTCATGAAGCTACTTAACGATTATTTTATATTTACTGCCCACTGGAATCTAAATCATTATCATTATCGTTAACCAACTGCTCTGAAGCATGAACCAGTCCAGTGCATGCACTGAGCAGAGAAAATGGTTCCCAATCATGAGCAGCAAGCAATGGCCAGATGAGCTCAGTGCAAAAGGGGACAAGGTGGTTGGATCCCAGCCTACGAGCCAAGAGGGAGTTGATATCTATTCGTGCCCCCAAAGAGTTGATGGAAATTTAAAAATAATGTTTAGCCAGAATTTCGTTTGGCTAATGATAAGAAAACAATGCCAATCATTTGAAGTTGATTTATCTAATCTGAGATGATTGGATAGCCCTGTCAACAAATTTCCCAATCATAGAAATTTCCTATCCTAAGAAAAAGTAGGATGTAAACTTCCATTGTTTATTATAAATGCTATTTATGAAAAGTTACTAAATAAATGACCTGGACAAAAACTACCTGCATGGATTTTTGTTGTTTGATTTTTGTTTTATGTTTGGTTCAGGATTACATCGGTTACTACTGTGAATCTCTCTCACAAAGATAAGTAGAAGTTTGTATCAATGTCAGGCAAAACAAAAACACTACACATTTTCTCTCTCTTTCTATTCTTCTTTCTCTCCTCATCTCCCCATCTTAATTCTGTAGCTTCTTGAAGAAACACACATACATATGTATACATACATACATATAATTTTTTAAAAGAAGGAGTGTATCTTTAAATAAATACAGTGAATCACTGTATAGGGTTATTTTAGTTTAGAATTTTTGCTTTTGTTTTTGTTTTCCACAAGACATATCGTCCTCATTCACTTCTACAGAAACCTACTGAGACTCATACTAGGCACTGAGGGTAGGCACCAACAGGACCTGGACTCCAGAAAATCATGTGAACAGAACATAAGTAAATATATGACTTACCCTTTCCAAAGCACTTACATATCAAACAACTCATGAATATCTTATAACTCAATTTTCATATTAACATTGCTCCTGAGAAAGCAGTGTCCCATAAAGGAAAGATTCTTGCCTGTCTTTGTCAGCTGGGGCCTCTAGAACAAAATTTTGCAGACTGGTGGCTTAAAGAGCAAACATATATTTCTCAAAATTCTGGAAGCTGAGAAGTCCAAAATCAAGGTGCTGGCAGGTTCAATGTCGGATGAGGACTTTCTTCCTGATTTGCAGACATGCGTCTTCATGTTATTTGCTCACATGGTCTTCCCTTGGTGCATGTAGGTGAATGCAGTGAGAAATCATGTGTCTCTTCCTCTTGTTATAAGGGCATTATTCCTATCATAAGGATCTCACTCTCATGACTTATTTTAATTACCTCCCACAGTCCTCCCCTTCCAAATATCATCATATTGGGGATTAGAGCTTCAACATATATATTCTTGGGGGGTATATATGCATTTGGTCCATAAAATTGCCTAAGTATCAAAAGACCAGAAAGTTTGCTTTTTGATCTTGGGCAATCCGTGACTTCTCTGGTTCTCAGCAGTCATGTATGCTGAATTCAGCTGCCTTACCTGTCTCATGGGCTTGTGGGTGAAGATTCAATTATTTTTTTAAAAATAGAAACATCTCAAAATTGCTTTTAAAAAGAGATTATAAAGAAACAAATATGCAAATGCTTATTAAATACCTTTTTCAATGATAAAATACATAAAGCATGACTCCTGATAGACATACATTTTTACATGGGCAAGTGAGAATCTCAACCTCCAGGCCATATTTCCTTACTCTTAGATCCAACGCAACTTTATTGCACATCAGAATTGAGACTCAGGATGGCAAACATATTTTCCTTTTTTTTTTTTTTTTTGTTTACTAGGCTGTATTTCTATGCATGTTCTCAGCTCACTGCAACCTCCTCCTCCTGGGTTCAAGTGATTCTCCTGCCTCAGCCTCCTGAGTAGCTTGAGTAGGATTACAGATGTAATCCTCCTGAATAGGATTACAGATGCCTGCCACCACACCCGGCTAATTGTTTTTTGTAATTTTAGTAGAGACGGGGTTTCACCATGCTGACCAGGCTGGTCTTGAACTCCTGTCCTCAAGTGATCTGCCTGCCTCGGCCTCCCAAAGTGCTGGAATTACAAGCGTGAGCCACCATGCCCAGCTGGCAAACATATTTTCTATCTCATTCCCAAGGTTTGGACACTGAAGTCAGTATTACAGTGAGAAGCCTGTGTTTTATTAATTTTTTCTTAGTTTTTCTTATTCACTATATGATCCTTTTCAAAGAGAAGACCAAAGACTATTTTGATTACTCATTTAATAGTTGAGTAACGGAGGAACTGGCTGAATAACTGGCTAATACCCTCTTCCCCAAATTTGAGTTCCAGTTTGCTAAAGAAAACTGAAGAAGATGAGAGTCATTCAGACAGGCATTTAAAGAGTAAATATTAAGCACTTTCTGTATGATTAGCCCAAAGACGAGGTACTAGGAAAGATATTGCAATGTCTCCACATAGGGAGAATAGAGTTAACCTATAATTTGTTTCAGATGTCAAAATTGAAAACTTCAAACATACACTAAGAGGTCATGAAAAGGTTTACTACTGACATAATGAGGCTTCCTGGGGAAAGGAGAGAAGGCCTCCCAAGTGGGCATGAAAATGGCTTGAGTGAGCAAGAATATAACACAGGCTCGGAGTTTTATTGTGATTAGGGGGTAGGGTGGAAGTGAAGATTTCCTTGTGGGGGCCGGTAGTTGCGTAATTTGAATCCCATCTGAACCAAAGGAGGAAGGATCTAGACTCTCTTATCAACTTACCCAATGTTGAGTAGAAGTAGAAGAGGGAGAGGTGAGGCTTAAAAGTGCTCAAAAGTCAGAAATCGAGAAAATGTGGCCAGACGTTTTATTACAACATGTTATATCTTGTGCCTAAGAAGTCTTAAAAACAAGTCACAGGCAAAAATATAAAATGACAACGATCCGAAATGCCGTTAATGTCAACTGGCGATCATTTAATTTTCTAAGCATGTTTCAGATAAATAGGTAAATAGGGACTTTGAAGATGGCCAAATTGTGAACTAGTGTGGTCATAAAATGTTCCAGAAAGCAGGTGAATTAGATAAGGCTTAAAAAGTGGTTAAGTTTGACTAGGCCGAAGGATAGGAAGAAGTTGTTCAACCAAATGTCCTTCTCAATCTCTGTTGAAAATGTATCCATTTTTTTTTCTTTTCTTTTCTTTCTTTTTTTTTTTTTTTTTTAACAATCTAAGTATATGACAAAATCAGCTTTGGACAAAGTTTGTGGTAGAATATATGGCCCACTGTGCTTGGAATTTTCAGACAGGGACAAAGAAAAATAGATTTTAACTTTTGAATTGAGTATTTATTATTTTTGTGATTGCTTTATTTTTTGCTCCATTCATTTTCCCTTTGCACATTTTGTTCAGTTATTCTCACAGATAGGTGGCAAGGTGGGTAGGCATAGATGTCCAAACCATAAAGCAGCTTTCCCTGGGGTCAAAGCAAATCACTGCATAAATCAACATACATGAGAATTTCATCGTCTCTCAGCCTCAGGAGGACTTTTGAAAACTGACATACTGGAGCTTTTCAAGTCGCCTTTGTATAATTTGCAGGGTATTCTCAGCATTACTCCCTCACTACTTCCTACAGAAATGTTAGAAAACTTCAGACAGCCGCTTTTGCCTTTGAAACTTTCGGATCTTTTTCTACCCACAGCTTTGTTTTTGAACCTAACTGCCACAAGCAGCCTTATAAACTGGATTGCCAGAGCTCAGGAATAGTGCACCCTCAGTCGGTCAAATATGAAGAAATTTTGCTGAAGAAACCTCCTAGTAGGATCCCCCTACCCTACAATGAAGATTTGGAAAGGACTCACAAGTCCTCCCTCTTCTCTCAAAAACTGGGCCCACAGGGCCTTGAACAATTTGTAAAACACAACAAAGGGAATAAAAATAAAAAACTATATATACCCTCCGGCAGGGTTTTATGCATTCACACACAATTTCAGTGGGCATTCTGTAGCTCTATGGGAGAAACTGAGCTGCAAGGAGATTCTTTCCTTGTTTTGCTTTTTAGAGAAAGAAGCAGTTGCATTTTTTTTTAGGTGTAAGTTGAGAAAAAGTGTGTTTTTTAAAAAACCCTACTTTATTTTAGCTCAGATGATCAGTGGAAGAGTGAGGTGAAAGAAGATAATGGGATTCAAGGAGATAACTGAGCTCAAGGAGATGATGGGGTAACACCCCGTTGATGGGAAAGTGCTACATTTTTCAAGTGAGGATCCTTACATCTGGGGATTCACAACATTCCGGTCTTTTCCCCTTACCTGTAAAAGAGTGGCTATAGACTTGCTAAGGTTCATTCAACAGATACTTATTGGCACTTAACTTTGCTACTCTACTTCCTAAGAATACAAAATTGAATGTACTTATTTTTGGTTTCAGGAATATCCCAATTGTGGTGTGTGAAGAGATAACTGAAAAATAGTTTGATAAATGTATGAAGAAATCTGGGTTGGTATGAAGGGCAGAGAAGGAAAGAAAACTTAACATAATGATGTGCCATTTGCATAAGTCCAGCAGAAAGATTATTGCTAAAGGACTCACAAACAATAGCGTTGTTCCCTATGCTTTATTGAGAAAGTGGAGATACACACACACACACACGCACACACATATGTATATAATATTTTAAAGAAATGGACTTGTAACCATAAAAGTAGAAAATAATAATGTCAGAAAAATGATAATACATTCCTACAGCATTTTATCAAAATCTTTCTATAAGACAATGTGACATAGTGGTTATTGATATTCCTGTTTCACAAGAAAAAATGTTTATCAAACATGACCACAAATTGCATTAAGAATTTAACATTTTGATTTCTAGGTTTCCTAATTCTAGTTAAAACTCTTCTTAGCAACTCTAACTTCAGCTGGGAAAGGTTTTAATAGAATAAAGACAATAGGAAGGCCCAGGTAGAAAGGACAGATATGAGCCAGTACCTATTTAAGGAGAGGTAACTTTTGGTAATTTGATTACGTGGGAAGCTTAGAAGAAACACTGAGCTGATACTGCCATCCTAGTGATAAGTACATTGGAAATAGTTTCCAATTGAGTGATAAAATATACAAAGTACAATGAAACAACAGAATACAAAACAATAGTACAAAGTAAATAATAGGATCATAACATCTTGAGCATATTGATATGAAGATCCAGAAGAGTTAGAGAGATTGTCAAAAAGTGAAAAGGTGGGGAAGGTTTTAATTGAAGAAGAAATGGGCAAAGAGTTAAAAAGTACAAAGATTATTTTTTTCTCAGAAGTAGCAGAAATGAAAAGTGACAAAAGTAACCAATATGCTGAGATTTTAAGTGGACAAGATAGAAATAAAGAGTTCATTTTAGATAGTATAAATATCCACAGCTAGTTTAGAAGTTGAGGCATCTGCTAACAGTATAGTTGACAAGAATGGGGTTTAAGAGTGGGAAGATTACAGAGGGCTTGGAATATTTAATACTAGGAATGGGGACAAAAGGACATAACTGAAAGAACTGAGAAGGAGGTGAAGACCAAACTTGGATTGGATAGTAAAGATGAAGAAAGGAAGTGCTGTATTGGGTATAACTGTAAATACCCAATACAGCAGAGTACATGAGAATAGGAGATAAGTGTCCTCATTTGGGGCATTGTTTTGGATGAACGTGAAAAATATTGAATGATGTGATAGTTAAATGGGTGGATAGCTGAGAGAGTAAATGTCAGCATTAAGTTGAACTGAACGAAGTACTTCTAATGGGGGAGCAAGAAACTGGGAAATTTCTTACAGTAAAGACAATAGAAGTTTGAGAATGGAATTAATGAGTGTAGGTTGTAATAATAATGATATTATGTATTATTATTATTATTTAGGCATACAAAATAATATATCCCAAAGACAATATCTGTAAAACATAGGTGGCAAATATCTTAGATATAAAGAAAAATGATAGAACCACAGTTATAAAAAAAGTTTAATGCACTTTTATGGGAATTAAAAGACCAAAGAGACAGAACCTAAATATGGGTATATGGAAGTTCAACTGCAGAACCAACACACTCAATCTATCAGATATAACTATTTTGTAGTCAACAAATCAAGACCACATATAATTGTGTGCATATGAAAGATGTAAAATCTCTTGTATCCTTAGTCAAACTGGAAACCTCAACACCTTCTTCAAAGTAGAGAGTGGATAGTCTGAACTCTCTGACCACAATGTTGCACAGATAGACATGAACCAAATAGTAATCACCATGTGACTTAACCACTTCATTCTTCAAAATAACCCTTGCATTTTGCAACAAGATGTAGAGATGTAGCTAAAGATTTAATCAAAAGAAAATGTGTAACCTTATAACTTGTATTACTAAGTAAAAAAAAGTTGAAAACAAATTATGCTGTCATCAACATAAGCCACTATATATAGAATAACAATATTAACCAAGAGAAAATAGAAGAAAATTAATAACATCATTGACATAAGCCACTATACATAGAATAAAAATATTAACCAAGAGAAAATAGAAGAAAATTAACAACCTCATTGAGGATTAACAAATACGACAATGAAATAAAAAACATACTTGATTAATAAAGCTTGTTCTCCAAAAACTAACTTAAACAGAACTTTGATTATGAAGTTAATTATATATGTTAATTATATATGTAATATGTGTGATTAGAAATAGGATTTCTCTATCTGATCCCCAAATAAAGAAGTCATTTAATTACAAAAGATTACATGGAATTTATATTTATAAATTTAAAAATTGATGTGATTTTTAATAAAAATATAAAATATAAAAAAATATAGAATATAAATAATTAAATTGCTTCAAGAAGAGGCAAAATATCTACATATATTAAAAAGAAAAAAAAACTACAGACAACTTTCATTGAATACTTGGCATCTTAATGCCACCAAGACCAGACAATATTAGAATGAGTTCTAATTTTCTAGGATAAATTTTAATTCATTCAAATATTTCAGGCCATAGAAAAGATCCCAAAGATTGCAGTTTGTGTAAGAGAGCTTAAAGCACACACACATACACACACCATAGAAATCAAACCATATGCCATTCTCACTTATGAACTAGGAGGCAAAAACTCTGACAACAAATAGTAACACTGGGTTTGTATATCGTGTTGCACATACATTTCACAAGTATTAATATTTTTTGACTAGCCTTCTGATTATAGGTACAATATTTACTCCTTATTCCTGGGGGATACATCCCAAAATCTCCAGTTGATGCCTGAAATCTTGAATAGTACTGAGCCCTATATACACCACTGTATATATCATGTTTTTTCCTGCATGCACATACCTATGATAAAATTTCATTTATAAGTTAGGTACAATAAGAGTTTAGCAAACATAATAAAATAGAACAATGATAACAATATACTTTAATAAATTTTGTGAATGTAATCTCTTCTTCTCTTTCGCACACAAAATATCTTATTGTACTATATTCTTCCTTGTGTTCTGTCAATGCAATAACCCAGATGGCTACTAAGTTATTAACACATGGGTAGTATAAGCAGTGTGGATATGCTAGAAAAATGGGTGATTCACCCTTAGAGTGAGATGACACAAGATTTCATCATGCTACTCAGAATGGTACACAATGTAAACTTATGAATTGTTTATTTCTGAAATTTTCCATTTAATATTTTTGGATTTTTGGATTGCCATTGACTGTGAGTGACTGAAAGTGGGCAAAATGAAACCATGGATAACCAAGAACTACTATATAGCCATTATTATTCTTAATTTCTAAGTAAGAAAGGGAAATGACTTAGAGAGAGAGAGTGATCTTTTTGATCTCCTTCAGCAGGCAAAATAAGGAGCTAGAATCTCAGTGGTGTGGTTCAGAATCTACTTTAGTCTCCAAAGTACTCAGTCCTGTGGTGGGCATGGGGAGAAGGCAACAGGCTACCTAGTGCAGCTGGATGTTTTACTCTTACTGATGGCATCAGACAAAATATTGCCTATCAGACATCAGCACAGGTGCACTGACATTGGCTAACATGTATTTGACACTAGCTGATTTAAGACAAAACCAGAATCAAGTCATAAAAGATGGGACACTGAGGGACCCATGCCACAGTGGAAGGGAAGAGGCCTAGCTGGTGATCATTTTAATATAGCACCATGTGAAGGTGTTGAGCGTTTTCATAGATATGGATGGATAATGGAAAGAACTGAGGGGTGCAACATGTTAACTCCTTAGCTGAGAGTTTAGCGGAGTTACAAAATAAACATTTGGATCAGGAATTAGGAACATTTGGATTTAAAATGAGAGATGTGTTACCCCTTCTTTCTCTTGCACACTTAGATGCCGTTATAGGATTATTAATCGGCCTAATTTCAGTATTGTTGTGTCTCAAGGAATAGGGACATATGAGGAGAGAAAGTGGAGGGGAGAAACAGTCAGTGGAACAGTCAGAACACATACAACCTTTATCAAAACAATGTTTAAATCAAAACATTTGGATCAGGAATCAGGAATTTTATTTTTTTAATCTAGGGAATAAACTAATTGCTATTAACATTATATCACTATGGAATCATTAGAAGATAATTACACAAGGATAAAGAATCCATTGTCGAGTAAGCTATACACAGGCATTCCTCATTTTACTGTGCTTTGCTTTATCATGCTTCGCAGATATTGTGCTTTCTTCAGAATTGAAGGTTTGTGGCAATCCTTCATTGAGAAAGTCTATTTCCAATATTATGTGCTCACCTCCTGTCTCTGTGTTCACATTATGTAATTCTCATAATATTTCAAACTTTTTCCTTATTATATTTGTTCATTTATTCAAAATATTTATAATAAACAATCACTCCACATGTCATGCCTTACTATAAATTTATGAAATGCATGTGACTTTTACTCTTGTGGACATTGAAACTGATAATGAGAAAGTGAGTAATAGATTTAAAGCCAATAATTATATTTAAAAATACCTAAAAATACCTAATGACATTTCATTCTGGAACTGGCTGTTGGGCTAAGAATCAGCTAACTCTTGGACACGCTTTAACTCATGACACTCTTCAGGGACTATTTACATTTTCTAAATCTATTAATATATTTTCCTCTGCAGAATGAAAATAATAATATCAGCAGGGTGAACTCTATTAAGGTACTAATAAAATAACGTGTGAAAGCAAATTTAAAGCAAGTGGCATTATACTCCAGATAATCAAAGACAAATATGCCTGAAGATTATAAATTGTAACTTTAAAGACATGTGGTGATAATATTTTATTTTTTTAATCTAGGGAATAAACTAATTGCTATTAACATTA
>NC_045451.1:41461959-41485909 GCF_002776525.5 Piliocolobus tephrosceles
TATGTAATTCTCATAATATTTCAAACTTTTTCCTTATTATATTTGTTGTGGTGATGTGTGATTACTGACATCTGCTGTTACTACTGTAATTATTTTGGGACACCATGAACCATGCCCACATAAGACAATTAACTTAATTGATAAAGGTTGTATGTGTTCTGACTGTTCCACTGACTGTTTCTCCCCTCCACTTTCTCTCCTCATATGTCCCTATTCCTTGAGACACAACAATACTGAAATTAGGCCGATTAATAATCCTATAACGGCATCTAAGTGTGCAAGAGAAAGAAGGGGTAACACATCTCTCATTTTAAATCAAAAGGTAGGCCGGGTGAAGGGGCTTACATTTGTAATCTCAGCACTTGACAGGCTGAGGCAAAAGATTATTGAGTCCAAGGGTTCGAGACCAGCCTGCACAACATAGCAAGGCCCAATCTCTAAAAAAAAAAAAAATTTAATTAGCTGAGTATGGTGGTGCATTCCTGTAATCTCAGCTACTTGGGAAGCAGGAGGCTCTTTGGAGGCCAGGAATTCGAGGTTTCAGTGGGCTATGCTTGCACCCCTGGACTTTAGCCTGAGTGAAAGAGTAAGATCCTGTCTCATAAAAAAGGAAAATTGATCAAAGCCTAGAAATGATTAAACTTAATGAGAAGAGGTCTAAAGCTAGGCTTCTTGTGCCAAACAGCTATGTTGTAAACGCAAAGGAAAAATTCTTGAAGGAAATTAAGAGTGCTACTCCAAAGAATACATGAATGATAAGAAAGCAAAACAGCCTTCTTGCTGATATGGAGAAAGCTTTTGTGATCTGAATAGAAGATAAAACCAACCATAACATTTCCTTAAACAGAAGCCTAATCCAGAGAAATGGCCTAAATCTCTTCAATTCTATGACGGCTGAGAGGTGAGGAAGCTACAGAAGAAAAGTTGGAAGAAAAGTCAATGTCTGGCCTCAAAGCTTCAAAGGTCAGGCTGGCTCTCTTATTACAGGTTAATGTAACTGGATACTTTAAGTTGAAGACTGTACTCATTTACCATTCTAAAAATCCTAGGGCCCTTAAGATGGATGCTAAATCTGCTCTGCCTGTGCTCTACGAATGAAGTAACAAAGCCTGGATGATGGCTCATCTATTTACAGCATGGTTTACTGAATATTTTAAGCCCACTATTGAGAACTATTCTGCAAAATAGAATTGTCTCAGAATACTGCTGCTCATTGACAATACATCTAGTAACCCAAAAGTTCTGATGGAGCTTTACAAATAAATGAATGTTGTTTTCATGCCTGCTAACATTCATTCTGGAGCTCAGTGGATCAAGGCATAATTTCAACATTCAAATCTTATTATTTAAGAAATACATTTCATAAGGCTACAGCTGCCATAGATAGTAATTCTTCTGATGGATCTTGGCAAAGTAAATTGAAAACCTGATGGATTGGGTTTATAATTTTGGACACCATTAAGAACATTCCTGATTCAAGGGTAGAGGTCAAAATATCAACAGTAACAGGAATTTGGAAGAAGATGATTTCAACTCTCATGATAACTTTAACAAATTCAAAACTTCAATTGAGGAAACAACTGCAATGTGATGGAAGAGTACCACATTTGAAGAGAATCAAGAGATCTCTCTCTAGCAAGAGAACTAAAGAAAGAAGTGGAGCCAGAAGATGTGACTGAATTGCTACAATCTTATGATATAACTTCAGGAGATGAGGAGTTGCTTTTTATGGATGAGCAAGGAAAGTGATTTCTTGAGATAGAATCTGCTGCTGGTCAAGATGCTCTGAACATTGTTGAAATGGCAACCATGGAGTTATAATACGACATAAACATGGTTGATAAAGTGGCAGCAGGGTTTGAGAGGTTTGACTCCAATTTTGAACGAAGTTCTACTGTGGGTAAAATGCTATCGAACAGAACTGCATGCTACAGAGAAATGTTTAGTGAAAGGAAGAGTCAATCAATGCAGCAAATTTCACTGTTGTCTTATTTTAAGAAAATGCTGCAGCCACTCCAGCCTTCTGCAACCATGACCCTGAGCAGTCAGCAGCCATAAGCATGAAGGCATTACCCTCCACCAGAAAAAGGATCCCAACTCACTGAAGATTCAGCTCACTAGTAGCATTTTTTTTAGTAATAAGGCATTTTTAACTTACAGTATGTATATTGTTTTTAAAAACATAATACTACTGCATATTTGATAAACTATAGTATAATATAAACATAACTTTAACGTGCAAAAAAAGTCCTTAACTTGTTTTCTTGCTATATTCACTTCATTGTAGGTCTGCACCAAACCCACAATATCTTTGAGATATGCCTGTATATATATACAAAATATTAAGAGAAAATAAAATGATTTATTTCTGGTTTAGTAATTTTTATCATTATGATTTTTATTTCTTTTTAAAATTTTGGTCACCTCACAAGTTATCCATTGTTCCTTGTAGGGAAGATTAGATAAGGGGTTAGAAGATGAGAGTGGAATTCAGACTAATTGGCAGCTAATGTGTTCATGTGTCTCAAAAAGAATTGAGAACAGTTGTTAAGAAACTCTCATTCATGTCATCTAGCACTAATTGGTGGTAAAACAATCCACATATGGAAATGAAATTAGAAACCCAGGGGAAAAGAAGTCCAAGCTAAAATGAAAGCAAACTGCATAGCAAACATTACTTACATTATGATATCAAATAAAGGAAAACAGTACCAAGAAATTAGGCCCACATAAGCAAAAAAGAAGAAATTTGATTTCTATTTGCACGCCAACATTTCTTTTACTTAGATGCAAACCTTTAAGCCTAACATTTGACACTTCTAGAATTGCTCTTTCCCATTAGTTTAACTGTTTACATCTTAAAAGCAAACAGAGTTTTAAAAATAATTTGATGAATATAATTGTCTACTTATAAAATTCTATGAATATCTTAATAGTATACTCAGATGACAAATGAACATTGTAATGAAAACTGCAAGATAGAACAAGGGAGAAGTGGCATTTGTTGTTCTAAACGGTATTTAGGATAGATATTTGAGCAAGGTTTAAGCCACGAAATCTTGGAATTTGGAGAGAACATCCTTGCCTGAGCAGAGAGTAGGGGGCACTTCTATAACTTTACCAACAGAGGATAGGGAGTATGCACCTAAAATACTCCAAAAATTATCATAGTCTAAAGAATGACAATAACATTTCATATCTACATAGTATTTTGCACAACTAGGCATTCTTTCCTGCATGCTAGTTTTTATTTTCAAAAGTATTAAGCCATAAGAAAAATTGTGGAATACAGAAATTGAAAGTTGTTCCCACGAAGAAAAATCAGAAAAATATCAGATATCATACTTATGTTATTGCTTTTCCTACATTTGATTTTTGTTCCTAAATTGATTTACCTTTTTAGCTACTTCTATCCTTTTATAATTTTTACTCTTCCTAAAGTTGTTATTAATAATAGTCAATTAAAATGTTTTTATTTTAGTATTTTCCCATTTCTCTTTTTAAATAAATTTATTTTCTTTTAGTATAAAAAATGCATACTACAAAAATGTTGATAATATGAAAAGAACAGAATGAAGAAGAAGACTCTCCTCCAAAGAAGCTTTTTTTAATTTCTTAGTTGACAAATAATTATTGAAACATCACTATGTACCCCGTAATAGTCATGGGGTACATAGTGATGTTTCAATACATATAATGCTTAGTGATCATATCAGGGGAATTAGCATACTCATCATCTCAAACATTTATCAATCCTTTGTGTTGGGAATATTCAATATCCTCCTTCTAGCTATTTGTAACTATAGACAATTGTAAACTATAGTTACTATAGGACACTAGAACTTACTCCTTCTAACCGTAATTTTGTAATGCTTAAAAAATCTCTCTTCCTATCCCTGTTTTCACCCTACACTCCCCAATCTCTGGTGAATTATGTTTTAATACACTGGTGCATTTACTACTGGGTTTTTGTCTGCACATGTCTGCCCATTGGTATATGCAAAATTGGACCTATAAAGTACTGAAAAAATAATTTATATTTGCCTTATGAATGTCATCCAATATTATTTTAAGGTATCTAATTGAAAAACAAAAAAATACGTTGAGGAGAATTTTTAAACATTTTTCTCTCCCCCCCCCAAAAAACTTAACTTATAAGCTGAAGAACATATCTAACGAGACTAAATCTAATGGGACATCTGAACTTGAGGTTCATATCATTTAAGGGATAATCCTTTATTAGTTTGTAACATCACTTTCTACATTTTGATTCCCTAATATTTATTCCACTCTCGTTTGTCTAAAACTTTGTTTACAAAACTGTGTACTATAGTGATCAGTATGCTACAACTAGCTCACAGGAAATCTTCCAATTATCTTACATTGAGAGAAACACAGTATCAACTGTGATCTACCAGCTCAAAGTAGTTCACAATTTGAGGTAGTTCACGTTAGATCACACACATATCTGTATAAAATTGTGTTTGTTCATGGATTCTGTGATGTAAAACAAATATTGCATGGCAATCAATTTGCCATAGAAAATAAGGATAGTGGTAAATCTAATCTGACAAAGGACTGGGAAGTTGTACTACAGGTGGAAAAATGCCTGTAGTAAGCAATGGCGGCTATTTAAGAA
This sequence comes from Piliocolobus tephrosceles, assembly GCF_002776525.5. Classification (NCBI taxonomy): domain Eukaryota; kingdom Metazoa; phylum Chordata; class Mammalia; order Primates; family Cercopithecidae; genus Piliocolobus; species Piliocolobus tephrosceles. The sequence goes on from NC_045451.1 coordinate 41,466,599, forward strand.
TGAAATAGGGCCAGGAGTGGTGGCTCACCCCTGTAAACCCAGCAATTTGGGAGGCCAAGGCAGGTTGATCACCTGAGGTCAGGAGTTCGAGACCAGCCTGACCATAATGATGAAGCCCCATCTCTACTAAAAATACAAAAATTAGCCAGATGTAGTGGCGGATTCCTGTAATCCCAGCTACTTGGGAGGCTGAGGCAGGAGAACTGCTAGAACATGGGAGGCGGATGATGCAGTGAGCAGAGATCTTGCCATTACACTCCAGCCTGTATGACAGGGCAAGACTCCGTCTAAAAAAAAAAGAAAAGACAAGAAAAGAAAAAAAAAAAAATACTATTTTTTTGATGTAAGTTTATTAATTTTTTCAGACAACTACTAAGTTTTAAAAACATAAATACTCCTTAAGTTATTTGAACTTAACTTCTTAAAAAATAGACCATTCCGGTATTTATTTTGGTAGGGGTACAGTGAAAAAATTAATGAGAAAACAGATTGCCAGTACCGGAAAATAGTTGGAGCCTCTGGCCTAGAGGTTGACAAGTACTATATTTCAAAATTATTGATGAAGAATAATTATTTCAATTTTTATGAATTTAATATCTATTTCTAAAGCTCTCATGTGAGATAATACAGCTTGGCATAATATTCTGAATTGTAAACTCTAACTCTCTAAACACTATGGATTCATTTTCAGTATTTTAAAACACTGAATGGGGGGGCATTCAGAACATAAAATTATATTTAATTTTAGAAACCTCATTTAGTATTAATATTGAACTTTTACAGAAAATTATTGACCGAATGGTAATGGTATAGTATGTCACTTAATTCTAGAAACTTAAGATTTCTCTAGAAGACAAGCTTTTTAACCTAGAATTTGTTTGTTCACTGAAAAAGTATATATTTTTGTATGATATATATAGGACATTTGTGGAAATGAAGAGTAGCTTTCACTGGTTTTTCAGTCAGTTCCCTGATCAATCCTACCTTTCACTCCCAATAATTTTTTTCCACCTAAATCTAAAGCTTTATAGCTGCGAAGTCAATAGTTATACATTCTGTTTTATCTGATTTATTATGTTTTCCATAAACAATTTTATTTTTTGTTTCCTTCATTATAAACTTATTGATAAGTAAATTTAATAAAAGTCAAGCTTTTTTAAATCCTCTGGTTTTCTTTATTGGATGAAAGTAAATATGGAGAAGGAATTATCACAAGATAATCTTCCTGGTGAATTTAAACACTGTATATTCTTCCTCTGTGACAAGGTCAGTAGCAATCTTGGAAAATGAGAAGCTTGAAATAGACTCACAAAAAGAAAGGATACTGTAGACGCAGGCTGTTTCAGAAAAAGCAATGTGCTATTCTACACTTTGATCTTTAAAGCCAGTTGTCATCCTGCATGGGTTCTGGAGACTTTGTGGTTCTGGCAATGTCTATGCTGCTAAAACTCAGCATGCTGGACTCATTGAGATTCATTTAGATTACTCACTTGGGTTCCCAAGGGCCTGTACTTCAGTTTCATTTTGACTTTCAGGCATCACTGAACCAAAAATAAAAAGCAAAGAACAGCCAAAACCATAGCATCTCATTTCATTTCAAGACTGAATTTGGGAATTTGCAAGAGAAATGATTTTGACACAGAGGAATGCTCAGTATTGTTGGGAATGCTTGTAAAAACCAAGAACCTTTTCAGGAATTGAGCCTGATGATTTGGTTGATAAGAAAATGAAGAAACCAGGTAAATATCAGGTGATTATTACCCGGTTTGGGGTTTTGCTGCAAACATTTTGCAGAGCTCTAACTGTGATGTGCATTAGTCACGCTACTGGAGCAGAAAATCAATAAAACGAGGTTCCAAAAATAAAATATTCTTTTGGAATGTTGCTCTGAACTAATTAGCAATGAGTCATTTAAAAGGACTTACCTGTCATTAGGGTGAAAAAAAGGTATTTACTAAAATCCGTTTCCCGACAAAACATTTTTTGAGATAGAAAAGAAAAAAAAAAAGATTAAAAACTTTGATTCACAAAGTGACTTTTATTTTGACAATAAATAACACAGAAGTCACATTGTGAAATGAGAAACTTAATCATTTTTCTGTCATGTTATTTGTCAAAACATAGAAGAAAAAATGATAACTCATAAATAAAAGGTAACTTTATTTTGTTATTTTTTTTGCTATTTGAAAGTTATGAGAAAAAAAGAAGCTACATCTGTTAATGATTTTGAATCACAGAACAGATTGAAAACAGATCATAGTCGCTTACTTCTTAATATTTTTTAAGTTAAATTTTTTAATGTTCTGAGCTGTCCAAGTAGATAAAAATTATTTTTTAACAAAATAGTTCTTGTATTCTCTAACTTAAAAGTAAACTTTAGCATAGATTGTGTAGATATATGGCCTTCACATTAAGAATTCTATCTCGTAATAAATATACTTAGATATACACATATACAAGTATACACGCATATATACGTCCTAATGTTCTATGGTTAATAGATGACTTGGATTTAGCATCATACACTGCTTTAAATAATTTTAGATCAGTTACATTTGCTTAGTCTGATCTGATTTTTTTTTTCCATTTTAGGAAATTGTGTTTAAAATATGGAATTTCCATATGGCTTAGAAATAGTTGAAAGAAATACAGATATTACTTTCTAAACATTCCAACTAATAAAAGAGATGAAGTCTCAGACATAATAAAACTTCAGATAATTGTATTTAAATACTTAGATTTGAAACTGAATTCTTTATACTTGTCTTCAGATAATAGCAGTGCCTGTAATATATTCTGAGAATTTGCCACTTCTCAAAACAAAATCACAACTATTGAGCAAACTGTGAAACTGTGATTACTCAAGAGGTAAATATCTAACTGTTATTTTATCTAATCAGTTATTCAAATCATCTCTAGGACTCATCAGGTCACTTCTCAATCTGATAAAAACAAAACAAAATGAAGCTTAAGATAAATCTCTCTTTCCATTTACTCTTCTCCCATTTCCTCTCTCTTTTTTTTTCCGCTTTCATTTCCCCCTTTTCCTTTGACCCTATTTCTCTGGGGAGCAGTTTCTGTTCTGATTCCTCATTTCAGGCATTTGGACTTGGACTTGTTGACCCCATTATCACCCCCATCCCACCATCAAACTCAATATGACATCTCTGCCCTGTGTGTGTGCACATCTGCTGAACCATGCCGATGTCAGGGAATCACTCAATCCCTGGTACAAGTGCAAAAACAGAAAAAAAAACAAAGCAAGTCCAGGAGAGTCATCAATAGGAAGGTTTGGGCAGAGGGGAATTCACACAATGAGCTCAAAAGGTAGAAAATAAAATAAGATGAGTCGGGGTGGGTAGGCAATTGAGCACAGTGTGACTAGGCAGTTAGTAGGGAAAATCCCTGAATTCTGAAGCTATTTCTGATAAAACAGCTGTCATTTCAAACTTGGACAGCAAGAAAGCTGTCAGGGCACTTATCAAGCCTGAACATCAGAAGGAACATTTTTATTCTCCCATTCAAAATTATTTGATTCAAAAAATAGCACAATGGACCATACTAAATACATTAATTCATTAGTTTATACTAGTAAAAAATCAATTAAAGTACTATTAAAAGACTTGTGGGTCTATGCGAGAATGGTCAACTTGTATCTCATATATTCTAAAATGTCCCTTGTGTACTGGCTTCACAATAAGAATGGCTGCCAACCTTTTTGAACACTCAGTGGTATCAACTGCAAATAAGCTTCTCTTAGGATAAAAGAGAAATCTTATAAATTTATTTTTAAACATAATTTTGAAAGAACTCAAAGCCTGAGAACTGACAAATTAAGAATTCACTCTCTAATTTATTTTAACAGAATGCAGCAAAGTATCAGAGGATGGGGAAGGAGAAGCAGAGAAAATAGTCCCTTATGAGTAAGGGAGAGAATGAATATATAAAGCATAAATTGTATCAGATTAAGGGTTACAAAATAAACTTATGAAAGAGAAACTCTATGGAACAATTTGGTTTTTAATTTACCATTTGATATAGGATATTATACCTGTTTGCTTGCAAATTAGTTTAAAGCTATTCAGAATTTCTGAAAAAGTCATTTCAACTAAGAATTGACTGAGAAAGAAAAGATAAACAAATGGTAATACATGCATTTGGGGAAGGTGCCAATGCGAAATCCTGCCATAATACTTTAATGAATTAGAAATACATGAGATTGTGGATCAAATTAAGCTGGGGTGATCCTAAATCTCTTAAGCCTGGAGAAATTTTCTGTTTGAAAATCTGACCTTTCCTTCCAGTGTTATTTTTTAATGTCTGTGATTTCATTCTAACCGGTTTCGCCTTGCATGGAGGTGGACAGGCAAAGCTAGGTGGAAGAAGGAACTCAGGAAATTGTGATCAGAATTCATGAACTCCTTATGAGACTCATTTTTTTATCGCTTGGTGATCTTGAAAGAATCACTTAGATTTTTGGTATCAAAATGTTCTTGTATAATATGGGAAAAACAATACCTTTTTTTTTAACAAAAGTTTTTGTTATTAGGATAAAAAGAGCAAAGAAATATGCAGGCCCATATTTTAAAGTACATGAAGAGAATTGTGAGTAGGTAGTGCTACTGAATAAATTTTATTAGTTTATTTCCCCCGTTTAAATGTATGTGGTTCATAATGCTCATTTTTCAGATAAGGCAATGAGAGCTGAAAGACACAAAGACTACTGTTTAAGGAAACCTGCTTAATTAGTTAGAAGTCCACAGGATATCAAATATCCTAAATCCTAGGACAGCACTCTTCATTTTCCTATTCAATCTTTTGTTTTTACCTGTTTACTTTTCTCTAAAATGTTTTTTCTCCCTCAAAGCTCATGATGAATAAAAGCATTGCATTTTCTTCACATTAATCAGTTTTAACATCACAAGCAAAAGTCTTCACACACTAACATTCACCTATAATCCACATCTACTAAATGTTCCTAACTCAGGTCAACATCACTGTTAAGAAAAAAAAAAAAAAATCTTGGATTTTTTTCATCAAAGTCTTAATTTTCTTTCAAAAGCTTACATTATAATGAATATTATTTTTACACTACCTAAAAGAAATGCTTAAAGTTACGTATAAGCCTCTCTCCTTTATCAACATGTTTTCATGAAACAATTTGCATTCTATTGATTTTTGGATAAAATTGTTTTCATTCATTATATTTCTATAAATAATACTGAATTCTAACCTCATCACATATCCAATTGTACAGTGGAAATGTGATACATTTTAAAGGGTATCTTTTTAAATGTCAATAAGTTATTTTCATGCATGATTTTCTGTCTTAATACTTTCATCTTTTAAAACTGACATTATCCACTGCTGTAGGAAAGATGCCACCACAGAACATCACAAATATTAATGACCAAGAAAGCGAATTTATGTTTGTTAATTTTTAAAACTGGTTCTGAGGATAATGATAGATCTGAAAGAATGTGTGCTGAGCAAGTTTATTTCATTTTATTTTCTGACATTGAGGAAACATAATTACTTATCTGAAATGGATAAGATGTGATACAAATATGAGATAAATATGGTTCTGCTTCCATGTGGTTAAATACGGTTCAGCTCTTAACAGACCACAAATGACCATAAATGCTGAACAACATACACAAAATAAATTACCTGAAATCTCTGAAGAATAAGAAAAACCAGGTTGATTTTTGGTTACTTAAATTTTGAAGAAAAGAGCAGCGTTAAGTGAGTTTTCCATTGGTACAGCTTTAGAGGAAGGTCAAATCTTAGTCATGGAGCAGTGTAGCCTGTCCTGGCTAAGACTCTCCGAAAACCTGTTGTCTATGGTTTGAAGAACCAGGGTCAACGCACTTACCAGAAAGTAAACACTGGGAATATCTTAAAGAAAAGAAGCAGAAAAGCAGAGACCCAAAGTCTTTGTAAAAACTCTGTCCATATATCTGGCTAATCTCTATGTTATGAATGACAAAGCTAATTCAATGCAACTTGCAGATAATAAATGAATTAAATTTCTTTTTCAGTTGCCGATTTTAAGTGAGATATTGCAAATTTAGTTAAATTAATTTCTTTCTTTCTTTCTTTCTTTTTTTGAGACGGAGTCTCCCTCTGTCTCCCCGGCTGGAGTGCAGTGGCGCAATCTCGGCTCACTGCAAGCTCCGCCTCCCGGGTTCACGTCATTCTCCTGCCTCAGCCTCCCGAGTAGCTGCGACTACAGGCACCCGCCACCTTGCCCGGCTAATTTTTTTGCATTTTTAGTAGAGACGGGGTTTCACCGTGTTAGCAAGTATGTTCTCAATCTCCTGACCTCGTGATCCGCCCGCCTAGACCTTCCAAAGTACTGGGATGACAAGCGTGAGCCACCGCGCAGGACCAGCTAAGTTAATTTCTTTACAAATTCAATCACCCCTGTTTTGGAGGAGTAGAATACAATCCAGGGTTTCTACCTACTAATAGTCATAATATCCAGGGTATAATCTGCAGTTTCCCAAAACACAAGCAACAGGAAAATGTCACTTAATCTCAAGGGCAAAGACAATCAACAGAAGGCAACTATAAGATGACATTAGACTTACCAAACAAGAAGAAATCATGATAAAAATGAAATGAATGAAAACAAGATAAAAATAAAAAATTGCTAAAACTGAAAATCTTATAACTGAAAAAATAAAATTAAAAATCCTCTAAATGGGCTTAATAATGTCAATTAAAATGAGAGAGGAAGCTGTCAGTGACTTTGAAGTTAGATTAAAAATTATCAAATCTGAAGAAAAAGATTTTAAAAAGACTAAAGAAATGAATAGGCCCTGAAGGGCCTGTGAGACATTATAAAAAATATCTCATATAATTGAAGTTGGAGTGTCAGAAATAAGGAAAGTGAAAATAACATAGAAAATATTTGAAAAATAATCACTTAAAATTTCCTAGATTAGGTAATGAATATAAATTTTTAGATTTTAAAAGTTTAGTTAAATCCAAACAGAATAAATAAAAAAGAAAACCATGCCTAGGATCAACGTAGTCAAATGATTGAAAACCAAATATAAACACCGAATTTTTAAATAACTAAAAAGAAAATGACACATTCATTATCTATAAGAAATAAAAACTAAAATGACCATAGATGTCTCATCAGAAATTGTGAAGCCTAAAAGCCAGTGAGACATTAGAGTGCTGAAATAATAATAATCATAGAAACTTAATCACAAATTCTATATCCAGAATACTAACGTTCAAAGATAAATGCAAAATTAAACATTTTCAGGTAAAAGAAAACTAAGGCAATGTAGTGAGAGCATACTGACCCAAAAGAAATGTCAAAACAAAATCCTCAGGGTGAAGAAAAATAATAGCAAAAGGAAACTTGGATCTTCAGAAAGAAATTTAAAAAACTGGAATTCATAAGTACATATATGAATATAAAATAACATTACTTTCTGCAAAATAACGATAATTATTTAAAAATATTATCTAGGGCTACTTATGATATAGAAATAATATATATGATAATTATAACATACATAATGCCAGAAGGGTGTTAAAGTAACCTATGTTGATACAAATGTCATCATTTAAAGTAAAATGGTAAAATATTAACTCTAAATAGTCTGAAAAATATTAAGGATATATATTGTAATTTCCCAGAACAAACACTGCAAAATAATGAAAAGATGTAGATATAAAAAAAAAATAATTGCATTGAAATAAAATTATAAAAACATTCAAGTAATCTTAAAAGAAGGGAGAAAAAGAAAAAAAATGAAAAAAGGCAATAAAAAGAAAACAAATTTTAAAAATCCATTATGGACTAAACACTCTGACTAAAAGACAGCATTTATCAATATGGAGAAAAAAGATAACCTTCAGCTGTAAAGATTCAATTAAAAGAGAAGAAATGGTTCTGAGCATAGGAAATGGACAAGGCCTATTGCAGGGAAAGCTTGGCTACCTTACCACTACTCAGGTGAGAAAATTCATTAAAGGTCACCCAACCCACTGGTGAGCTTGTGAGTCATTAACGTCCCCATTTGTATTTTGAAATAAAATCTAAAGAAGTGTAGTTGAACATGGGCAATTGATTAAGTACCAACATACAATAACAGAATAGTCATTAAGAATTAAGCTTTGGAGCTTGACATTTTAACTTTCCAAATTTCAGTTTTCCTCTGTACAAAATGGCAAAAATAATATATTTTTAGAAGGCTGTTACTAAGGTTTAAGTAAATTAAATGTTTGTAAATTACTTAACAAAGAGCTTGATATATAAGAACATTTGGTAAGTGCGTATAATCACCATCATCATCATTGTCACATTCATTATCAATACCATCATCAACATCAACATCACGACCATCGTCACTGGGACTGCAATCAATTTCACATGATGTTTCTACTTTCAGAGTTTCAGGTTGAGTGTTTATTGTTACTAGTCTTTCCTTTGGTTTCTAAAAGAATATCCTCTATTCTTTCAGGAAACTCCAATGTTTGCTGAACAAATTTGGATGGCTTTTGGTTTCTTGAGATCATCTAAGACCTGTATAAAAGTCCCATTATCATAGGAGTTATTAAGAAATTATGTTAGGCAGCTAGAAAGGGTAAAAGAGTCCGCGACAAGGTCTTTTCTTTTAATAAAAAAGCAGCCCCCAGAACATTTATTTTCTTAACAGAAAGCAGCTGGAAAAGCCAGAGGTGCAAGCATAGATATGCAAGCCGATTGCAGGTGTCTAAGAGCCAGGTATACCCAATATGACGATTCCGGGTCCCTTTTCTTTGTCACCACGTGTGCGGGTATCATGGGACAGCAAGGTGGAAGCCGCATTTGCGTAATAAAAGGTTAGCTTGGGAGACTCAGTCTTTTCATGGGCTATGTGAATGACACACCTGGTCAAATCATTCCCCTGGACCCTATGTAAATCAGACACCACCTCCTTAAGCCTCTCAATATAACCGACTGCTTTCTGCTGCAAGTGGGGTTATTCGGTTTGGAGCCCGCCTCCCCCGGTATGGGGGAGCTGTTCTCTTCTTTCTTGCCTGTTAAACTTTCTACTCCTTAATCCATTCCACATGTGCGTCCATGTCACTAATTTTCTTGGCGGGAGACAAAGAACCTTGGGTGGTTCCCCAGACAACAGAGCCATTTCACCACTTTCTCTTCAAAATGTACCCTTAACTAAAATCCACAAGTAGATTGTCCCTATTTCCTACACATCATACTTACTCTGGTATTTTCTCATGCTGACTCCTTCCCTTTTAATAACCTCTACTCCCTCTCTTTATATCAGTAAAAATCCTACTCATGCTTGCTTCAAAAGTTAATTAAAATGAGTTCTCCTTCATTAACTGACATCAGACCCTGTTTGTTCTCATGAATTATTCCTTTTTCTGAAAGGTTTTTCTGTTAAATATACCTGCATTACCATCTAATCATTGTGCATGAACATACTTTTAATTGTTCCTTAGCTGTTGTCTCTTTGCCACGTCTTATACCTCAACAAAAATGGAAGTCTCTGAAGGTCATCATCAAGTTTTTGAATTGTGTCTTGTAAAATTATATTTTATAGCATAGAATAGGTCCTACAAATAACAGTTTATAGTTATCCAATAGTTAAACTAACTAATTTGGTAAGTACTGCCTTTCATCCATGGAAGATCTAAATACAATATACAAGGTGAATTAATTAAGTAAGGAGAATGCTAGGGAAAAAATGTAGTCAGGGATGTGAAAACTTCAAAGGAAATGAATATTCTTTTTAGAAAGATAATTTTTTAAAGGTCTCCAAGAGCTGATTACCATTGGTCCTCTCCATTAGGTATCTGTATATACTCTTTTATCTGTATCTGTTTATATTTTTGTTTCTTTTAACAAATAATATGTAAGTTGTTGTGTTGGAGAGGAATACTTGGGGTTTGTTTGCTTGTTTATTTATTTGAAACAATATATTTAAAAGATTATTTAAATTGTACTCAAAAGACCTGGACTTACTTGGCCACTGAATTATTATATAAATTTAGACAGGCAATTAAACTCACAGAGCATCACATATAGAAGAATGAAACTGGATTCCTATCTCTCGCCATATACAAAAATTAACTCAAGATGATTTAAAGACTTACATCCAAGACCTGAAACTATAAAAATTCTAGAAGAAAACCTAAGAAAAACTCTTCTGGACATTGGCCTAGGCAAATAACTTATGACCAAGAATGCAAAAGCAAATGCAACAAAAACAAAGATAAATAGATGGAACTTAATTAAACTAAAAAGCTTCTGCACAGCAAAAGAAATAATCAACACAGTAAGCAGACAACCTGAAGAATGGGAGAAAATATTTGTAAACTAAGCATTCCATGAAAGACTAATATCCAGAATCTATAAGACACTCAGATAAATCAGTAAGAACAAAACAAATAATCCCATTAAAGAACGGGCAAACTACATGAACAGACATTTCTCAAATGAAGATATAAAAATGTCCAACAAACATATGAAAAAATCCTCAACATCACTAATCATTAGGGAAATGTAAATTAAAACCACAATGAGATACTACCAGACCCCAGCCAGAATGGCCATTATTAAAAAGTAAATAAACAATAGATATTGGTGCAAATGTAGTTACAAGGGAACGCTCATGCTGCTGGTAGGAATGTAAATTAGTCCAGCCTTTATGGTAAACAATATGGAGATTTCTCAAAGAACTAAATGTAGATCTGCCATTAAATCCAGCAATCTCACTACTAGATATCCACCCAAAGGAAAAGAAGTCATTATTTAAAACACACACTTGCATGTGTATGTTTACAGCAGCACAATTCACAATTGCAAAGATATGGAATACACCTAAGTGCCCATCAGCCAATAGGTGAATAAAGAAAATGTGGTATATGTACATACACACACACACACACACACACACACACACTGGAATACTACTCAAACATTTAAAAACAAACAAAACAAACAAACAAAATGATGCCTTTCGCAGCAACTTGGATGGAACCGGAGGCCATTATCCTAAGTTAAATAACTCAGGAATGGAAAACCAAATACCGCACATTCTCACTTATAAATGGAATCTAAGTTATGGGAAGCAAAGGATGGAAAGTGATACAATAGACACTGGAAACTCAGATGTCGGGAGAATAGGAGAGGGTGAGGATTGAAAAGCTAACTGTTGGGTATAATGTACACTATTTGGGTGACAGGCACACTAAAATTACAGACTTCACCACTATACAGATCATCCGTGTAATCAAAAACCACCTGTACCCCTAAAGCTACTGAAAATAAAATAAAATAAAATAGATAAACTCACAGAACCTCAGTTTCCACATCTAGAGGGAAAAAAAAGTTATAAAATCTAACTGGACCATATATGTGCACTTATATTATGTACTTTGGAAAATTAGATTGTAAAATAAAATTATTTTTAGCTCAACCATCCTATAAAAAAACTAACATTTTCTTAACATTTGATATAGGAAGCGTAATCCTTCTACTATCAATTATTTTAAATAATGAACCAAAACTTAATGGCTTGCTTTGGAAACATTTTTATATCTAAGAGAGCTCAAGTTCAGTGTACTTGTAAAAACTATAAATAACAAATGTTTGCACTTATTTGACACAGTCTGAGAAGTTCACAGTATTCTGTAAGCTACTTAATTAAGGAAAGACAATTAAGTGACACTTGGTTAAAATAAGACAATTCAAAACAAGAGGTTAAGTTCCAGGACTGATAAACTGTATTTCTTCACTCTTTGAATTCAAAGCCATAAACTTTTAAAATGTCACCTTTTAATACCAAGAATATCCTTCTATCAATAAAATCCAAGGAGTTCTTTTTAAAAAGCCTCATGGACTAGGCTTGCCTAAGGTCATTCATTCTTTCACACTGTAAACTAATTTTTAGAAATGACATGTTTTACTGAAGGCTGATAAAAATGAGGTCTTTCGATGAAAGTTCATGAATATAAAGAGGTTAAACAAACCTCACAAGAGTTTCAAACTCTTGACCTTAAGCTTCTTACTACTATATTTTAGTCCTTTCATAAAATAATTCACAGCCACTGCAGTATTTATAGATGTATGAGTGTGTATAAACATGTACATATCGATATATGAACATAAGCAACTGTACTGTCCATACTATCAGAGATGGCTTTTTGAGGTGAAACACATCTTGGCAGATCACGAAATAAAAAGTATTACTGCTTTTTATACACATGAATTCAGTGAAAAATGAGAGGTGGCATATATAAAAATGGTAATGAGTCAATTTTACCTAAAAACAAGATTTTTAAATAGATTGTAATACACCTATCCAATATAGCTAACATAATCTAACATTCATCATGATGGGTGAGATTTAACATTTTCACAAATTGGAGACTGATGGTTGTTGTAAAACAGGCTTATTTTTTTGTTTGTTAGTTTGTTTTTCCTTGATAGAATTAAGATTTATGTATTCTCTGGTGTCCTAGTCTATTTTCTGTTGCTATAATGGAATACTTGTGATTGGGTAATTTAGAAATAGAAGTTTATTTGACTCATGATTCTGGAGGCTGGGCAGTATGAGGGCATGGTAGCAGCCTCTGGCAAAGGCTTTGGTACTATTTCCTAATTTGGCAAACAGCAGAAGGGCAATTGAGCACACGCAAAAGAGAGGGGCTGAGACTACTTTAAAAACAACCTGCTCTCGTGAGAAATAACTCTGTCCCATAAGAACAAATTCACTCCTGTGATAATGGCATTAATCCAATCATTAAGGCCCTCATGACTTGTATTAGTCTGTTCTCACAGTGCTAATAAAGTCATACCCAAGACTGGTTAATTTATAAAGGAAAGAGGTTTAATTGACTCATAGTTCAGCATGGCTGGGAAGGCCTCAGGAACCTTACAGTAATGGTGGAAGGGGAAGAAAACATGTCCTTCTTCACATGACAGCAGCAAGGAGAAGTACAGAGCAAAGAGGGGAAAAGCCCCTTATAAAACCATCAGATCTAATGAGAACTTACTCACTATCATGAGAACAGCATGGAGGTGACCATCCCCATGATTCGATTACCTCCCATCAAGTCCTTCACATTGAATGTGGGGATTATGGGTACTATAGCTCAAGATGAGATTTGGATGAAGACACAGACAAACGATATCATTCCATCCCTGGTGCCTCCTGAATCTCATTTCCTCACAATTCAGAATATAATCATGCCCCTGCAACAGTCCCTGAAAGTCTTAACTCATTTCAGCATTAGCTCAAAATTCCAAGTCCAAAGTCTCATCTGAGACAAGGAAAGTTCTTTCTGCCTCTAATCCTGTAAAATAAAAAGCAAATTAGTTGCTTCCTAAATACAATGGGGTCACAGGCATTGGGTAAATACATCTCTTCAAAAGGGGGAAATTGGCTTAAATAAAGATGCTATAGGCCCCAAGCAAGTCTGAACTCCAATAGGTTTGTCATTAAACATTAAAGTTCCAAAATTATCTACTTTGACTTCATGTTTCACATCCAGGTCATTCTGATGCAAGAGGTGGGCTTCCATGGCCTTGGTCAACTCTTCCCTGTGGCTTTGCAGGGTACAGCCCCACTCTCAGCTGCTTTTGCAGGCTGATGTTGAGTGTCTGTGGCTTTTCCAGGCACACTGTGCAAGCTGTCTGTTGATCTACCATTCTGGGGTCTGGAGGATGGTGGCCCTCTTCTCATAGCTCCACTAGGCAGTATGCCAGTGAGGACTTTTTGTGGGGTCTCCAACCCCACATTTCCCTTCCACAGTGTCCTAGCAGGGGCTATCCATGAGAACTCCACCCCTGCAGCAAACTTCTGCTGGGACATCCAGATGTTTCCATACATCCTCTAAAATCTAGACAGAGGTTCCCAAGCCTCAATTCCTGTATTCCACATACCCATAGGACCAACACCACCTGTAAGCTGCCAAGGTTTGGGGCTTGCACCCTCTGAAGTCATGGAATGAGCTGTACCTTGGACACTTTCTAGTCATGGCTAGAGTGGAAGCACCTGGGACACAGGGCACCATGTCCTGAGACTGCATAGAGCAGGAACCCTGGACCTGGCCCAGGAAACTATTTTTCCCTCCTAGGACTCCCAGCCTGTGATGGGAGGGTCTACCATGAAAGTCTCTGACATGCCTTGGAGACCTTTTCCCCATGGTCTTGGTGATTAACATTCGGCTCCTCATTATGTATGCAAATTTCTGCAGTGGGCTTGAATTTCTCCCCAGAAAATGGGTTTTTATTTTTTATTGTATTGTCAGGCTGCATATTTTCCAAACTTTTATGCTCTGCTTCCCTTTTAAACATAAGTTCCAATTCCAAACCATCCCCCTCAAGTTCAGAGTTCCACAGATTATTATGATGGACAAAATGCCACCAGTTTCTTTGCTAAAGGATCACAAGAGTTAGTTTTGCTCCAGTTCCCAAGAAGTTCCTCATCTCCATCTGAGACCACCTCAGCCTAGATTTTATTGTCCATATCACGATCAGCATTTTGGTCAAAACTATTCAACAAGTTTCTGGGAAGTAACAACTTTCCCACATGGCCCTGTCTTCCTCTGAGCCCTTCAAATTGTTTCAATCTGCCTGCTACACAGTTCCAAAGTCACTTCCACATTTTTGGGTATCTTTACAGCAGCACCCCATTCTACCAGTACCAACTGACTATATTATTCTGTTCTCACATTGCTAATAAAGACATGCCAGAGACTGGTTAATTTATAAAGTAAAGAGGTTTAATTGACTCACAGTTCAGCAAGGCTGGGGAGGGCTCGGGAAACATACAATCATGGCAGAAGGGGAAGCAAACACATCCTTCTTCACATGATAGCAGCAGGGAGAAGTGCAGAGTGAAGTGGGGGAAAAGCCCCTTAAAAACCATCAGATCTTGTGAGAAATCACTCAGTATCATGAGAACAGCATGGAAGTAACAATCCCCACAATTCCATTATGTCTCAAAGGGTCCCTCCTATGTCATGTGAGTGAGGCTTGTGGGAACTACAGTTCAAGATGAGATTTGGGTTGGGACACAGCCAACCCATATCATGACTCAATCACTTCTTAAAGGTTACATCTCTTAACATTCTTACATTGACAATTCTGTTTTCTTTTTTCTTTTCCTTCCTTTCTTGTTTTTTTTTTTTTTTTTTTGTTGTTGTTGTTGTTGTTGTTGTTGATTTTAGATGGAGTTTTGCTCTTTTTCCCCAGGCTGGAGTGCCATGGTGCGATCTCGGCTCACTGCAACCTCTGCCTCCTAGGTTCAAGCAATTCTCCAGACTCATCCTCCCAAATAGCTGGGATTACAGGCACCTGCCACCACGCCTGGCTAAATTTTTTTTTTTTTTTAGTAGTGGTTTAGTTTTTAGTTTCACAATGTTTTCCAGGATAGTCTTTATCTTTTGACCTCATGATCCACCTGCCTCAGCCTCCGAAAGTGTTGGGATTACAGGCGTGAGTCACAATTATGTTTTTAACACGTAAGTTTTGGGGGACACATTTTAACCAGAGCAACTGGTGTTACTTAAGAGCTATTCATGATGCTATAGTTCATCACTGATTAGAACATTTTTAGAGTTAATTTTTCTTGGGTGTGCAGGCCAAAAATCTAAAAGATACTCTCAATTTTTCATTTTCTTGAAGTACACTTCTAATATACCAGCAAATGCTTGCACCTCCATCTTAAAGCTGTATCTTAACTCCATCCAAGCCTATTCACATCTACCTCTGCTTCCACGCACCATCGCTGTTCCTTAGAAATCAGCATCAGCCTACTACAGACTCCTTGTTGTAATAGTTCTCTCCCTGAAAAGATTTTTTCTCTTTTTACATCCAGAGTGATTCTTATAAAAAATTATATTAAGCATGTCATTCCCCTGTTGATAATCTCTAGTGGTTTTTCATGACAATTAGAATGAAATCCAAAATCTTCACTACTGTTTTATGGTCTAGCACTTTGCTAGTGTTTCTTTTTTTTTTTTTTTTTTAATCACTTTCTGTTCTGTCATTCCTCTCTAGCTGTAATAAAATGTTCCTGCCTTTCCTAAAACAAGAATTTTACTAACTTTGGACCTTTGCACTCTCTGTCTCTGTCTGTCTGTCTGTCTGTCTCTCTCTCTCTCTCTCTCTGTCTCTCCTTGCTATTATTTCATTCAGGTCATTATTAAATTATTGTCTTCTCAGAAAGGATTTATGTTACATCATGTGGAAATAGTTTCTCCATCTGTCTGCATCTCTTTTTCTTGATTAATTTTTCTTTAAAGCAACTTTTAATCATAAAATAATATTTTATTTTTTTATTTATTCACTTATATTTTGTGTGTAATTTCCATAAGGACATTGAATGTTCTGTTTTGCTCAATAGCCCTATCCCCAGCATCTTATCAGTAGGTACACAATAAGTATTTGTAGAATGAATAAATAAATTAACTTTTATCCTCTCAATGATAATTCCAAATAAAATAGCTGAATATATGTATGTGTATATATGTATATACATATACACATATTTATACATATATATGTAATATACACATATATGTATAAATTGTAACTTTTTATTCCATATTATTTGTCAATGATAAACAAAACTATATAACCATATAAGCACCATTTATCAGTTTATATAATTTTATCATGTTTCTTTTCAATATTAAACTAAAACATAAGAACTTATTTGTGTTGTATTTTTCTAATATTTTTAATTATTTTGTTTACTTTTACATGAGATATATCAAACTCTGTCTTCCTTAGGATATAGCTGCTATAATTTCATCAGTTTTCTCAAATATATTTTATTTTAATTAAATGGGAAAATGTTCACTTTAGGTTATTTTTTATAATCCTGTATCTTAGATTTCCAGGTTTTTATTTTGGTTTAAATATTAATCATGTACATAAGTGAGGTCCTCAGATTACTTTCTGACTCCTGTTTTATTGTCTTAGGATTCAAACCCTATGTCCAAACTTCTTCATTTTGCAGACTTTTTTTTCAGGTTCATTTTGACAAAGAGGATGTGATTAATCTTATTAGTTCTTCTGAACAACTAGCCATTTCTCTGCATATTTCACATGCTTCTTATGCCCTTGATCTGGATATGAGACCCATCACTTTTAAATATTATAGTATTTAAATCACTTCATATCAACATGCTGTAGTATTTTGTAGCATTGGAAGTTATTCGTTTAGGTGGAAAATGGCACTTAGCCAGTGTGCCTAGTGCAGATGCTCCTAACTTCCTTTAAAAATCAACTAAAATATTACTCAAAATAAAAAATGCACATGGTGGGGGCGGAGCAAGATGGCCGAATAGGAACAGCTTCAGTCTCCATCTCCCAGTGCGAGCGACACAGAAGACCGGTGATTTCTGCATTTTCAACTGAGGTACTGGGGTCATCTCACTCGGGAGTGCCGGACAATCGGTGCTGGTCAGCTGCTGCAGCCCGACCAGCGAGAGCTGAAGCAGGGCGAGGCATCGCCTCACCTGGGAAGCGCAAAGGGGAAGGGAGTCCCTTTTCCTAGCCAGGGGAACTGAGACACACAACACCTGGAAAATCGGGTAACTCCCACCCCAACACTGCGCTGTAACACCGGCACACCGGAGATTATATCCCACACCTGGCCGGGAGGGTCCCACGCCCACGGAGCCTCTCTCCTTGCTAACACAGCAGTCTGCGGCAATCTAACCGCAAGGCAGCAGCGAGGCTGGGGGAGGGGCGCCCGCCATCACTGAGGCTTAAGTAGGTAAATAAAGCCACTGGGAAGCTCGAACTGGGTGGAGCTCACAGCAGCTCAAGGAAACCTGCCTGTCTCTGTAGACTCCGCCTCTGGGGACAGGGCTCAGCTAAAGCAGCAGAGGCCTGTCCAGACACGAATGACTCTGTCTGACAGCTTTGAAGAGAGCAGTGGATCTCCCAACACGGAGGTTGAGATCTGAGAAGGGGCAGTCTGCCTGCTCAAGTGGGTCCCTGACCCCTGAGTAGCCTAACTGGGAGACATCCCCCACTAGGGGCAGTCTGACACCCCACACCTCACAGGGTGGAGTACACCCC
This sequence comes from Piliocolobus tephrosceles, assembly GCF_002776525.5. Classification (NCBI taxonomy): domain Eukaryota; kingdom Metazoa; phylum Chordata; class Mammalia; order Primates; family Cercopithecidae; genus Piliocolobus; species Piliocolobus tephrosceles. The sequence continues at coordinate 41,484,678 of NC_045451.1, forward strand.
TGAGAGGAAGCTTCCAAAGCAAGAATCAGACAGGTGCACTCGCTGTTCAGCAATATTCTATCTTCTGCAACCTCTGCTGCTGATACCCAGGCAAACAGGGTCTGGAGTGGACCTCAAGCAATCTCCAACAGACCTATAGCTCAGGGTCCTGACTGTCAGAAGGAAAACTATCAAACAGGAAGGACACCTATATCAAAACCCCATCAGTACGTCACCATCATCAAAGACCAGAGACAGATAAAACCACAAAGATGGGGAAAAAGCAGGGCAGAAAAGCTGGAAATTCAAAAAATAAGAGCGCATCTCCTCCTGCAAAGGAGTACAGCCCATCGCCAGCAATGGATCAAAGCTGGTCAGAGAATGATTTTGACGAGATGAGAGAAGAAGGCTTCAGTCCATCAAGCCTCTCAGAGCTAAAGGAGGAATTACGTACCCAGCGCAAAGAAACTAAAAATCTTGAAAAAAGAGTGGAAGAATTGACAGCTAGACTAATTAATGCAGAGAAGGTCATAAACGAAATGACAGAGATGAAAACCATGACACGAGAAATACGTGACAAATGCACAAGCTTCAGTAACCGACTCGATCAACTGGAAGAAAGAGTATCAGCGATGGAGGATCAAATGAATGAAATGAAGCGAGAAGAGAAACCAAAAGAAAAAAGAAGAAAAAGAAATGAACAAAGCCTGCAAGAAGTATGGGATTATGTAAAAAGACCAAATCTACGTCTGATTGGGGTGCCTGAAAGTGAGGGGGAAAATGGAACCAAATTGGAAAACACTCTACAGGATATCATCCAGGAGAACTTCCCTAACCTAGCAGGGCAGGCCAACATTCAAATTCAGGAAATACAGAGAATGCCACAAAGATACTCCTCCAGAAGAGCAACTCCAAGACACATAATTGCCAGATTCACCAAAGTTGAAATGAAGGAAAAAATCTTAAGGGCAGCCAGAGAGAAAGGTCGGGTTACCCACAAAGGGAAGCCCATCAGACTGACAGCAGATCTCTCGGCAGAAACGCTACAAGCCAGAAGAGAGTGGGGGCCAATATTCAACGTTCTTAAAGAAAAGAATTTTAAACCCAGAATTTCATATCCAGCCAAACTAAGTTTCATAAGTGAAGGAGAAATAAAATTCTTTACAGATAAGCAAATGCTTAGAGATTTTCTCACCACCAGGCCTGCCTTACAAGAGACCCTGAAGGAAGCCCTAAACATGGAAAGGAACAAC